>NW_006763142.1:322933-604502 GCF_000264905.1 Stereum hirsutum FP-91666 SS1 | reverse complement strand
CTAAATATATCGTGGTCTTTCGTGGCGCGAAATGCATGCCCACAATGCTCCGCCAGATCTTTCACCCCTCATCTTCCCTCTCTTGAGGTCGAGGCGGCCTAGCAAGGTCCCTGTAGTCCAGTATACTATTTCAGCGATCAGACATGGTCAGGCCTCTTCAGCACTGGCCAATGGCATCAGAGCTATGTACAGACATTATTAGCCAGGATCAGCCCTGCTCAGCCGATGGCTCCAAAATGACCAGTCCTTGCCAGTCCTGCTCAGCTCTGTTCAGCAGACGACTTCAAGATGACCAGCCCGCACCAGCCTTGCTCAGCCCTGCTCAGGCCCGATGTGGGCTGGTCCGGTCATGCACGCTCCCTGTTCAGGCATTATGACTGCTATCAGGCTTCGCTATGGCTGACCAGCCAAATGCAAGTTTTGCGACATACTTGAGCCTGATAACCAAAGGTTGATAATTTAGCTGAAGGTTGTAATCTTGGACTTCATTGTGGAGTCGGTTTGGTGTCGAGATTCAGATTTGGATTGCACACACACGCAGGCAGACAGGGGTAGTATGATGATGTTTGAAAAAATATTACTATTGAGAGTTGCCATGACGCAAGGCGTCGGTCATGGTCAATAGAAATGCAAGATTGCCAGCACAAAAGAAAGGCGCCCCGAGACTCCCCTGAGAAAAGACGAACATGCATGCATGAAGTGATTAAAGAGGAACGGTCGGAACTGCGAAAAATATGAACAGATTGTGTGGTTGGCGAGGGAATCAGCAAAAATGTGAATGTACGTAGGTGGTGGTAAGTAGGTAAGTAAGTATGTGCGATGTTCACGTCGTGTTGGTATGTATGTACCCTTATGTATGTATGTATGTGCAAGAGGGTGGGTGAGAGGGGTAGCAGCAGTGAGGAGATATGTGTAGGGGAATGAATGCAACGAAGACAGTGAGAGAGATGTGCGACGACGAGAACCAGAGACGAGCCAGAGAGAAGAGACGTCTAAGTGCGAGCGGGCAGAGAGCAGAGGAACCGAGAACGAGGGACAGCTAGCGATCGAAAGACAATATCATGGAGTGGACAGAAAGAGAAGAAAAAAATCGAAGATGCACGGCAAAGTCCCATGCCCAAATAGACCAGCGAAGAATGAGAGGATGAACGTCTAGAATGAAGCGAAGAGCGAGCGCGTTTAGTAGACCCGAAGGCCCACTATTTTGTTCTAACCTGACAGACGAGTCAGCGAAATTCACGGCGCGATAAGGATGAGAAGGACGCACAGGTTTTCTCATCATGAGGGGTTGTGATGAATTCGATGGTGTCGATGGCTGGGGTGGGAGAGCGGGTGTAAGCAGATGCATGATATGTATGACATTCGAGAAAATGATACTCACGATGGCACCGTAGTGTATTGACTGCGAAGAAGGCAGATTGGCCGAGTTCTTCGATAATGCTTTTTTGAGCTGATGAAAGGGACCATGGTCAGTTTAAATCGGAGAGGAATGGTTGATCTGAACGCACCTTGGCTTCGCTCTCTGCTGCATGTGCGGATAGATGGGATGGAGTGTGTATCGACACGTTGGCCATGGACTTGACTTGTGGTAATGAAGAGAGGGAGGCGGAGACGCTGGGGAGGGCGACGAGGTGGGTTGGTACTGACGCCTTGTGCGACATGTCGAATGGCGGGGTGGTACAAAGAGGAGGGTATGAGAGTTGATAAAGATACAGCAAGGTAGTGAAATGGAGGATAAAGCGTCGGGAGACGAGCACTGCGTCTGCGTCTGCGGTGTAGTGGAGGGGGATACGGTGGGTGGCGGTTGCGGAGGGTAGGAGAATTTATAGGGCGCGGGTGGGAAGAGGCCCAGATCGCCAGTCGCGCGCAGAGGAAGGTTGGATCTCGCACAGATCTCGCGCTCAATCTGTGAGTGCCTCTCCGCGAGCAACCTTCTCGTCACCTTCCAGCCAATCGGGCACTCGGACGCGCGTTGCCATCTGGCGTCTCTCCCTCTTCCACAAACGGTAATTCCCTTCCTCGGCCTCGAACTCGCGATCTGCCTGCCGCCAGTCCCAGCGTGCTGGTAAGATGGCCGGATTTCTCCTCTTCTGAGCACCGAGTCCGAGGCGACTCGGCGTAGCTTTCGGAACGAGAGATAACCAGGACCGACATAGAGAACAGACATGATACCGATGCGATTTCGTCCACGACAACGTTCGAGTACGTATTCGTCCTCGAGAAGTACTCACAGCAAGCCGACCTCCATCTCACTCCTCTCCATGCCTCATTCCTGCTGTGCACGCATCCGCTCACCGTCACCCTTTTTCGACTCTCGCCTCGCCTCACCCTTCGCCGGTGGGGTTCCCCCGACGTCAAGAACAAGTCGCCGCGTTCTTCTCTGATTTATTCGAACCGCCCTAGCGAGCCGCCATTGCCGCACTGCTCACAGCAAGCCAGTCTAGCCTGCCTCCATGCCGTGTCGTCATGATCATCTGCATATTACATATCACCACCGTGACCTGCCAGGACCACCATCTTCTTCATATCCCAACAACGCCGCCGCCGACTTTCGGAAATTGTCGTCCCAGGACAGGCTAAGATACCCCACCTCATATCATAAATTCATAATCACCTCACCGCACCGACGAGCACACGCTGGTATGGAAAGTACATAAAGACATATGGGCGCGCACCTGCGACGTCAAAAACCGCGGTCCTGAACCGTCTTTACTTATCTGAACAAGACCCAGGTCTCGAGTTTCCTTTATCTTTTCTCTGCATCACATCCCATGATCCCCGGCATAGACTCACCGCGGACAGAGCTTTGCATCATTCGAAATTGTATGTATCGAGTAGTGCTTCCCTTTGACTTTACGCTTTACGCCTATTTGTTTCGTATGTAGATTCCCAGAACCTCTGGCCCTCACGAAATACAAAGACTATCTTCACGTTGCACTCAGTAGTACGAAACGCTCGCCTTTTCAGGCTTTCGGAACTCGCGGACTCGCTCGGTATCACCATCTAGGTATATCCACATCCCCACCGCTCATCCTCAATCCTTCCCCATCCTTCCCCATCCATTCCCCGTCTCAGCCGCTCTTCCTCCCTCCCTGCGCCTCGGAACCGTCCTCATCAGGAAAGTATTCGCGACGAGGCAGATGTTCTGTCCTGAAACCGAAACCGAGCGTACACCTTTCAGCCCGACGGAACTTGCCAGGATGCAATGGCACGGGGCGGGTATCGTGGGTTTTTCCCTCCTTCTGTCCTCTTCGCGGATTCGCGGGTCTGTCGCAGCGTGAGGCATACTCTAATGAAACGCTGGTAAGGAAGTCCTGGGATAAACGGTAGAAGGTACTGGGATGGTTCAGAACATGAACATGATTGCGAGCAGACCTGCAGACCTGCAGGTCGGTCAAGTGTTCCTCGTAGTTTCTCCCCATGTTGAATGTTTCGAATCTTCGAGTCACTGATCCCAGTCATGCGCGCGTCCCTCCTTTGACTCAGATACGAAAGGGTGCCACAGAGTTACTGGCTGCTCTAAGCTCGGCAGAGGAACGTTCGTACCGCAGCCGTATTTGCGCGTCTGCTCCTACTCAGTGGCAGTAAAGACTCAACGCTAAGACGAGTCACCAGCACCCTGTAGTTCCGTGTATCGAGCGGATCCTACTTTCATTTTACTGATACCTACAGATACGCACAATCAATCTATGCCTCCAGCCCATATCGTGTTTCGTGAGCCGGGTTTTCTCCCTTCGTCGACTCTTCTGTTTCTGACTCGTCTTTGTTCGCTCGTTATCTGCGTTAGCATCTGACTATCCAATACTGCTATGCTCTGTGGAGTAAAACTACTATTAGTACTTCATGTTCTCGACCCTATCCGGACGCGCTATAGTAAGATAAGATTGTCAATCCGGTCTTTTACTTATAGACGAGGACGACAAGTTCGCACTCCGGGCCCGAGCTTCTTGAACTATAGGACTTCATGCATTGTCGATGGAGGATCTGGATGTGGAGCATCAATGAGTTCGAGACTTGTGGAGCTCGAATACTAGTTTGGA
Organism: Stereum hirsutum FP-91666 SS1; assembly: GCF_000264905.1. Lineage (NCBI taxonomy): Eukaryota > Fungi > Basidiomycota > Agaricomycetes > Russulales > Stereaceae > Stereum > Stereum hirsutum. Next base: position 600,462 of record NW_006763142.1, on the reverse strand, counting down.
TGCATTGCAGGCGGGCGGGAGGGATGGGATTCAGAGGGCGGGTGTCGGAGGCGTGTGCCACTTAGGGTGTGCTATAAAAAGGAACGTGCTGCATGTCTGGTTTATCGTTTGTTTGGGGACTTACTGCTATGAGTTTGGACTCGGATTCTGTTATAGTGCGCTTCAAGAGCTTCGAGATCTTCGTACATGTCCCTCCACATCCCTTGCGGGTGTGGCGACCGCCAACACCGACGGCACGTTCTGATGCTATAATCATAGATCCCCGAGCTTGTCGTCGTCCGATATGTCCAGCTCTCTGTGTATGCCTAACGCTTCGCTTTCGGCTGACTTTTCCTCGGCCTTCGACCGAGTCGTGTGTCGAGTTTCTTTGACAAGTTTTCTATGATTGTATAATGGAGCATCGAACGAGGCAAGCGCTGAGCATCGAGTGCACGTTTGCCAGTTTAACTGACATATATATCCACCAAAGATCCGCATACAGCGTATTTCGCGCATCAAGCCCAAACCTCTTTTCTTCGAAGAGTTCGACGCTACTCCACCCTCAAATTCAATGTATCATATGTTCTCCAAACACGAGTAAAAGCGTAGACTTACGCAGACGATAGTCAGCTGCAATTGTTCCACAGCCTTGCGTGCTTTACTTGATCCCTTTGTGAGTCGTCGCTCTACATATCTGGACTGCATTTGTCATCGCAAGGTGTTTACTTACTGCTTGAGATATACCCAGCTATAGCCGTCCGACCGCGCCCGCGCCCGTTTGCATATGGTCGTTGCACCCGAAGTTCCTCTGTGTCGTTGTCCTCGTCTGAAGCCCGAAAGGGATATGCGAGTGCCCTTTCAGCTTTGTCTCAACTCGGTAGAGGTATAAGCTTCCCATTATGCATATATCCTCCTCAGTTGATGGAAAGAGCCGATCAAGTACCCTTTGTAGCGAGCTTAGCCTTCCGATCAATGCTTACGGTTGTGAAGCAGGCTTAGTTGCATTGGACTGTACCTCGGACTTGAAGACGAAATCCGGAAGTATCGGCCAGTAGCTACCGAGCCTGGATATCGGAAGAGATGGCCAAATCCCCTCGAAGATGGTAGGAAACATGCGTGAGCCTTACCATCCATCTACATGAGGTATTCCTCGAAGTCACTTCGCCGCCCACCCTGCCACTTCTCACTTACTCTATTCCGTGCGAGCTGCCATCAGCGAGCTAACTATTGTTCGAATAACATCAGAAGATAACGATATTCGTGGTGCTACTGTTACGACGAGCCGCACACGCTTCCCAATCTCCGTGAAGCAAGTATCATCGGACCTCCCATGTACGCACGGCATCGTCGTCGGCATCCGGGTCACGAGTCTACCTCCCTGTCCCCCTTCTTCGACCTATGTACCACCTGCAAATATCCGTTCCACCTTGTGTTCGCCTGTCGTTGCCCGCGACCCATTGATGGGCCCCTCTAGTGCTGAGCTAGACGAGACGGTTCAGAGAGGCTTTACCCTATCCGTACCGCACGTCTCACACACACTCACTTTGGCCCTTCAGCTCGGACTTCCGTTGGTCTTACTCTTTCTGATTTATCTCCCTTTAGCTATCGTTGATAGGCCGCATTGTACACAACATGATTTTCGCCCGTCATCATATTCTTGTGCTTCGGCTCGTCGGACTGTGGGTGCCATGGCCAACAGCAACGCACTAAAGTTCGTCCCGGCGGTGTGCATACCCTCCCACTCTCATATCTTCTCATGATTATTATTACTTACAGCAAAACCAGGCCTCCCCACACTTACGCGTCTTGCGTCTTGCATCCGCAACGTTTAACAGGGACTGACTCATCCGTGGACATGCTTGGCGAGAACGAGGCTTGTGTTTATAGAGTCCTCGGTCGTCCCGTCATCTTTGCTCACTTCTTCACATACTTGGCCTAAGGGTGCTGAATCCCTCGCGTCCAAGACACTTTGCCCACAGGGGGAATCAGGAGGCACGCGGCGTGATATAGTACCACCGGAGTGTGAGACTCTCAATCATCGACCAGTTCTCAAGCGCTCCGGTACTCGCTCGCTCTCTTGCACTCTGACGTCCCCTGCGATGACTGCATCTCAGGACTCTTCGGGGTTTGAAGAGCTCATTCGGTCGTTCAGTTACCGGCCTCGCGAGCTGGACGATGTGGTCGCTTCTTTCTATTTCAGTATATTTATTGTGCGGCGGCTGCTCACTGCTCAAGACCTGGGGATCTTGTGTATTTCGGGGGTTAGACCGTCTCGGATGGTACTATGACACTCGAGTCTCGACTGTCGTTGACGCGTTCCAGCGTCAGCTCATGTACCAAGAGATCATTAACTCCTCGGGTGCAACTCTGGCTATTATTCTCTCGGGGCTCATTGTAACAGGACGGTCGAGGTCTCGAGCAACTTCTGACCCGCTTTACATCATTGTCGCGGTGTTGGCGTGGTTTCCTTGACTTGGTTCTGGATCGGTCTTGTCTATGTATATGTTCGGTCCACTTTGCCTTCCGTCAATATCAATGTATGCTATATACTGAGCTATCTTTGCGACTTCGGTGATCCGTGCTGCCAGGGGTCATAAAATTGAAAGGCAATGACGCTGAGGTCCACCTGCACCTGCCCCGGCGCTTTCTATGTTGGTTCTCCTGTCAACAGGCTTTCGCGTCAAGATAGACAGGATGTTAGCTGTTGCCGGATGGTGATGGTTGCAAGAGGTCAAAAGTTCGTGATTTCTCTTCTATCAATGCTTTGGGTTTCAGGGACTGATATCTCTACTACTTGTTAGGACTTTTCTTACATGTAGGAACTGCTGTGAGGTTGAACATGACCGCTCAGTGATGAAAGTGAGACAGATATTCGTTCAACGTCGTCCCTTAGTCCTATAAAAGTCCGCTTGTTCACTCCTTAGAGATGATGATGCTGATGTTTCTGTAGGCTCTAACGCTTGCCATCTGTTCGCAGTATAAGCTTTGAAGCCATCCCAAATCATGATTGAAGCCAAGCGCTTGCTTCTTCACCTCCGAGTCCGTCTCGCCCTGTCAAGAGCGGATGGTTGCGGTTTCGTGTTCTGAAGGTCAATCATCTCCATACTCTTCTTGATGACCAAGCCCTCCAGCTATCAGTGTCAGTCACATCCTCATCTATCCACATCCCCTTGTTGGTCGTCTGCTGATTAATATCCGGCAAACACAGCCCTTCAAGTTTGCGGCTCAGCACTTGCTCACACTGCCCTTTCATACCGCCCTGGTCATACCGCCGGTGTTGCCTATCGATCCATAGTGTCGAAATTCATCTATCATCTATCCTGCATCGTGGACTCGAAACAAGTACTCGAGAGACTTCAAATGGACGCCAACGCCCAGTCTCCCATCTTGAGCACTCCGCCTTCCTGGTTCTCTCTCGAGCTGGAATTCAGGTGAGTCCGAGACCGAGAGCCTCAATAGGCCCGTTCGTCTCTTCCCTGTAGAACCCCACACGCATGCTGACGACAATATCATCGATCCTTTTGTTCCTCAAACTCGGGCCTCCTGCGCTCGTCTGGCCGGACAGGAAACGGTCTGAGGCCACGCGTGGCGTAGTAGGTCATTGGAAGATGCGAGAGATAGGTCTCTCGGATCTCGAACATGACCATGCGTTCACAATGATGTTTTGATTTCCAAGTGATCCTTTGTGGGGGACTTACGCGTCCCCAGTCCGAGCTCGTATATGAATTCATGTTCGCCTCAAGCGGTTATGCATCATATCTGGGGCATCTATGGGTGGCGGTGGCGCAATAGGGGGTTCGATCAAGCCCCCTACCTGCTGCTCATCCACAGAGACCATAATGTCAGATTTTGTGTGTTAGAATGGTAACAAAATTCATCTCTTACATCTTCTGGGTGTTTGTTGGGGGGCTGTGTCACGAGAATATGTGTTCAATGGCATGCAAGAGTCTCATCCGCCACATCGCCACCCATGACCCCGGGCACTTGGTAGGGGGTGCAGCACTCCAGGTCGGAGTCGCGGATGAGCCCGGTGAACGCCCCTTGGGTTCGATTAACCGGCAGACGCATTGACTTGCTTACAGCCTGCAGCCTGCAAGCTCACGATCATACGCAAGAACAGAAGCTTGCATGACTTCGAGCGTACCTGTCTTGCTTTGTTCTGCCTCACCTATCTCGCATGCTACGACCTCGTCGAGAACCCTATGACACTGCCTCAGTGTCTAATGAAGAAGTTGCGCCTCACTTCCGCTCATCCATCCATCACATCACCTATCTTCTTCCATCTTATACTAGCTAATGACTGTGGGCCACATACACCAGATTTAGCCTTCAATGTCAACCTCTGCATTCTCTCGTGCAATGGTGCTGTATCCGGCTTACTTCACGCGGGATTGGTCAAGTATGGGCACGGTTAATCCAAAGTTAGGTTCAATGGGAGTATGAGTGGATATGTCCTGTAACCTTTCATGATGACGCCCACGGAGGTCGCATGCAGCGGTGGTAAATGAGCGTTAGCGTTTGGCTTGGACGGAACGGAAAGAGACATTCCATGTACTACTCCGTCTGACTCCGAGCCATCTGTCCAATCTCATATGACCGTTGTTCACACCCGTTTTCACGCTCAAGGCCTGATATGTCTCATTCACATATAACATCACGAGCGCTTCATTGGAGAGAATAAAGCTGTGGGATTATTGAAATCATTCCCTGGACTACCCGGTATAACCAACAATGCTGTACAGGCGTGCGTGGTCACTTGGAATGCGATATGGCGACAGATTCCAGGACTGCGCGAAGCCGCAGCGTTCGTGGGGGGTATCCTGACACCACAGTGATCACAGGAAGTTCTGTGAGTTTCATGTCTAGCAACTCATCAAGAACACGCTCAAGCCTCAGGTCTGAGGGGTCGACGCGTCAGATGGCCATGACGACGATCGGCCATTGGGAAGAATTATGAGAGCCCCTTGAAGAAGCCTCGGCATGCTCAAGGGGACAACTTTCGAGAGCTCGAAGTCCGGATGAAGTTGAGACGGATGGCGCCACGCGATTTGCTTCCGTCGTCTCCGTGTCGCTTGTCGTCAAATCGCCGTCAGCCCTTCTACGTTGTGGCACCGCGTATCCGAATTGGGCCACACCGACGACGCCTGAAGAATCGCTTGTAAAGAATGGCCGGTGTTACTGGCATCATGATCAAGATGAGGTCAAACTACAGTCTATCATTGTGACGGAAAACCTTCATGGTAAAGACACACCATATCTAAAGCTTCACCTTGTTCTCTGCAATATCATTCTTACAGTACAAATCAGTAACTTCTCCTTCTCTCTCGGCTTCTCCAAAGCAGACCCCGCATCATATGTACACGAGAACCCGAAATTTTAACGCACAAGGCCTCATCACAACGAGCAACAAGGACCCTCAACGACATCCTTCTCGATACATCTCCCGATGAGCCTGGACCTGTAAGTACAAACACCCACCACATCACATCGTACCTCATCCAAACTCCACCTCATTCACACAATCACCCCGGCCTCGAACCACACATCGTACCCCAGAGCCGATCTAAAGAAGCGTTCCAAAAACAGCACAGTGCGGGGTAAACAAGGCTCATTGACATCACCCAGCACCCAGCACCCAGACCTCGACCCGCTTTGTTTGCGCTTGGGAGCTTAAGCATCGATGGCCTGCACGCCGTCATAAGCCGGCAACCTCTTGCATGCCTCGGCCCAGTCGATCGTCCCGTCTACGAGTTCCGTCAAGATCCCAATGACCTGGTCGATATCGCCGATGAGCTGGCCCGTCGTGTCGCGTTCCCTGTTTCCCGTTTCCCGTTCGTCCACAAATCCATGGATTCCCCATTCGTCCGCACATCAAGAATATCAAGAAAGAGTGTTTGGTCAGCAAATAGTCCGGTAGGAAGAAGGATAGTTGCGAAGAGGAAAAGAAGACACAGCGAGAGAACCAGAAGGAGTAGGATCAGGAAAAAATCAAAATCAATCAGGAATCAGAACTATTTTACCGTCGTTGTGGTCGAACCGGCGGTATGACGGTACGATACCCAATTTACATAGACAAAACGTCACCAACCCGCGCTGCAAATCATGAGAAGGAGAGGAAACACGTCGTATATTCACGCTCTGGAAACCCCATGACCGATGACGGGCTGAACGACCTAGGGCCTCGAACGACGGGCAGTGGTATTGCAGTGATGCATTCCACGGTTGGGCGTAAAGCTTGAGCTCAAAGAAAGACTACGCCGCGGAGTAAGGATATATTCAAGGCGGCGACAACGGTGCATTCAGTTCCGCGAACAGTTGGCGGATGAACAAGTGCAGAACGTGACCTTCGAGGGTTTCGGCAATGATGATGCCGTAGGAAGGCTGATGTATGACGAGGGCGCAAAGTCTCTTCGACGACCACACATCACCCGCGCCGTTCACAGACCCGCGAAATAGAGGAAGGCCGAGGAAAAGTGAGGGACAGAATATGGCTCGTGACCATCCAACACGGTCACGCATGACCTCTCGATGTCCCATCGGCCGACCCGAAATAGGCAGAGCATCCGACGAAAGATGAGAATAGAAGAACGGGACGAACAAAAACACGAAAGTTGAAGGATAGTCACTCACCGCAGTGTCATCGTTCGGTTCTGGACAGCTATTGACGTGGAACCCCCGTGAAATGGTTGCGTTACATTCGTGTCGTAAGTGGTGATCGTGCGTCGAGTTCAGACGTGTTCAGTGCATGTCGCGTGATGGATGGGCGTTCCGTCAGAGCATGCATACGGAAATGACCCACAGAGAATCGCACAATGCGGATCGCGGGCGTAGTGGAAGATGCGTCAAGTCAGTCAGTTTCGTCTAATGGAGCGGAAATATAACGGGCGAAAGGCGTATAAACGGACTACATAGAGTCGGCGAATGGGGATGAAGTGAAAGCGGAAGAAGGTCGAGATGTGGACGTATGTGGGCGCAGTAAGGGGGAAAGGAGAAAACGAGAGAAGAGCTGAAAAGGGATAAACGTACAGGCAAAGTCAAGTGTCACGCCGAATGGTGTGCCGAGCTCGTCGTTGCGTGCGTAGCGCTTGCCGATCGATGTGTTTGAATCGTCGACGCGCGAGAAGACGCCGGCTTTACGCAGTTTTGAGGCTGAGTTTTTGCGGGGATAATTGAGTGCCGATGTCGATGACGATGCGGGGAAAACAAGAGAAGATAAAGAACTCGTTAGCGTTTACATTAACCGTTGGGAATGACGGAGAGGGGAAGGATAACGACATCCACGCTTTGAACCGGGACATGCAAGAACATCGTGGCATCATTGCTGAACGCCCTCAGCACCCTGAGAGTCAGACGATCAACTTGCTGACGTTACAGTGCGTCCAGAAGTCGCGGCCCATGGTCATAGTGATAGTTGACCGCAACGGCTTTCGGATCGACGTGACGCAGATGTACAAGGACAGCATGATGGGGGAGCAAAGAATAGAAAAAGCGGCATGGATTGTGACGTACAAACTTCGCGAATGAGAGGATCAAACTCTTCCTTTGCACTCAAAGGGACGATCAACACTTTGGTCGGTGCCACGACCGGGGGAAGAGAGAGGACCTAGAGTTAGAGTAATAGCGACGTCAGTTAATGAGCTCAAAAAATCAGTGAACACAATTGGCCGAGGCCGATGAATGTGGGTAAGAGATGGCGACGGGAGTAAAGAGACGTAGGGATCAGGAACAAAAGCAGAAAAAGGAGAAGCCGTCGAAAGATAACGAGACCGGAAAAGGAAGAACGACTTCGAAATTGGGAACCGATTGATGATTATGGATGAAGTTGACTCACGCCGCGCTCAACATCCTGTTCACGAGCCCAAAAGTTATGTTCGAGGAGGACGTAGAGGATACGACCAAGACCAAAGGAGGGTTCGATGACGTTCGGCGTAAACTCACGGACTAAAGAAACGTGATGACGATGATGAGAAGATAGATGGTCAAACAGTCATTTAGCAAGCAGAGTCATCTGATTGAGTCGTGTGGCAGCTCTGCCATGCATCTGTGTACGTAGTGGCCTTTGTACTCACTAGACTGTTTGAAGGTCTTGCGCTCTATGGTGAGCATCTCCGGAGTCAATTTTATTTCCTTGCCGTCAGGAGTCGCGACCGTCGAAGACCTGAACAAAAATCGTGAGCAAAATACCGACCGTCGCCACATGATACACGCTAGACGCGAGGCGAAAGGATGGTAGAGACCTACCCCTGCGCAAGCTCACCCTGCACCTTCTCCAACTTCGTCTCATCCATATCCGCAAACATCTTCTGCAAGACTCCCGCATCCTTCCCGAACGCCTTCCCCACCACCTTCTTGTTGAATTCAGCAGTCAACTTTTCCGTCACGATCGGCTCCTTCAATGCCTGCCTCACCACCAACGGATGCCCCGTCTTGTCCGAATGCACCGTTAAATCATACGCCGCCCTATCCGCACATCCAACACACTCCGTCCATCCATAGGAGTTCTCAATGTCAGCGTCCCAGCAGTCCGTGGCGTAATGAGCCATCTCGTTCGCCATGTGCTGTCTGAACCTAAGCCTGTTCTCGTCCACGCCGATCTTGATCAAAAACTGTTTTATCCGCGCGATGAAGTACCCCAACGTCTCGTTCGCGATGATACCCTTGTCTACAGCCTCGCCAACGGTCATGCGTGTGATCTTGGTGGAGCCGGAGGATTGGACGTGACGGTCAAGAAGGGAGAGCTCGACGGAGCGGACTTCGTTGAAGCGTGGGTGGGATTTGTCCTCTGGGTCGACGAAGTGCTCGATTTCGGCCATGGTGAACTCGCGAACGCGGAGGAGACCTGCGCGTGGAGAGATCTCATTACGGAAGGAGCGACCGATCTGGGCGGAAGCGAAGGGGATGCGACCGTTGTTGAATTCGAGCAGACGAGAGAAGTTGAGGAAATGGCCTTGTGCGGTTTCAGGGCGAAGGTAGCTGTGGTATTGCAGACAAACCGTAGAAAGTCAGAACAAAGAAAAAGATGGTAGTGAGTGTGTATAAGCACCCAGGGTGTTGACCAGTAGGCCCGATGCTACTTGTGAACATGAGATTGAACTGCTGTGGCTCCCCGACTTCGTTGTCGGTATCGGGATTCCTGATGTTGAACTTTCGACAAAGTTCACCGAGCTCTGGGCCAGAGTAGTTGTCGAGCTGCAAGGAAAGGATCGTCAGTTTTACGCACACCACCGTGAAGAGGATGAGGACGAGGATGAGGACGAGGACGACTAATCAGACGGTTGTAGAATGACAAGGACGATTTGAAGGATAGAAAAATTTCTGCATAATTGCGGAGGGGAATGACCACTCGTTCGTTCACTGCGTACGCATCAATGGGCACGGTTGGTGCGCCACAGTGGCGACACTGCGAACTTGTTGGTCATAGAAAGCGGAGAGCATTGCGATCGGAGTATATCTCGACCATTGCGAGACAATGCTATATCCATGACGAAGAGTAGCTTCGAAACGAAATTGATGAAGGGATAGACGAACCTGAGCCAAGATATTATCATACTCCTTCACCACTTCGTCCGCCAACTGAACTACCGCACTCTTCACATCCTTCTTTTTCTTCTTCTTTTTATCATCCTCCTTCGCTGGCTGCGCTGCCAAACCCCTTGCCTCCCTATCTCCAGCGAGTCGTGCTTCGAGCACGTTTTTAACGAGATGGTCCGCGCGGAGGACATCGCCGGTCTTGGTATCCTTGACCATCCAGTCTGCGAACCTAGCTACGTGACCAGAGGTTTCAAAGACGGGGGCAGGGGTGATACAGGTTGAGTCGATCTCGAGCATGTGTTCCTCGACGATGAAGTGTTTGCGCCATTCTGCAATTATGTTGGCTTGCAAAGAGGAGCCAGGGGGACCATAATCGTACAGCCCGGCAATACCTGGGCACACGAGAGAGTCAGCGTTCCGTTTCTCGACAAACCTTTTCCTCCATGAGATGTAAAACCCAAGTCAGCCCCAAGATAATATATCATAAGCACATACCACCATAGATCTCGAATGCAGGTGCGTAGAAGAATCTGCGATTAAGCAGGGCCTCAAATTGGCCTTTAGAGAACGGATGGGCAGTTTTGTTGACCGGTAGATTCGCCATATCGCGATAAAATCGACAAAGTAATGCGGCAGGTGAAGATCGTGGTCGTACAGAGATCCGTCTGGCTGCTGTCCTGAGCTGTCGCACTGTAAATACCATCCGTTGAGGCGTGACTGACCGAGTCAAATCATTGCAGCAGGCGGTCCCAAGCCCTAACACCACCTTGGGGTTACGTACGACGCCACAGTGGCGCATAACTTGGTCGAATATCCCGATATCCTCCATCGCAGAGCAGAATATGTTTAGAGCATGATTGCAGTACATATTTGGTGCTCCAAATTACAAAAGATACGACAATTGGAGAAAAATGAAGCGTGCAAAAAATGAAGAGATAAGATGTAATGACCACCGCAGGACTCGAACCTGCAGCCTTTTGATAGCGAGAGACAATCGAAGTCAAACGCGCTACCATTGCGCCAGGTAGCCATGTAAGTCATGTACATATTTAAATTTTTATCTACATGCAGTAACACTCGTTGACGTCCCGAAGAGCTCCATCTTTCGATCCACTTAAGCTTCCAACGTCCATCCTTCGTCCCCCAAGGACTGTACTCATCCTGTGATCCTCAGATATAGCGAGTTCTTATTCTCCTGGGGATATCCGAGGATCCCGTTAGGGTGCTGGCGTCGAATGATCTCTGTTCTCGGACGCCACGCTCATCTCGCTCGAAAATGCTTCGCTTGGATGAGTCTGGCGCGCAGTCCTGTCAGGATTTGCTTGTTCCGCTCTATTTGCCTGCGAAACGACGATATTCTTAGAGTGCTCTATGGGAAAACTTAGGCCATCTTCAGACACTATCGATAATCACGTTCGTGCCTTACTCTATCTTCAACGGGGAAATCCTAGCAAGACACGTTCTCTGAGATGGTATGCTGCAGCGTTTGTTCGTTCGGTAGGATGATTCGAGCAGCAAAAAGCCATTGACAATACTCCAGGGGTATCCGTGCATGACCTTCTGAGGGATTCTTTTTGTCGAGCACTGTGACTTGAACCTCCGCCTGACCGTTACTTTCTGGGCATTGAGATGAGGTTCTCAGCCGGCCTCATGGTACCATGCCCCCACGTTCATCAAAGAGTAGTATTCACGTCGTGCGCAATGCATCGGTTTCTTCGATAAAAAGAACGCGTAATACCGACATCTTAGGGTGTGTGCTCTCTCGCCTCGTCGCACTTTCACCGCCACCGCTTCTACTCGCTGCTCTCATCGACTCGGAGCAGATCCTATCCCTCTGCTATCAATGACCGCCGTATTCGACGTAATGTCTCCCCTCATATTGTCTATTGTCTTCGCTGTTCAGATTCTTTTTGCCCTCGGAGCTCCGACTCTGCTTGCCTTCGTGGATCCTACATTGTTAGGCGGATCATTGCTTGATGATGCGGGTGGTGGATTGGGAGAACCGCTGAACGTACGTCTCTGTTGTGTTATACTGTTGTACTGTACAATGTCTTACCGCGTTATTAAACTGATTCTACAGGTAATTATTTCGGGTTTGAGCTCGGCGGACGTGCTCACGGACGACGGGTTCACCAACTTTGCTCGGGCTGCAGGAATGTGCGTCGCATCATATACCTTACCGTGTGTTTCTATTTGAACTGACGACGTGTCATGCCGTTTTAGGTCAACTGAATGCTTGGGTATTCACCTAGGGGCTCCTCAGAGTGCGAATTTGGGCGATGGAAACGGCGCGGTGAATCAGACCGTCGAGCTGCGTCAGGTAATTGTTTAACGCCAAGCAAAATATTTTATTCGTAAAAAGGGATGTTTATATTAACTACACGTCAGGATTTCGGCGACGCTGCTGCAGGCACGTGCCTAGAGTCTTTGATTGGAGGGAATCATCTCAGGTGAGGGATACCTTCGATGACTTCCAGATTGAATTCTTGATATTTTGCGCAAGTGGCTCATAAACTGCATATGCGACTCAGGATGTTTCGTCAGAATGGTATCTTGGCCGATACGGGTGCACTTTTCCTCGCGTACGTGCGTTTCCTCAGACTTAGATGCAAATGACACTGATCGTATCCAATCGACAGGGTATCCAAGGAAGAGGTATGTATTTGTGGATTATTGTTGTATTTATTCGGTTCTGACCGCCTGTTAGCCCATCACGGAGAGCCACACCATCGTGCCAGATGGTTATGATATCGGCAGGTAAGTCATCTAACTCTTTTTCTGCCCTGATGGACTGTGCTGAAGCTTCATACAGGGATCTATTTGCCGTAGCTGCGACTGGGACGACCTCTTTCGGCGGCATCACGTACTCTACTATCGCTCAAAACATAACTGGCTTGATAGCCGCCGGAAGTAACGGCCTCAACCACGGTAAAGTTCCCTGGTTCACTGATCCCGACCTACACGACTGACTGCTATGGGATACAGGCATCGCGATCGATGGAATCGTTACCCTTCTGACAGTGACCATCACTTGAACTCATTCTCTCTCACGCATGATGAAAAGCTTTAGTTGTATGATATGGATGTATCTTATTGACAGAACTACTGGGGCTTCCTGTCACAAACTAACGAACAATGATGATTATTGCAGCCAGAAAATACTTGGTAGGATGGCTCGCCACCGCCACGAAAGCAACATGAAAGAGATGCTCGTGGGAACATTCGGTCAACTCCGAACAAGTTGAAATCTCCAACTTCCGACTTGTATCAATGTCTCTTCGACCTCCTTTTTTACTTTCTTGACCAGCGTCCACATAGTCTTTCGTTACCCAGCAATGATGATTTATACGCAGGTGTCAGACATTGGTTCTTTTTTGCTCTGCTTGTAGTGGGTTGAATCCCGCCCGCCTCGGATCGACAGTGCGAGAGATGCTCCCGCTCTCCACAATCTGTCTTCGGGAGACAACCATTGGTGAAGCCGCCGATGTATGATTAGTCTCGGCCAACTCGCAGCCCTTTTATTGAATGCTATCCGCGATCATCGATGCCCGCCTTCCAACGGATGCAGTTACAGTTTTGCGATCTGTTTTCTAGTTCAGTTGAGTCTGTCGCTCCCCCGGAGGCTCCATCCTTTGCAAGTCGAACATGGCCGAGATCGACACTTATTCAAGTCCAGTGTCTCCGTACGCTTTATAAAGGAAATCACCGCCGTCGACCACCCCCAACTACCCTTTCCCCCTCACCCAAGACGCGACCTCCCCCACTTCCTCTACCCGCTTGGTTCACCTCATCCTTTATTTTACACAGGGCCTGACCGCCCTCACCATCATTATTTTCGCTTCTCCACTTCTCACAAGCGGCACCATGCATTTGACTACGAGGCTCATTTCTTCCTTGGCTCTTCTCGCGCCGTTGGCGCTGCCCGCAGTTGCCCGCCCGAGTGCGCTTCGCCACCATCATCAACCTCGCGCTCTCATCGACGTCTGTGCATACATTGACGCCGACCTGGTCATTAGCAAGCTCGGAGTCCTGGGACTTCTTCCTAATGTCGCTTCCGCCGTCGCCAACCTGGACCTCTGTCTTTGCGCTTCTGCGTTCCCTTTGAACATCCAAGACTACACGAGTCTTTCTGTCCTCGCATCCATTCTCGGCGATGATGAAGTCACAGCTCTTTTGACCGCATTGGTTGGCCGTTTGACTTCCCTCCTTCTCATGCTTGTGATTGACCACCTGTACATAGATCAACGATGGTCCTGGATCTAGCCAGTGCACCTACCCCGCCCACTCTTCGGCTCTATGCTCGCAGTCGGACCCCTGTGGCTTTACTTGTGGCTCGGGATATGTCGTACAAGGGGATCAATGTGTTTGCCCTCCACCCTTGTCAGAGAAGAATGGGCAATGTGGCACCTTCCCCCAGGTACGCCCATTCGGTTTCACCTCTGGTTATCTTCCTCTAACTGACGACATTTAAAGGGCTCTTCTACCACCCAAACTAAACGTGCTGCTATCATCGCTCGCGGTGTTCGCGACTACGACGAGGCCCTCAGTACCTGCAAGAAGGGCGAGTCTGTCTGTGGCCTTCACACGGGTGGTTCCGGATATGAGTGTCTCAACACCGACACGGCTCTTGACAGTTGTGGGTTCCTTCGTTCGTCTGATACGATATCAAGTTAACTTGAATTTATCTCATCAGGCGGCGGCTGTATCAACGTGAACCCCTTCCTTTCCGCCTCCGAACAGACCTCCGGAGTCGACTGTTCCCAACTTCCTAACGTCTCCGGCGTATCGTGCGAGGGCGGCAAGTGTGCCGTCCAGAGCTGCGATGCCGGGTATGAAGTTGCTTCCTCCCTCGATAGCTGCGTCAAGGTCTCCACTAGCACCAAACGCACCCTTACGAAGCGATCTTCGCGCACCAACCGCTCGGACGTTGTCGACGTTTCATCCAGTGCCACCGCCACCGTTGGTGTCTCTGCCATTTCTTCCGCAACTTCGTCTTCGTCTCTCGGTGCCATCGTCTCTCTCGGTTCCCTTCTCAACGGAGGCGGCTCTTGCACTCTTGAAGATGTTGTCAATGCTGTCGTTGACTCTCTCACCGATCTCGGACTCGGCGGTGATTCCGACGAGGTGGCTAGCGCTCTAAACACCTCTACGTCTCTATCATCCGGCTCGCTCACCTCCGGCAACGTCGCTGCTGCGGTCACCACCATCCTCAACGGCTCCGGGCTCGGAAACAGCGTCGACAGCCTCCTTGCCGCACTGGGTCTCTCTTCCGACACCACTGCGTCCATCGGTATCTCCGCCCCAGCATCGGCTTCCACACCCGCCCCTGTGTCTGTGTCCATCACCGCCTCAGCCTCTGGTTCCAGTGCCACTGGTTCCCTTCTCGGTGGATTGGACTTAGGAACTTCTCTCGATGGCCTTCTCGGCTCTGACACCCTCTCGCTTTCCGGACTCGATCAAGCTGTCTCCGAGGTGCTCAACAACCTCGGCCTCGGTACCTATGTCAACGCGGTCGTCGCAGGCTTGAATGACTGTAACGGTGGATCGTCTTCTTCTGGATCGCTCGACCTCAACGACACCATTGGTGATATCACGAATGTCCTCACCGACCTCGGGCTCGACTCTCAGGTCGACGTCGTCCTCAATGGCTTGGGCCTCACGACCAGCGGCACTTCCTCCGACTCCCTCTCGGTCTCTGCCTCTGCGACTGCATCCGTCTCAGGCCCCGCTTCTGTTCCTACCACGGCTGCCTCCAGCTCACTCATTGGTTCAGATGGCTCCGTTGACGGTCTTGTCACTGCTGTCAACAATGTTCTTAACAATCTCGGGCTCGGTGGCTCGTCCACTGCTGTAACGCAAATCTTGAACGGCTGTGGATGCTTGTCGTCTACTTCAAGCTCGCTTGACCTCAGCTACGCAATCGCAGACATCCTCGCCGACCTCGGACTCGACTCGAATACCGGCGCTGTCCTCGATGCCTTGAACCTTCCTCTCGTGGCATCCGTATCTGCCTCTGCTACCGCCTCTGCATCCGCCGCTGGGTCCACTAGTTCGCTTACCAAGCCTTTACTCGGCAATCTCGGACTTTCGTCCACGGATAATATCAGCGCGACCTCCATCGTGGATTTGGACGAGTCGAAGGTGAAGAGTGTTAGTAGCGTGAAGACGGGTGCAGACGTCCATGGAAGAGGCTTTGGGAATATGAAGCTCGTGGAGCGTCTGGCGTTCTCCGGGGCTATGTTGGATTTCTGAACCTGATAAGCTTGATTTGATTATTCTGATTCCTTTTCGCGTCTTCGCCGTCACTCATACCTACTCTCTCACTCGTTTTTTCTCTCCCGCTTTCAGTGGTCGCGCTATCTCCTCACCCTCGCTTTCGTCTTGGTTCTCTTGAACTCGTATACTTTAGTCGTCTCGACTGTCGATGTCCATTTTTCTTCTGCCTTTCCGTGACGTTTTCTGTTTGTGTCTGTGTCTACGTCTGTTTCAGGGGATCATTTTGGTGATCGTGAGTCGCTCTGGACTGTCTGTATTTTCTCCTGCCTTTCGGTGAATGTCAATTGTCAGTTGTAGACAGCACCCCAATGACAATTAAAATTACTTCGTATTCATTGCTGTGGTGTGTGGCGTACGCGCCACAAACTAACCGAACCTGCTATGGCTACAGCGGAGAAGCTTCGTTGACATAGACCGGCCGCCGTACATTATAGATTCTACAACAGCTCATATTCGTAGCTGGCTAGCACGAACGACGCCACGCCCTTCAAATCGTTGATATCGATTGCCTGGCTGACATAGTACTGCACACCGTACGCAACTCATCAGTCTCAATTCTATGCATCATCCAAGCGACAAACCGAAAGCTCACCTCATAATCATTCCCGGGCTGCATACTCCCCACAATCACCGTATTATTCCAATCCATCGTTCCATTACCCTGCGGGATCACCCAGTTATCGACCATATACTCGTACGACTTCTTCATTACCTCCACTTTACTCCCGTCCGAGTCGTCGATGTAGCCGAGACGGATACCGCGGAGGATGGCGTAGACGAACATCGTGCTGCCGCTCGACTCGAAGTAGTTGCCAGCGCGGTAGGGTTGAGACATGACGAGCCACCAGGCGTCGGAGGAGTTCACTGCGTCTGTGGTGGCGGCGGAGATGAGATTATCGGTGAGTGTAGAAAGATATCCTTGCAACGTCGCGTGATGGGGTTCCAGGTCCAGAGTGGAGTTCGCGGATATGGCGGGCGTGGTGTCAATGATGTCGAGGACGTCTACGAGCGCCATCATGTACCATCCGACCGCACGATCCCAGACTTCGGGGGAGTGGCCGCGGTCGGGAGAGGCCCAGTCTTGGACGAAGGAGTTGTCATAGGCATGGTAGAGGAGGCCGACGTAGGTTTCGTTGTCGGTCGTGTTGAGGGCTGAGGGTAGTTGAAGGGTGTGGTTGTGCATTAGGGTAAATTGGAGGAGGATGTCGTCTGGGTTTGGATTGTGGCGTTAGACCGGTGAGATGCCCAAGAGTACATATCGGAGTGAAGAGGAGAGATAAATGTCTTACCCCAGGCTGATTGATTCGTTGGCTGGAATGCGGCTGTGTAGGTGGCGTAGAAGACGGAGCCCATCTGCAGGACGAGTAGATTAGGGCTATGGTAACTTCTGCCGGCGGTAGTTGAAATAACTCACGTAGATTCCGTCAAGCCATCCTAATAAAGTTAAATGACAGTCAGAATAAGTCTTCAGTCATGACATGTAGACTCTCGAATACCTTGGCTCGGATACATGAGCTTGTGCCAGAACTGTCCCTCAGACGTTCTTGGATGCGTTTCGAGCTGCTTCCGGAACAGATCGGCTGCTTCTTGGTATTTTGCCTCGCCGGTGGTGTTATACCTTCGAAGCATATCGTGAAGGCGGTTGATGTTAATTTATGAATAATCACGGGATATGGTAGGGATTCGACCCACAGGTATACGAAGGTCGGACCAACTCTCACCGGATCAAGCTGGTAGCTCGAGAGGCTGTGCGACGCGACACGACACCTCTCATCAGCCCTCATCCTCTCACCCCCCTACATTCCTGGTTCCACACAGCGAAGCAAAAGACTCACTTGTACCCTCCCCCAACTGTTCCATTGTCCGCCACATTCCGATCCACACCCGCCTGGATATAGTCAAAATAGCTCTGATTCCCGGTACGCTCATACAGTAACCTCAAAGCCCACTGAAACTCTCCGTGTTCGTAGGAGACGATGGGTACCCCAGCAGAGAGACCATTGCCTTGACCTCGGGAGATGGCAGAGTCAGCAGCGTAGGTTGAGTAAGTGATTTGAGCTTGGGTGATGGGTGGGGTGATGAGGACAAGGGGAAGCAGGGAAACGAGGATGTGTGAGAGGGGCATCATCTTGAGCTCAGGCAGACTGATGCTTTGAGAGGTGGGTGCAATAAATGTCTTCAGAAGACTGTAGAAGCAGTATATCACGTACCGCAAGATATCGCCGGGATGGTCATAAGAAAAGACCTATGACCACGAGCTCTTCAGTACTTCGGGGACATATGTTAGAAACCGGTCTTCTTTATGAGGATTGAGGGCGCGATTAGACGTCAGAGGACAGTTCAACATATAATTATGGATCTTCGAAGCAGCTATGAAGACATGGCCATGCTCAAGATCAAGAGAACCATGAAATACGAGACTCGTGACTGAGTCAGATCAACATGAACAAGTGTGAGGATAACCTGTCGGCCGGGCCGTAGAGGCAGTCGTTCCGCCACCGTATGTATGTGAGAATGCAGGGCAGTGAAAGACAATGACGAGTGTAAGATTCCTCGTCAGGTACGAAGTGCATGGAACAGAGACGAGATCGTGGCCCACATAGTGTGGCCGTTAGCAGCTGCGGATTCTTGCACCACGACCATGAATTGCGACCACTGCTACGAGGCGAATGATTTCAACAACTCGTCCGAGGTCTACACGGGGATAACAGATCATTTGGCCTGATTTCGGACGGTGTCCTGAGAGTGATGAGGTTGCATGCGAGCTATGGCAAGACGAAGATGATGAGCCCGCTCCGGGCATGGGTTGTGATGTTAAATGTCTGTGCCGACGGAACGATGATAGGTCAGTTCACGTATACGAATGAAATCCGCTCAGACGAGAAAACACACTGACCCTCAGTTAGCCTTCGGCGACCGCGTGATCAGAAGGATGAAGATAAAGTCTGCCCAAGCAAGCCACAAGAGTCGTCTGGATTGAAGGCATTGAGGTGCACCCATTGTCACGTTCGTTTGTTCCGTGGAAGTAAGCACCAAGTTTGACCATTTCCGAGACCTTTCGTGAACGCGGGCGAGAATCAATGACACATTTAGGTCGGATTTCGATGGTGAACTGATTTTGGATTCGGTAGGTACTACGTGAATACCACGGAGCGGCGCCGAATGCAAGGTCTATATAAAGGGGTGGCTTTGATGCCGTGCTGACTTGCATGCATGAGCAGCCACTTCCGAGCTGCGCCACAAGAATGATGTGGCAGATTTCAATTCGTTAGTGCAAGCTTATACTTTCATCGGAATGTCGAGAGCTACGAGAACCTATTGTTCGCTCGAGCATCTAAAACAAATGCAGTAACTATAAGCGAGGTAGCAAGACATAATTAGGAGGTGCATACTGCGATATCAATGCCGACTTTTCCTACCGAACTTTGCACCTTGAACGCCAACCGGCGGATTCCCCGTCCGGTTTTGGTTTGTCCGTGACATGATTGCGGTACAGATGCTACCCATCTGTCGTATGAGATATATTTTATATCTGTTTATTTGTGCGAGCCAAGTCAATACAAGCAGACGGACGAAGAAAGATAGGAACGGGACATGACGGGCGCAGTGACAAGGCCTGACAAGGCTGAGTGATCGAGGCTGACAAGAATAATTTGGGCGGACTTTGAATTGGGGACATAGCATAGACTACTGTCCGCTGCCCCTCTCGACGTCCTTCATCTTGACCACCACCATCCCCCTCCACACTGCCTTCGTCGACACTATGGCTTCTTAAACGCCTGCCTATCGCTAATCTCTTTGAAGAAATGCTCATTAATACGCACTGTACGATCTGAACTCACTACACCAGCGCGGACCATACCATTCATCGTCGGCCTCTTCATATCCACCAAGCTTGCCATTTCGACCACGCACTCAGCCGGAGTTATATTGAATCATGACGGAGAGAACACAACCTGCTTCGGTGAGTCAACATTCTGTGTTCTATGAGGTTACGTGGAGCTGAAGCCTTGTCGTGTTTAGGCCCAAGGCGGCAGTGGTCTCAGTCTGCTGTCCTTGTCCATCGTTGCGGCCAATGCTTCTCCTATACCCGTATCTCACGATGATTCCCCACCGGAAAGTGTTGTTGAGAACTCTTTTCACGACTCTGGCCTCTACGAGTCTGGTGCAGGGAGTGTGCCACGCAGTATCAGTAATGGACCCGCAGTGCAACATGCACTCAAGTCGCGTCGTTTATCTTCTACTGGACAGATGAAGAGAAGAATGAGTGACGCCAGAGATGCTGCTTCTCGCCCCTCGTACGTGCCCCTTGTCATTCACCCTTTCATTCGTCTACATCCATCATCATGTAAGGGTGTTGACCTTCATCTGTACAGGCCGATGGGACTGCAGAACGCGGCATCAGCTTTGACGGCACTCGCAAATCTGTCCCTGTCTACATCTTCAGGTGTCCAAGGAGGAGCATTCTCAGCGACGTCGACCTCTTTCGCATCGGCATCAGCCGCGCTATCCTCCCCCGTGCCCATCAAGGCCGCTTCGAACACCACGGTCCAGATTTCGACGAGACCTTCCAAGGCGGAAGAGGCGGCCCAATCTCTTCCCTCGGACCTGACGGTTCCCGACGCGCAGGCCGGTAGCGTGGACTCCAAGGCCAATGCTGGAAATGGCACGACGAAGAACGGTAAGAAGAGAGGAATGATCTTTACGTGCGAGAGTTGCTCCAAGGTCGGTTCCCCGGAACGTTCTGATCCTCCTTTTCGTGTATCTGAATGGGGTTGCGAAATACTCATAGGTCTATCGTCACCCGTCTTGCCTGATCAAGCATAGATGGGAGCATTCTCCGCACTGGCGAGAGGCGTCCAAGTTTCTGTTGAGCAAGCATCAGCAGGTCCAGTTGATGGAGGTAAGTGTTTGTGACGGTGAATCTTCTGATGGGTGGCCCTGTGTGTGACCCTTGTGGCGCATACATCATATCACATATCTTCATTTTGAATTTTTGTCGCAAACTGTTTCACACAAACACTGTCTGACGATGTTATCCGGTTCTTTCTGTAGGCAGCGGCGATACTATCGCATCTTTCTCCGACTACATCAGGAGGATCCTCGCTACCGGATGATCGCTCTCTCTGGCCGTCCTACCTTTCCGGCGGACTTCTTCCGCCACCCTCCGACGCTACGACCTCGGCGACTTCGACCACCAGAGCCCCCTTAAACGCTTCGATTTCTGCTCCCGCTCATCCTATATCGAGCTCGGTTCCAGCCACCTCCAATATATCGTCGACTTCCTCGTCCCGCGCCACGTCTACCGGCCCTCGCCTCCATGATTATTCTATCCCTTCCACCGCGAGCGGTGCTGGTGGTATAACACAGCTCCGTCCAGGTGTGTTAGGTGTGGCCACGAAGAGCGAGAGCAGTTCCGGTTCGACCACGAGGCTTGGTTTCTCAGGATCTGGCCCAACGCGCGTCATGTCCCCCTACGCGCATGAAACGGTCACCAGCAGTTCTGCGCCAGTTGCCGTACCGAACATTCATGGCCGCGTACATGTCAATGGCTCTCCTGCGCCTGAATCCTGGGGTTCCATTTCGGCTGCATCGTATCGCCAGCCTTATTATCCCTCTCCGGGCTCATATTCCTACTCGTCGTCCATCGCTGCCCCTCCTGCGCACCCATCTTCCCTCGCGCAGTCATTCACGAGGTCAGAGGGCACAGGTGCTTGGTCCGTCTCTGGCAGTTCCAGGTCTCCTTCCATCCCACCGTCTGTGGATATGGATGAAGATATCGATATTGATGTCGACGGTGATGGCGATGTCGAACTGGGAGGAGGTGGTCTCAGTGGGTATGGGTTCAGTTCTAGGACGAGGGCGGCTAGGACGAGTTTGATGAGGTATGATGGATTTAGCGTGAAAGAGGAGGAAGAGGACGAGATGGAGTTTGATGATAGAGGGAAGGCGGCGGAGGAGGAAGATTGGGATGGGATGGAGATGGAGATGGAGCTTTAACTCTTTGATCCTTGGCTTCGTCAGATGTCTCAGTGTTCGTCATTTTGGCCGAACCCTGGTGAGTAGGTGAGCGATGTGGAAGAACGATCGCAGCGAAACAATCAACAAGTGTACGTATGTTTACCCTCTCTTTCTTGTTCTCCTTCTCTATGTTTCTATATTTTCTTGTTTTCTCGTCAATTTATGAAGGATGTCAAATGTAAGACGCACCCTGGGACTTTCTCGTTTCAAGTTACTCCAACCTTCGACATCTTTTTCCTTTCTCCTGTCTCTACTTCCTACTCTTCTTTCTTTCAACGATACTCAGTCAAACTCACGCGTACTTGTACTATTTTTAACCCACCCCAACCACTCCCCTCCACACCACATATCCTCACCTCGCTACCCCCTGCCTCCCCCTCTCGCAACCACCTCTATAACCTGTTTCCTTACCTGGCTGTTCATCTGCCTTCTCGCGTTCGCTTTCTCGTGTTCGGATATATATATGGACGGCTTGATTCGAAATGTACATGTATTCGGTATTCAATATTCAATATTTTCGCATCGAGAATCACATATACGAAGTTATCGATCATACGTCCTCAAGACTTCGATATCCCAGTCACAAAACAGCCCGAGCTACATACGCTGTCCCCGGCACACTCTCCAATCTTCCTTCCATGCCGCTCGCTGCACAAACAACTCGGCCCTCTTGATCGCGAACTCTGTCTTAGCTTGCATGGTCTCGAACCGCCTGTTCGAAACCACTTGGTTTCCACCTTGACTACCCCTATACTCCAGTAACTCTTCGAGCACTCGAGATCCTTATACGTCAACTCCTCCAAAGACTCCGCCTCAAGTCTCTATCTTCCCCTCAAACACGGCTTTGGATAACCCTTCCGTATCCAACTCCCGAACATTCTTCGCAAGATGAAGGGTTCTCAAGATCGAACGCTGGGCAGCGTCGCTCAAGGGACACGGACACTTGCACGTCAATACGACGAGATGGTCGAGGAGAATAGTGTCGAATATCCTAGCAAGATCTCCAGCGACCTGTTCCCCAGCGGCGATATTATCGCTAGTATCGTAACTGCCGACCCTCGCCACGGTCCAGCTCTCCTCGTTCTCCACGGTATCGAACTGGGGGGACTCTGTGGAGAGGCACCGAATCTCGTAGAAGGGATGACCCTTGTAAGACCTGAAATTGATGGATAGAGCGCGAAGAACGGAGTCGGAGGTTCCTGCGTATTGAGCGGACACCGGGGAAAGGAGAGAGAGTTGGCTGGATGATCGGGCGAAGGCTGTCCAGAGGAGTTTAATGGGACGCTGGGGCAGTTTGAGACAGCGCAGGAGACGCTCGTTGTTGGAGCCCGTGGACGTGATGTCGAGATAACGAAGGTCGCGAAGAACGATTTGGCGGTGCGGGAAGGAGGGAGGATAAGGGTAGCAGTCCTTTATAACGTGGCTGAGCCGTATGTACTGCAGCGTAGGGCTGAGCGGTTCGAGGATATTGAGAAGACAGTCGAAACATATCTTTTGGTCCTCCTTCAGCAACATGCCGTCCAGCTTGAGCTTAGTGAGCTGAGTGAATTGATAGGTCTTCACGGGTAAGAAGATGTTGGAGAGTAATAAGGACCGTAGCTGGGGATATTGACCATCGAATAGGTCATGAGGTAGGAAGACGAGCGACAAAGGGACATCGCAGACCCCTCTCGGGTTCCACACGGACATTTTGAAGCGTTCCAGGTGGCTCGTGAATTTCATGTCCTCGAGCTGCAGCATGATGTCCTGGAGATCATCGACGCTCAGGGCGAGTTGAACGGTCCTGATGTTTCCCGAAGAGTGACGTATAACGAGAGCGAGGTTTTGCATGTAGCTCTGGACAACGGGTGGACGGTGGGCTCGGGGTAGATGTTCGAGATACAGATTGAGGGGCATTCCTCGAGAGCGTTGCAGCATCTCCTGCGCAATACCAGTGCCGCTGAAAATGACGTTGGTCCATAGACATTTCGCTCCAAAGGCAACTTTGCGCCATTTTGAGCATACGTGGATGATCGCGAGCCATTCAGCGAGGAAACCACAACAATCTGGATGAAAGTGTCCCGGGTGTCCGATGAGATGGCAGAAGATTCTGGCGAGAAGCTCGCAAGGAAGACGGGAGATTGGGGAATGTTGAAAGGGTTTGGGATGGTGTGGACTATCATCCGGGACCGACGTCCCACAGTCCTTGCTGCTGTGCGGGTAGTCGGTCAGGAGTCGAGACGTGAATGTCAACTAGTACGGGGATTATCAGCTCCTGGCCAGAGTGCCGCAGAGGAACGAACTCACATTCGGGACGTCAGACATTGTCTTTCGATGAGGGTTGTGGGTTTGAACAAGTAGACCGAGCGCAAGGCCAGAAATATTCCTAAATCTGTCGTCAATACTGTAGCCGACACAAGCTATGCGGTTAAAAGAACACGGCGTACGGTGACCTGCGCGTCTGGACGGAGTCGGGGTGAGGGATACCTTGAAAGACCGTGGAGATTTGATTTGAACTAAAGAAGACACACGCAAGGCTAAATACCCCACGGGTGCTTTGCGTTATGCATCTAGCAGTTGTGCATGCTTATGAATGGCGAACACATTGAGACATCGGTAAATACTTGACAACTTCCCGAGATGGAGTATAATCCGGAATGGAACAATGACTGAGGTGTTTACGATGCTCCGCAATGACTGAAGTGTTTGAAATTTGTTGGGTTCTTCTAACATTCTCCTTCTGGAAGCTGCAGATCGACAGCAGCAACGGGCTTACCAATGCAAGTAAAGGTTGGCAACCCTGACGGTGTGCACTTCGAGCGAGCTATTACAATACATGGACGAGGTTCAGCTGTGTCGGTCCCGCAGAGTCGTTACCTGAGTGGCTTTCGCGCACATTATTGATCTCAGATTTACGAGAGTGCGACAATGGACAGCGTATGTAACAAGGTTAGCGCCTTGCTCAGTCATCTCAAATTTACCTAAAGTCGTTCGCGGGACGATGATCTTGACCGTCCACCATTACGGCCTGCAATTCAAACATGAGCAAGCCCCCTTGATGCGTAAAACCGGCGTCTAAAGTGCAGATGAATCATCACCTTTGCGGTCCTCGGGGGAACTTCGCAAGGTCCGGGCCATGCGTTATGCGTGTGAGGCAAGTGTGAGGGTGAGTCTGGGTGTGTTACATACAGCCTCAGGCTACCCGCTTGCAATCCCTATAGGGCCCGGGCACGATGGAAAAAATGATGTATTGTAGTCACTTGCTCTCCCAACCGAGATCAGCGCCTGAGGCCTAAAAGCATGATCAGTGTCGTTGGATGCGGCCACCGGTGAGGTCGGAAAACTTCAAGAGCCCGTCTCGACGGACAACAAAGCCATTGTTTGCGTTTGTTGATTCCAGAAGCTTCCGGCTGTATCGGGCCGGACCTGGCCGGCCATCCTGAGTGGCACTGGGCCACACAAAATCTCGACTCGGATTTGCGTACATCGACTTCCAGGACCAGTCACCACCTTACGCATCGAAACCTATCAAGTGTAATTTGAGTTCAGTAAATTTATGATAAGTAATGCCGCGGGGTACTTAGTAAGCACCTGTGTTCAGTGAGAGCTTGGTGAGAGCTTGGTGAGTTGTTGGTGAGCCTAGTGGACCAGGCAGCTGTGAGTATAGCGGGGACACCGTTGGGCAGACGGGGACCAAGCGGTGACCATCCAAGATTTATAGTGAGCGTGAGCAGCGTTACTACGCCGGCCACCTACAAGAATGAAGCTATCATGTCAGCATGACCAAGCTGGTGTAAGCAAGATGTAAGTCGATCCACGCAACTGGATGACATGGTAAAAGCCACTTGTTTGTCCTTGTTGGATTCGGAAGACGTGCTCCAGATCTGCTGTTCATCCTGTGGCACCACCACGCCTTACATTCTCACCCACGAAGCTCCGAAGAGTCAATTTACAAAACTAACAATGCACCAAGTGCATATAGATTAAAAGCAAAGCAACGAGAGGACAGACAACACGGGGGGAAATGGCATCTAGCCACCAACCTATGCATCAAGAACGTGGAAATGACGTGAGGGGGATCGGGAGATGGGAGCAGGAGCAGGTCATGAGAGTCGTCACCGTAACACGAACTAGTAACAGCGAGCCACGACCAATGCAAAGTATATGTGTATGTGAATGTGTATGTATGTGCGGATGAGATATGTAATGTATGTAACGAGCGGACAGATCTATTGAGATGAGAGGCATGAGGGGAGTGTGGTGGACAGAGAGACAGACATGTGGGTAAGAAATATATGTACATATGCAAGGAGACCGAGTGAGTCACTATGCAAGAGAAGAGCTAAAGAGAGATAGCAAATGTGAGAGCGAATCCGAATATCGACGCTATGGGATCAATGAATTTTGGGAAACAGCAGCAGACCGACCTGGGGCGAATCTGAGCGAGCCAAGAACGAGGAAAAAAAAGGGATGGAAGAACAGAAATAAAAGCGAGTCCGACTCTAAAGTAACAACACTCGGCAAGACAACAAAGAGATGACAGAGACTAGCAAGGAATCGCATAACGCTCTGGCGACGAGTCGACGCCGCGGAGCTAAAGAAGGTATCTGATATGTGACTTACACCCTCGCCAACGCCCCCCTGATGGACCCCAAACCCCGTCCAACCCATTCTTCAGGCGAACCGACCATATGTCCCTGGGCCCCCTCTTCCGCATCTTGCGCAGCTCCACCAGATGTGCTATGGGTGTAGGCCGAAGCGAAGATATGGTCGTTCGCAGGCGAGAATGCCCAAATTTGAGGGTCTGGCGCAGGCGCAGCAGTAATAGCGCGGAGCTCGTAGCGGATGATGTTGGAGGTGAAGTGGTCCATGTTCTGGGGCCCAACGCAGACGGAGGAAGTTGCTCGTCAATGATTGGACGGCGGGAAGACTGAAGGGAAGAGTACTCACGAGGTCATTTTTGTCGTAGCCTAAATAAACATGCAAAGAATGAAGAGTGTGAGTAGGTTATAAGATATATGTTGCAAAGGCTGTGCATACCGAATGGGTCTACAAAGCAACACAAGCGTAACGGTTAGAAAACGGCTCGACTGCAACAGGAAGTGGCGAGAACGTACTTTCGATTTCTTCACCGGCCACCAAGAACCCGAAGAAGATGAAGCACTATAAAATATGCGCCAAATTCGGGACCATGTCAGCACCACAGCGAGAACATAGTAAGGAGAAACGCACGGCAATAACGGTCCCTGGGATAGTCACCCACCCAAGGTACAGCCAAAGCTGGAACGGCTGCAATGCTATAATCAGGATTCCTTCCTTCGACAAACGTTAAACGAAATCGGGACATACCAAGAAAAGACAGTATAGGAGCGTCACTGTCCACAGATGCACCGAGTACCTAATTCAGAAAGCTCGTCAGTTAGAACTAGCGCAGAGATGGGCAAGAACAAAGACTGACGAGAAGGGGATGGGCGTGGTGAGGATCCGTTCCAGGCCTGTCAGAGCATCTACGAGCTGATTGAGGGTTTGAATCATGATGGCTGTACACAAACATCAAGATAAGGACAGTTCCTGTCAGTGTCAACATCCAGCGAGTGAAACATAAGAGACACGTACTGATCGTCGGAGGGTCGAGCGCTTTACGAGTCTGAAGTGCGGCAATGTATGAACTCTATCAAAGTTTCAGCAGTTTAGTATACGATGCGCGCCTTAGGATGAAATTGGGGGAAGAAATACACACCAAATACAACGAGATCTCCAGCGGCAAATTGTGGCTGGTCACCGCCTGACTCTTCAGCTTGGCCCTCAGTCTCGCACCCTTCTTCCCCTTGACCTCCTTCCCTCTCTTCGTCAACGCCTTCACCAATAGACTAAACGGGAATAGATCAAACAAGTGGTACTTCGGCGGCATCCTCGCAGGAAGCAGGAAATCGTCGCCGATTGACTCGCGGCCACTAAGAACAGACCGCGGGTAGCGCCCACTTTGGTTGGTTTTGATGGGACGGAGAGTGGGCATAAAGCCGCGGCGGTTGGGAGAAGTAGGACTTTGCGGGCCATTGCCGGAGGATGTCGTAACCGGCATGGGAAGTTGTGAGTCAGAGGCGTTGGGTGGGATTCCAAAACTGATGGGTAAAGGAGGTGGGCGTTCATTTCCTGTTTCCGAGAACCGAATATTGGGTTGCGACCTTGTCGTCCGCGTACTCTTTACATCTGAAGGACGACGATCTCGGAGCGACGGAACAGTAGGTGACATTGGTGGTTGCCCTGTGAGGTCGACTTGGGAGGGTATCCCAGCCGGGAGAGAGTACGCAGGGAGGCACTTGACGAGATGGTAGAGGTCGACGTAGTAGATTCCGTCTTCACCACGGAGATAGTGCTTGACTGCGACGGCGAAGGCTTCAAGAAGATTGATCACTGTCTTTTTCTCGACAATGACACGAGCCTTCTTCTCTTGTACAGGCATGGAGTCCTCCCAGCCGGCCATGGTTTCTATTTCCGGTCGGTCATGGATGAGATAGAAAGAAAGGTATTTTTGACGTTTATGTGACGTACCAGGAACGTGGAACCAGACCATTCGGGCAAATGTCCTACTGGCAAGGACGATCTGCGACCAGTACCTTCTGCCTTCATTGTACCTCTCGAAACTTGACGTCGTTCTGTAGGAAATGACAAAACCCAACACGGTACCCAACCTATTCGGGACAGACAGGTCGGCACACGAGCGCATCACGGTTGCGATAGACTACTCACACTGTCAGCAAAGTCGACGATATCCCAAGATTGACGACCTTATGTGATATGACACAGATGGCAGTAGACCAAGCAGCAAAGAATATCAAAATGTGCCAGCATCGAAAGAGTGCCGTTGCGAGGACTGCGTTAAATAGAGTCGGCCAAAATCGACGAGGACGCTGAAAAGGGTCTGGCGAACCGAGACCAAGATAGTGCTGGTGCTCGCTCTCGGTTGGCACTTTTTCGTCCATGTCGACAATGGGCTTTTTGAAGGAATATAATTATGGGGAGTTCGTAACGGTAGGATGTGGGGAAGAGAGAATAAGAAGAGGGCCAGAGTGGAGAGGGGAGGAAGGGTATATATTCGAATTCGCTGCCTACCGCAAGAACATTCTGTTCCGGAAGGCACGCTGCGCCGTCGTGGTCTCGCCTTAGAAGCTTAGGAAGCGATCTTGGCAACATCCCGATCAGGACCCCTTGATTCCGCTTTGAACTCGCGTCGCTGCTGGTGCCGCATTCTTCAAAGCTCTTCAAGGCTCGGGGTGCCCATGATATTCTAGTATGGGCTCGAGCCCGCTCGGGCTCATCAGCACACAGCGTCTGGGATAAGTTTAAGCAATAATACAGGTGTGTCAACCGCGCCATGTGCCGTCGTAGGGAGGGCCGCGGCAGTGGATACGCATCATTTGAGGGCTCCTCGACGGACCTTCCGCCCAGGTCGTTGCCATCTTGAAGGATCATAAGCTAGCAGGGGAACACCCTGCTTAAAGCTGCCGCGTCCGGATCGGAAAATAAGATGCACGAAAGACGCGCCTCAGACCGATATATTTGCTGGCAAGATCCTGACTGCAACCTTCCAATGCCTACGCACTGGCAGTCTCCAACTTCCTTCCTTCCTTCCTTCCTTCCAAGATATCGCAGATATATATCCTTGTTTGTCATGATTCATGGCGTATTATGCATCATGATATATATACTGTGAAACTCGTTATGAGTTGCGATGTGGATGGCCGCTCGGACTAGGCGAGGGTATCAAGGTGATGCATAAATGATATCAAATGATTCGTGAGGACGAGACTGTTCAACAACGCCCAGTTGGACATGTCATAGTGCTGAAATCCCGAGCCACCTTCACGAGCAGGTCTGAACTGCACATGCCGAGCTCTCCGAACATCGCATCCAGGACAGTCTCATCATACCGGTCAAGTCGACACCATGCAATCGTTTCAAAAATTCTGTCAACTACCAAACTCGAGGTTGTTCCAAGAGATTACGAGCACGGCGTAGGCCAAGATAACCGTAGAGAGTACTAGGTAAGTTGCGAGCTATTGTTGTTGGCTACGTGCAAGCTGCGTGCTTGACGGTGTGTCTGACTGAGCCTCAGTGAGGCAGCGGCCCGAAGCCTCCCGAAGCGCAAAACAGATCAGGCTGGGTTAGGGTTTCCTCTCAGGTAAGTGTAGGTGGCGCGGGGTGGCACCCAATGAACCTCACCACCACCATGCTACAGCAGGCTACAGCGTCACGAGGATCCTGGTGCTACAAGCGGCGATATGGTCTCCTTTTCAAGAAGTCATTGTTCTATTCTCTACTGGACCGCAATGCTCTTATCAGACGCCGTGCTGTCATTTCTCGGCTCGTAGAATTCTATATGCCCCTTGAGATGTCTCGATAAGTATTGTTCTGCAGCCTGCATCGATGCTTCTCCGCGTTAGATCCTAGGCACTGCGGCACCATGTCATTCGCATTGAAAAGGACACGGACGGTGGAGTATGACCCTAGAGATATTGGGGAGTCTCGGAGACTGGTCAGAGGTGAGGATGAGGAATACGACTCTTCGGATACATCAAGCGACTACGGCGTCTCGGAGCATATTAACCTGGAGAGGGTGCATGATGTGCAATTTCGGACGTGCTCCTGGCAGAAGGTGAGAACTCTCTATCGTAGTTGAGCATGAATAGAGGCCTGACGCGTGTTTTTACCCAGACGGCTGGACTTCTGTTCTCAGAATATATATCTCTGGCTGTATTAACATTTCCATGGTGCGCGTCCACACTCGCGTCATCGGGCAGCTCCAGGCTCGCTCGGACATGTCGCTGACGAAATTTTTACCCTGTATGCTGTACAGGGCGTTTTCTATCGTTGGCATCGTCCCAGGAGTGATAATGACCGTCATCTGTGCCGCCAGTGTCCAGTATACATCTCTGATATTGTGGCGCCTCTGCTTGAAGCACCCAGAGATCAGAGACGGCTGCGACGTAGCCTTGGTGATCTTTGGAGGATCCAGGTTTGCGTATCACTTCACATCCGTCATGTTCATCTTGTGTAACGTGTTCATACAAGGTCAGTCTCACAATCATATTCAATATCTCGACGCGTGCTTTATTCCCAACCTTGCTTCAGCAATCCACTGCTTAATCGGCGCAGAACTCTTGAATACCCTGTCCGGGTCCTCTGCGTGTACCGTTGCTTTTTCTGCCATCACCGCCGCTGTCTGTTTCGTCTTCAGCCTCCCGCGGACTTTGGACCAACTGAGCTGGTTTGGGATATTCAGCGCTATGATGATGACTATCGCCGGTTTGCTTGTTGTCGTCTTTTCTGCAACACAGGACCAGCCAGTCGGATTCACTGGTGAAGCCCCTACCGTCACATTGTGGCCACTTTCGGGAACGACGTATGTTTATGGTAAGCTTGGTTTTACCTATTTCATGTGAACTGGCTCGTTGATCTAACCGCTTTACACCTACAGCGATGTCAGCCTTCCTCAATATCAGCTACGCTCTTGTTGGGCAGATTACTCTGCCTACCGTACGTCTCCGTACTGATCTAGCTATAAAAGACCCTTATATGATGACCCTTCTCCAGTTCATAGCGGAAATGGAAAACCCTAACGATTTTCCGAAAGGTATCTTTTACTTCCTCTCCTCAACTCGGTATCCAGAACCTGACGATGTTGTCCAGCACTCTGGGCCTGTACGATCTCCGAAGTCGTGCTCTTCTCCCTTACAGGCATCATAGTTTACAACTACACCGGGAACCAGTACATTGTTTCGCCTGCGTTAGGCTCTCTTCAGCCCGCCTTCAAGAAGATCGCCTTTTGCTTTACGATCCCGACGATCATATACATTGGTGCTTTGTATTCGGTGAGCTTCTTCGTGATTTTATTATCTGATGTTCTCATTTTTCTCGTTCATATCGCCTTACCTACGTTCTTGTCCCGAACATCAGTCAGTCACGGCTCGCTTCGTGTTTTTCCGCATTTTTCATGATTCAGAGCATAAACATGCCAACACAGTACAAGCTTGGACGACGTGGACGGGTATCATTGCCGTTACCTGGATCATCGCGTTCGTCATCGCAGAAGCGATACCCTTCTTCTCTGACCTACTCAGTCTCATGAGCTCGCTCTTCGGTGAGTTCGAGAATCCTTACATCTTTTCACCTCGCACGAACTCCGGTTAATCTGACTTGTACACCAGATGGACTGTTTGGGTGTGTTACGTCCACATACTCTTGTCTCACTGGATGTTACTGAAATTTTCGTTTGAACCCAGGTTCATATTTTGGGGCATGTCATACCTTGTTCTCTATCCGAGAGGTTCAAGATGGTCAAGCCCACTTCGCAAGGCTGAAACTATGTTGAATTATTTCCTTATCGTCTTCGGGTTTTACATCACCGGTGCAGGAACATATGTACGTTCACTGCTCACTTGTCCGCTTACTATGTCGTGTCTCTCAGCATGAACGCTGAGTCGCTTTCTGAACGATTTCTTGTCATGGAATTTGTGCTGATTCTGTTTACTTCCGGGCTTTCTCATTGAATAGGTCTCGGTCTTGTCTATCGTCGAAAAGTACAAAGCAGGAGACGTCGGCAAGCCGTTCACCTGCAAATCGAACGCGCTGTGACGACACATACAACATAATGGTTTCGCATAGTGATAGTCTAAGTAAATTTTGCCTCGTGCACGACTTTGTGGTGCGGATTGAAGTCTGCAATCTCCACAGATATATCATTTCTGCCGTGCAGTAACAGACTGATTCACGGCTGCGTATTCTTCAGGCCATGATCAAGGCTGCATGCTTAGGAGAACGCGGTCTTATTGAACACTTGAAAGGCAAGGGTTGCCTATGAGATGCCCCTGTGATCAGTCTGAGACACATAAATTCAAGTACACTGACAACTTACGTGACGATCCCCGAGGTGTATTCTCCCGATGGCTCGATGTGAACTCCTTTCTCGTCGACAGCTTTTCGGATGTCAAAGCAGGAAAGGATCGAGACCATAGCGATCCACATCGATGACATGGCCATGTGGCGCGCTATATATTGATGATCAGACTAGTACTTGTACAGAATCGTAGAGGTGTCGTTGTTACTGACCAGGACAAATACGTCGACCAAAGCCGAATGCTGCAGTCGCGGGGTCTTTGACTTCCGGATTGAGCTTTCCGTCCTTCAAAAAACGGTCAGGATTGAATCGCTCTGGTTCAGGATATTCGACTGTAAAACCCAAAGGTTAGATGTGAGTCATGCAATGAAGGTGAACCATACTTGGGTCATGCAATATTGCCCTAATTGATATCGATAAATGAGTGCCCCAGTATCGAATAAGATAGTTGTAGAAGAAGAGGACGAACCATACATTCACCAACACGACCGACCCTGCGGGCATGTGATATCCTTTGTAGACATCATCCGCCGTAAGCTCGCGGAGACCAGCTGCATAGAATATACCAACAGTAAGATCAATGTCGTACAGTAATAAATACGAGATACCATACCACAGGGAGCCACAGGGCTGAATCTCAGGATTTCTTTAAGAAGTGCTGTCACATAGGGCAACGAATTTTCGTCGTCGAAGGAGGGGAGTCTATCGCTCCCCACAAAGTCGTCTATCTCACGCTGTGCCCTTTCCTGTATATCTGGACGGCGCGTCATCTCTAGGAAGAATGACTGCAAAGATGATACAGTCTACTAGTATTCACTGAATGTGAGGGAACAAATCGGTATGTAACTGGTATTACGTGCCGTGTCGGATCCCCCTAAACCAACATCATGTCATCTAGTGATGAGACGAATCTAGTAAGGGCAACGCACCGATGTACATGGACCCCACTGCCTTCTGTAAGTCAAGCTCCATGCTTGCACGGTCTTGGCCATCCTCCGCCTCGATAGCTTCAAGCCCATGAGATGTAACGGAGGGTATGGCAGAAGAAGAAGACTGGGGATCCAGAGAATGTGGTCAACACAATGCACGAGTCAACGTAGTTCAAATTACGGACCATGGACTTCTTTGCCATATCAAAAGACTTGTTGAGCACGTCGTTCATGTGGAGTCTCCATGCAACTGCCAATCGTTTGAAGTTCGCAAAAGGAAACCAAGGAGGTACGTAGCGTACTGAACAGAGGGAAAAAGTTGTTTGACCGCAGATTTGTACAGAGCAGGTGATGTGCGCACGTAATGGTATGAAATCGACCAGGAAGCGGCCAGGAAGCGTCGCCACAATTATTCCTTCCATGGCGCGTTCAGCTGTGACAATGAGAGGGTCGTTACTAGAATGGACTTCGATCCCATAGGCAAGAAGCAGTATTAAGTATCCGGCAAAGCTAAGTGGGCCCGGTTCAGCGATAGTTAAAAGAGTAAAATGAGGTGACGGAGAGAACAGGCTTTACTGCTTGATGTGTGCCTCGAATTTCTGAGGGGAGTGCAGAAGGTTTCGTAACATCATGCGTGATCCGGCAAGCTCGTGCGGTCTAAAGTGGGCGATAGTGCTTCGGCTGAACTCTTGGTGAAAAATCTTCCGCTGTCGTCTCCAGGCATCACCTGAGAAGGTCATAGATATTGTGAGCAACAAGATCCTGGTTGAGCACATCTTAAGTACACTCACCATAGGGAAGGAAGGGCGTGGACCATTCCCATCCTATCCTGCACCAAGAATCAATATGCCTCAAGCTCAAAGCGAGTTGCAGGAAACTTACATTTCATTTAGCATGATAAGACGTGGTCTAATTATACTCACATCAGTATCGAAAATATTAGACCACTTGTACCAAGGTAAACACTGGCCTGCTCGAATAGATCGAAGATCGTTTCTCAAGTAGCTCAATTGCTGCATCTGCGGTATCGAGAACCAAGATTGGCAAGCCTGCAGCTGAGAAATATATAACATCGGATTCTACGTATTGCAGAAGGGGAGAATTGCTGTGTTGTCAGCATTAGACGACCAGGAAGGAAGAGGATGGGGTATCAACTTACTGTACTTCGTGCTCCAGAGGTGAAACACCTCCGCCCGATTGTGAATGGGTACTTGAAATAGGTTGGCTATGATTGGCCATCTGGGAGGACCGGGGGGCAAGGGGAGACGATGCCTTGTGCGTAGATAGTTGAGTAGAGTAATAGTGGTTAGTCCGATAGAAAGTAGAGTCAGAAAAACGCCGACGGTATACAAAGGCATGGCGGGCAACTCAAGGGGAAGAGACAGGTACGTTGTCATTTTATAGGCTCGAGCAGTTATAGGATCGTGAGGCCCGGCGAGCAGAAACCAAGCAATACCACCAAATACAGCATGGAGCTAAACTTCACATTGGCACAACTGCATGGAAGGATCTGTTTTGGGCCATGAAACGAAGCATATCTGAGCCACGTGTCTTTCTTAGTACGAGCAAGCAGGGAAAGAAAAACTCTGCAGAAGAGCGCAAGCCGTTACTAGAAAGGTCTGGCATATGAAAAAGGGCGTCGTTAACAATAGAATGTCTAGTGCGGTAACTAATTTTGGCAGCGTCTTCCGTGTAAAAGCCATGAGAATCGTCGGAATGAGTGCCGCACCGGGTAGCACTTTGTTCAGAACCAGAATGACTTCAAATATGGCTATTCAGAGCTAGCCTCTATGATCAAGGCCGCAAGGGGAGCGTGGCTCTATCAAGCACTCGAAAGGTAAAGGTCGGCTGAAACGGAAATCAGTGTTGAAGTTGCGATACCAAATTTATAGCCTTGCAATGCTGACTCACACGAGGATACCTGACGTATATTCTCCTGATGGTTCAATGACGGCTCCTTGCTCGTCGACTGCTTTTCGAATATTGAGACAAGCGAGGATCGGGGCGATGGCAACCCACATCGAAGACATCGCCATTTATTTTTATTTTTATTTATTTTTATTTTTAAATCAACTGTATTTGTATAGCGCCGCCATAAAGGCGAGGGGCGCTTTGTGCGTACCTAAGTAAGTACATGCAGGAGTGGGGTCTGAGACACCTCAGCAGTCACCACACTGTAAAATCCGAACTCTAACATTCAGCCGTCGATAGAAGTCTCGGAGCTTAGCTTGTGCTCCGAAGAAGAATTAAAAGAAAAGAAAAGGAAGGAGAAAAAAGAAAGAAAACCCGTCCATCATAGCTCCATGTCGTCAGCTCCCGCCCTCTCCTTCCTCTTCCCCTTCTTCCCCGACATCGCCATCTGTCGCGCTATCCGTGACTGTCAGTATTCAGCAATGACTCGCTAGTAGCTGTGAGCGCTATGCTGACATAACGTCCTTGGGTTATAGGTGTGGCTTTCGCCAAGGGGAGCTGAGATCCTGAATGAAACACCGGGAGTCGATTTTTTTTAAGGGAGGCGAGGGGTGAACTAACTAACTGTAATTAATATTTAAATGATTTAAATAATATTTCTGAGCCAATCAGAAGAATCTCCGCTCTTTATTTCTTTTGGGGAATGAAGTATAAGTGATCTATAATCAGTCTATCATTCAATCTGCACTTGAATTAGGCTAGGTTATGTTCGCCGTTGACGTCGATCTTCCCCTACCCTAGCCTAGGCTAGGTTATGTTCGCCGTTGACGTCGATCTTCCCCTACCCTAGCCTAGGCTAGGTTATGTTCGCCGTTGACGTCGATCTTCCCCTGCCCTAGCCTCTGAGCCCAAACCTTACGCTTCTATATTTCCATGATGCATGGCTGCTCAATCACACTCAATTTACCAGTCTGAGCTTTGCGTAAGACTGCCCAACGGCGAAACTCTTAATTATTTCACTCTAGTTTTGACCCAGTCATCAACATTTTGCCCACAAAATGGTTCTATAATAATACAATTAGCATCAGCACATGATACCTATATCGCTCACAGCCCAATGTATTATTTTGGCGATTTTTTGGCGATTTTCTGGGTGGGGTCCAAAAAATTTTTAAGTGGCCCGACGGCCTAACTAACTAACCAGGTCCCGGTTATTCATTATATTTGTCAGCTCCCCTTGGCTTTCGCTAGCGCATGCGCTCCCGGGGAATATGGATGTTGAACGTTAGTACCTAGTGATGGTACTACGTACGGTCGGAAGGGAATGACGAAGGCAGACTAAGAGGGTTCCCGGGCCCAAGTCGAGCCATACGGAATGCCAGTTTGATACCGTACTAGAACGTTTTGCTGACTGGACCAATCAGTGGTAACACCTGGTCCAAATCGTGATTCGCGGCCAACATCCTAATCGAGTATTCATGTATAACCCCTTGGAACGAAAACGACCGCTAAATTTAGCGTGAGGCGGCTGAAAAGCTGAAGAAAGCGCCCCGGGGCCACAGTAACGCCACACCAGACCGTGCCTATCCTGGCGTCGAAATTTGCGAGGCGTGCACGTTCGTATCCACCTTCTCTACTGACTTGACTTCATAGCTTCATACCCTTCACCCTACGATACATGAGGAACGCGGAGTGATCGATAACAGATGTATCACACGGTGATTCGCCCGTTTATGGTTCGTGAATGGACGTTCACCAAACATTTCCGGAGTCCAGAGCCATCCGTACGATCCAACAGTGCAAGAAACAGAACAAAGAAAGTCTATATGGTAGCCGATTCCTTTGCTTTTTCCGAATTACATGAACAATTGCTTTTTATCTTCTCTGCCTGCGTACTCGCACACCCACACGAAAGAAAAACGTCTACGAGCATACAAATTCGTACCGTCATCATCGTCTCCGCCACTCAACCGCCCGTCCCAATCATGAAGAATCACCGTCAGAGGCGCTTAAGCCTTGGAGAGCTTCTCCTTGAGAACGTTCTTGAGCGTGACACCATCCTCGGCGAACTTCTTGATACCTTCGTGGAGCTTGTCGAAGGCCATCGAGTCCTGGAGGAGTGCCCAGCGGAACTCGGGCTCGTTGTCGATGTAGGAGACCTTCTCCAGAGGCTCGCCCTGAGCGGCGGTCTGCGCGTTGAGCTTCTTGGGGACCTGCTCTGTCGACTTCTTGAGCTCTTCGAGGAGGGGTGGGGCGATGGTGAGGAAGTCAACGCCAGCGAGGGCCTTGATCTCGCCGACCTATCAATTCAAGCCTATCAGATGATGAAGTGCGAATAGATATGAGGAAATGGGACGCACGTTACGGAAAGAAGCACCCATGACGATGGTCTTGTATTGGTGCTGCTTGTAGTAGTTGAAGATCTTCTTCACGGATTGGACACCGGGGTCCTCATCGCCCTGGTAGTCCTTGCCAGTGCTCTTCTTGTACCAATCGAGGATCTACAGGATATAAAAAGTGATCGGAGGTTAGGATCCGACGCTGTCGGAGCGAAAGCTACATTATGATGCAATCGGACGGAGTGAGCCACTTACACGTCCGACGAATGGCGAGATGAGCGTGACGCCAGCCTCAGCGCAAGCAACGGCCTGACCGAAGCCGAAAAGAAGAGTCAAGTTGCAGTGGATGTTGTCCTCCTTCTCGAGTTCACGGGCGGCTTGGATGCCCTCCCATGTCGAAGCGATCTTGATGAGGATACGCTCCTTCTTGATGCCGATGGAGTCGTAGAGGGCGATGAGCTCCTTGGCCTTGGCCTTGGTGCCCTCCTTATCGAAGGAAAGACGCGCATCGACCTCGGTGGAGACACGGCCAGGGATGAGAGCGAGGATTTCCTTGCCGAACTCGACGAGCTGGGTAGAGGGTAGCACGGACAGGGGTTAAAGCGAGGAGATGGTGAGAGACGATATACTTACGAGACGGTCGATAGCAAGGTTGGCCTGCTCATCAATGTTAGATGACTTCTCCTTGGCATACTTCACAGCGACATCAACCAAGCGAGCATATTGCGGCTTGTTGACGGCCGCAAGGATGAGAGATGGGTTGGTGGTAGCATCCTATCGAAAGTATCCGCCGTCAATTGGGGCTTCATCGATACCACGAACATTTCAGCGCACCTGGGGTTTGTAGACATCGATGGCTGCAGAGCGTCAAGATACGTCAGCAAATTCCGAACTGTACCTCTCCGGTTTCATCCATACAACGGAAGAGGACTTACACTCGAAGTCTCCTGAATCGGAGACGACGACGGTGCCGGTCTGCTTGAGATAATCGAGGGAAGTAGTCATGATGTACTGTTTCCAAGGTATAAACAATGAGCTGGGCGTCGTAGAAGCAGAGAAAAATGGGTAGACGGACGTTGTGGATGATGGTGGTAATGCGCAAAGGAGATGATGTCGTTGTGTGGCTGAGAAATAATCGTGATCTGCTTATCATTTATACCGGCCCGGCATTACGCGTGGAAAGATATTGCCACAATTGGCTCCAACTTCCCCCCTCGGCGCTCTCGTGCGACAGCACCGACCAATCCTCGACTTGTTCCCAACACTCGTCTTTTCTTTTGCTGGTCTCGATGGGTAAGTGACAAGGCTTGAGAAGGGTTCCAGGGTCTTGGGAGCCCGATATGGCTATGTCGACCTTGTTATTTGCTCTTGCGATTTTCTTCACACTTGCAGCAAACGTGCAGGGGCCCTGACTCGTCGGACGACGGGATTTTGATCAATGACGGGATTGGTTGGGAGCGGTCACGTGAGCTGACGGAGGCAGTCTTCGTAAGTTCGTTCACTTCTCCGTTTTGGTCTCACATTCACCGCTCTGACCGCCGTGTTCTCTTCCGCTCTCCTTGCAATACCCTACGCGACCCCTGGTACATTGAACATACCATCAAGCCAAGCTTTTGGTCTACAGGGTAAGCGCTCTCTTTGCTCTTGCTCTAGAGTCAAGACTTTATCCTTCGTGATACCGTTCGAACTTCGGGGTTAGCATCTGAGTCCTCAGAGTTCGAATTAATGGTGGTTAGGCAACGTTTCGTTGCGTGACCTCTCGTAAACAGAAACACCGTACAATAATACTGTACGACTCAAGTACGACTTGCGATATCCTACTACATACATAAACCCGTGTTCGAAGTGTCGGGGCAACCAGCATTGAACCTCGATGCTCAGAGCCAGGCAAGGTTCAAATCAGAGGGATACACTGGTCATACACAGTCGATTATGGTGTGGATGGGTCTCCTCTGCTCCATGACGAGTACCTCAATTGGCTACACATAGACAGCCTGCCAACATAATAGCTTTTTGGCCGAACGCATGCCGGTCGGCCTGCTCTGCGCCATTGCTCCGCCGCCGTTTTCACACGTGTACTTGTTCTGAGCCTACAAACAGGTATTATTGAGGTTCGGTTCGCTCTTTAACGCAAATGTTATTCGATGCATGCATATAGGGGACTGTCGGAATGTACAGTATAGAAACGAATGGTGACCATTCTGATCAATGGATGGGCCCAATAAGGAAACACCTTTCCTCTATGTAGTCATCCAACTGACAAAATCTTCCCGTCACAGTTCTTGTTGTTTTCGGTCGTGCGACCGCGCTCGGAAATACCCGCCTGCTCTTGCGACCTGCCACCATCATCGCACAACAGCGGATTGCTCCCTCTGTTTAATATCAAGATGTCGGCTCAAAACCTGTACTTCAGTGAGTCCATATATCAAAAGTGTTCTTATTCCATGCGAGGTTACTGACCTACCGTCTGATTTTAGCGCCACAACGCATGCGAGGCTCACGATCCTTAAAACACATACCCAACGAGATATACCTCGAAATCTTTGACCTCCTTCGACCTGGACCATTCAGCTCTTTCTCTATCGAAGAACACAAAGCCATTCTTTCGAAACTGATGCTTGTGTGCCATTTCTTTCGGGACGTCTGTGCTCCTCGCCGATACAGCTCACTGCAAATCAAAGGCTCGCAAAAGCGCCACGTCGACTTCTGCGATGCGGTCCGAAAGTCTCCTCGTCAGATACCCGACACGATATTGGCGCACGTCAAGGAGTTTTGTTTCTCGGACTGGTTGCCGCCGACGAGGGAGCATAAATGGGTCGTGCAAGGCTTGCTCAAGGTCTACTCAACCACTATCGACAAGCTCCCGAACGTGACCTCTATCTCTTTGGTTTGCGTGTCCGTCGATTCTGCCTTTTTCGACGCGGTATCCGAGATGCAGAACCTTCGCGAAGTCGAGTTCACCAAATGCGCTTTCCAGCCTCTCAGCGGAAAGCAACCGGCGAAAATGAAGAAAGCATCACTTTTGACCAAATTCGCGGTCATCGAGGGCTATGACTTCGAGACGTATCTCCCCCGCTTCAAAGCACTCGCATCCTCGCCTTCCCTGACCAGCTTCACGACTACACATAATTCCGTTGCCAAAGCCGTCCTGAAAGGAACCACACCTCTCGATAATCTCAAAGCGCTGTCTATGCCATACGATAACATTGACAACGCCTTGACCACAGATGTCATCTCCCGTGCACGCAACCTCGAGTCTCTTTCCTTCCCCTTCGCGCAAGATCCCGCCACGCTGGTGAAAGAGCGACCACCCATAAAAACCCAATTTTTGTGCGTTCCACCTTCCGCCCTTCACAAGCTCAGAAAGCTACAATGCCCTAGTTGGTTGGTGGAGGATTTCGTGGTCGATAGGCCGATGGTGCCAGAACTAGAAATCTCTGCGGAACTGGCTGTGGGTCGGGCATGCATGAATGACCACGATGCGTATGCGACCCCAAGGATTCTTGATGCGTTGAGGGACTCCACGAAACATATACGCTCGCTTGCCATCGGAGTAAATGCGCTTGCACACAAAAATGAGGACAAGGCGAAGGGATTTTGTGTCGGGGATCTGGAGAGCTTAGAAACTCTGAAGCTCTACGTCTCACGCAGATGGGACTTCAGCGTGAGCCTGACAACTTCTATTCTCATGCTCCATATTGACCCAATTTTCACCATCCTAGGATCTTCGATCAAATCTATTGAGTCCTTCGAGGCCACACATCCACGCCACAGTAGCCAACGTGTCTATCCTGATGGCGCGTCTCAATGTTCGGGACAGCTCGGACGGGGATGTCTACTCTCCCGACGTTTGCAACTTCAACCTCCGTCTCCAACACAAGATGATCACCAAATTCTGGGCCGAAGCGTTCCCCGGCGCGCAAACCATCTCTTTCAACAACTTTTTCATGTGGCAAAAAATACCTCTTTCCGCACCCAAAGCCAGCCCTCGGCCAGTCTCTGGATCGCAATCGAAGGCCCGTTCCGATCCGCGTTCTTTGGCCAAATCCGTATCGAGAATCAGCATAAATGGTGTGGTATCCCATTCGAACCCGACACCTGAACGACGCGACAACTTCGAATGGAGCCCTGTCGCCGTCGGAAGGGCTGTTTTGAAAGAGCGGCTCACGAAGCTGTGCTCGAGCCACGCAGCAGAAGTACAGGACTTTGGTGGATGTTTGGAGGGGCTTTGGGAGGGTGGGCGCAAGGAGATACCGGAGAATGTGAGGGACCTGCTTGGATTGGGCGCCGAAGATGAGGAGGAGTCCGCGACAGAGGAAGAGTCGGTGACTGAGGAAGAGTCTGATGCTGAAGAGT
This sequence comes from Stereum hirsutum FP-91666 SS1, assembly GCF_000264905.1. Classification (NCBI taxonomy): domain Eukaryota; kingdom Fungi; phylum Basidiomycota; class Agaricomycetes; order Russulales; family Stereaceae; genus Stereum; species Stereum hirsutum. Next base: position 558,244 of record NW_006763142.1, on the reverse strand, counting down.
AGAGTGATGGGTGAAGGTTTGAGACGTCCTATTGCTGGCGTTCGTGTCGCCGGCGTAGTGACCATGCTTTGCGGTACTTGTTTTCTTGCAATTTTCGCTATGCTCTGTGTAATTCTTATGTATATATATGAATAATCTTCTCTTGGTCAGATGGTGGAGACAGGACGTTCGACTCCCTCCCTTATCTCGATACCGTTCTTGACGAATCACACATCGGGAGAGCTCTCCAAAGGACGCAGAATGGGCTTCGACAAAACAGTTCCAAGAAATAATCCACAATATGATCCATCCAACCATAGTCACACCCAGCGGTCAGTACCCTCGCCTGATATCCTCTACTCCCTGTTTCAGAGCCAAGAGCAGATCCCTACTTGGCAGCTTCAGCATTATACTTCTTGATGAACTCCAACGCCAACTTCGGGCTACATCCAGTCAGAGTCAGTCAGCATCAGACCACAAAATCCCGTCGCATCGAACCAAAGCGACGGCGACAGCAGGATTCGGAGTTCAAGCAGCAACGCACCTATCGACAGGCTTCACAGGAATCTTCTTATCAATCAACTTCCCCGTCCCTTTCTCGAAAATAAAGTGACTCCTGCCCGTCTTGCCATTCTTACCTGCACCCAGCGCTGTGATGAGGATACGTTCCGGGTCTGAGATGAGGCCGTAAGGCAGGCTTTTCTGTCTCACCAGGAACATCAGTCAATCAAAACCTTTGAACAAGGTGAGGGGTTGAGAAGGGAGAATGCGTACCGACTTCTGCCAGCTCGCCTGTGCGCTCGGTTTGTCCGCGCTGAGACAATAGACGTCGTAATCTATGCCAGTAAAATCTGGATAATTGTCACGGAAGCCGCACGCTTGTGTCGTGCATCCGCCTGTTCACGGTCGAAGTTTATATCGCAAAATATCACAATAATCAGCAATACGTTCACAGCGACGGGGTTTGGAAACTGATGGTGGGCACATCACATCCGTGGATAGAAGCAAGCTGAACGCACTTGTATTCGCCTTCGGAACCAAGAATATGATCACGCCCTTATCAGCGGTCACGCTTGACACGTCGAAGTCTTCGTCCTTCTCATTCTTCAAGACCAGTCCCGCTGGAAGACTGTCGCCGATCTCAATGGGCTTCAGTTTCGTTGCGGCAGTGGCCTCTTCAGAAGGGCCTGGCTCGGAGGTCGAGGGATCGACTTTAGCCTTCTTTTCGACGGGCGCTTTCTTTTCTGCTGCTGGACGCTTTTTGGTTGCGGGCTATACGTGGTTGAAAAAAAAATGGGGAGGATACAGGGAAGTTAGGAAAAGAATGGGGTGGTGCACTGATGGAAGCCTGTCGACGTTACCTTGGGCGCAACAGGCTCTGCCGCAACGGCGTCTGCGCCTTTAGTCAACCGTGATGATCGTCTGGGTCCTTCTGACATAGTGACGCGTATCACAAGAAAAAAAAGGAATATTTTTCGAGGATATTTCAAGAGCTCAAAACCGGAAGAATAACACGACCAGTCGGGAAGGTCGAGTACAGGTTCAACAAAGTGCTGACCCCACAAGCGATGACGAAGAAATTGGTCTAGAGGAAGCGCCTCGTACGTCAGTCGTGCTGCTTCATTGGTCACTAGACGAGGCTGTCATTGAAGGTGAACGGAGTGGGCTTACCCTGTCTGTGCGACAAATGGACGAGGTACTAGAGAAAGAGAACGGACACGTTTGAGCAGGTTCAAGTGGGTTCAGTTGAAAGTTCAACCACGGCCACAGCCGGGTGCGTGTGAATATTTTCGCCACTTAACTGGTTTACTTCACAGCTGTTCTGACTCTCGACGGCTGTTTCTTTTCCCTCTATCTTACATCGGAAAGCTGCTGAATGCCAAGCACTATCATAAAGGCCAATATATTAGAACGACGAAGAGACACCCCATCACACCAACGACGCCGGCGCCTAAATACAGTATGCGCCACCCGGTGGGCCACAACCAAGCCACAGCCCATGTTCCTCGAGCTCGAAGAATTCAATTCTCAAAAATTCTACATTTCACACAACATCACGTAAAGCGTGCAATTATCGTTACAAGACTGCCAAGCGTTCCACCATTCCCTTATGCATACGAAGGATCACAAGCTCGACTTGCTGCTCTCATACTTCTTGATGAACTCCAGGGCGAGCTTGGGGCTATGAAAAAGACCCATGGAATTATATCAGTAAGAAAAAAGGAGGACAATAGAAGTAGATCACGAACCTATCAGTAGGAGTAACGGGGATCTTCTTGTCGATGAGCTTGCCGGTGCCCTTCTCGAAGATGAAGTGGCTCCTGTTCGTCTTGCCGCCTTCGCCAGCTCCGAGGGCGTTGATCAGGATCCTGTCGGGATCTTATCACAGGTCAAAACAGAAATATAGACGTCTCGTCAGCATCATTGTTATTGCATCATCGGCATCAAGTCACTTTGGTAGAGAAGACGTACCGGAGATCAGGGGGTATGGCAGCTTTTGCTAAATGATGCAACACCACCCAGTCAGATCAAGAAGTGATATGGTGAACAGAGAGAGAGGGAGACGAACATCACTCTGCCAGCTGGTCTGCTCAGAGGGAGGGTCGGCGCTCAGGCAGTAGATCTCGTAGTCGATGCCGGTGTATTGAGGGTAACTGTCGCGGAACCCGCAGGCTTGGATGGTGCATCCACCTGATAAAATGATAGGCGAGCCATATCCACCGCACATAGAAAGAGTTGCTATTTTAGTTATCCATGTCTCCAATTCCAGATACTTCGGAACAAGATGGGAATGTTGTCGGTTCGGAGGATATGGAACCGTGCAGATGCGTATAGGTTTGGGTGGTGGATAGGGGCTAACAAGATGCAGGAGAGATGCAGGAGAAGAGCTTACCCGTGTTGACCTTAGGGACAAGGAAGATGATCGCACCCTTCGTCTTCGCAACAGTCGATACATCAAACTCCTCGTCCTTCTCGTTCCTCAGGACGAGAGTGGGCAGCGTGTCGCCAATGTCGATGGGCTTGAGACCGGCAGGGTTCTCCTCAGTTACAACGGGCTGCACGATCAACCAAACCCGAATAGTTACCAGGAACGTAGATATCAGTTCTGTATCCTATCTAGCACAGAATAAAGAGAAAAAGAACAGGACGTAGAGACGCACGTTAGACATGGCTTTGATGGTTGTTGTAGTAAAAGCTCGGAGTTTGGAGTTGAGTGACGCAGCGGACGCGAGTCCAGGTTTATCAGAGGATATGAATCTCGAATTCAGACTCGGGTATCGGTATCGATGGGAATCCTTGTCGAGACGAGCGTGGAGATGGTGGGAGGCAAGACAGAGAGAGCGGGACGGGTCAGTCAGCTTCACGCTCAGTCCCTGGCCAATACGGCTCCTTAGTTGCGCAATCGGCGTCCGGCCGCGAGCCCCATACGTGTCGGACCTTCGCATGATAATATTCATGACGCTCGACGACATTCCCAAGAGGACAAGGGACTACTTTGACAGAAGGGTCTGGATTCGGATGTGTAGTGGTGGTTGTGTGCGCTCGGAGGACTTATGAAGCAAGGCTCAGGGGCCGGGAGGCTGAGGAGAGCCGTGGATGTGAACATTCTTCCGAGAGTGGTGTCAAGACGTGTTCGCTAGTAGGCCCTCACACGTTCCCAAGACCGGGGTAATTGAGCGAAACATTCACCGTTACAAGTAGACGTCGCGAATAGGGAAGAAAAAGGAAGACTGATCTCCCCACGGTACAGTCTCAGCAGGATAGGACGCAACTTGTCAACTCGTCAATGTCACTTACGCGCCTACAGCGCCTAACTCAAGTCACAGCGAAATTTCAGATTAGCAAGTATGATGTTGAGAGAGAATGATAAGTTTAGAATCGACATAAACGAAATGTACTTTCGGATAGTGGTGAGGTTAAAGGAGGAGATCCTGACTGCGTCTGCATGACGAAATACGGAAGTGCACAGTGGGGTCATATTGAAAGAGTGAGGAGAAACCAGCAAACATAGTGAACCATATTCAAAAAAGGAATGAGAACCGTCCACACAGACAGAGAGAACGACAGGACATGCAAATTAAGTGAAGGTGAGAGTGGGTCGAGGATTGGAGAGGAGGAGGGGGGAACCCTTGAAATAGACAAAGACGAATGAAGAGAGGTGGTGATGAACTGGGGTAGCCTGTATTGAACATGCAAGGTATGGCTGTAGATTCCATCGTGCTGGCCGACAACAATTAAGACGGTGACAGGTAAAGTGGTTTGAATCAGACCACCTCGTGCTCTAAGGGTATCTCACACAAAATGAGCAATGAAGATGGAGGGTCACTTTGTTAAAAGAGGTTCGTGGTATCACGACCAAGTCCGTTCGACAATATGTAGGATAGATGGTAGTGGCTCTTCTATTGAGATCATAGGTAAGTCCATTATCAATCCCCCGATGATGGCCAATACGCCACACATACCAGTCAGTTTCCCTTGATCAGCACCCCTCAAGGTCCATCCACGGTCGACCCCGAACTGAAGCTCGCATTCGACGACTTCCTCCTCGGCATATACGGTCTCGGCCCCGTCGTCTGCGTCGGGCTCAACAACGATGGGCTCTCGGTCCCGCTCGCGCTCGACGTTGATATCGGAGAAGTCACGACTGGCGACGTCGTGAACTTCGACGACGAAGTTACATCAGGTGAGGTAGCACTCTTCGGCGTCACGGTGGAGGCCGACGACGACCTCCGAGGAATGTAAGGTCTTGGCGGTGGCTTGGAAGGTTCTTCAGGCTTCGGCGATGGGACTACAGGGGAGGAGGGATGATCTGGAGGCGTGATGTCGGCGCCGAATTCGTCGACGATGGAGCGTGGAGGTGGACGGTCTACCATCGCTTCCAGGAGCTGGATCGGCCGTGTCAGTTGGTTATTGTGGGCCACACAACCAAGTGCATGATACGACATACCTCTATCCGCAACTCCTCGCCTGCGTATTCACCCTCCATCTCTTCCGGCCCTAGAAGCTTGGTGCCCTTCCGGAACACCTCTCCCTCTTCTTCCACCCAACTCTTCGACCTATGATCGCGCCACATCCAGTGATCAGATGCGCCACACACTAAACACCTAGAGCAAAGATAACGACCCACCGATCTGTAGGACTCCTCACCCCTCCCAGTCCAAGCTCACTCTCACCCTCCTCATCCGACTCTAACGCAAATCCAGTCGGACTAAGCACTTTCTCCGGTTCCTCTGGCTCGGGAATCGCTCTACCCTTCCCCTTATCCACCTTTGGCGTCTCGACCTTCGGTTCTCCCTCGTCCTCTGTTTCCGTTTCGGTCTCGGTGTCCTCGCCTGTGGCATGTCCGTTCGCTGTACCGTTCGACGCTAGGACGACATCGCTCGGACTCAAGCCTAGACCAGACGCGGACCCCGAGCCCAACGCAGAGCCAGGGCCACCGCTGCCAGAGGGCGTCGCCACCCTCGATCCCGATCCCGCCTTTTCCATCGATTCTATGTCGTTCAATTCCAATCCTAATCCCTGTAACTTCAGATTCGGCCTCGCCAACCTCGTAGCCTTCGATATCAGATCCGTAAGACCATCGTTAAGCTCCAACATATCCGCCAGGCGCGCCGATTCTGCGGTCGAAGTAGACGTCGAGGAGGTCGTGACGGTGGACAGGGAGCTGATGATGTTCGCGAGAGGGGGCAGAGTCTTCCTCGCGCTGTCGATGAGTTCGATATCGATGTCCGTGGTGGATAGGGATGTTGTCGAGGATATTGTCGAGGAAGAGTTGGAAGAAGAAGATGGGATGGAGGCGAGCATGGATTCGAGTTTGGTCTTGTAGTCTTTCGCTTGGTCTATCAACTCTGTCTCGTTCTGTTCGAATACAGCCCATCCGGCACCACGCACAACACCAGCACCACCAGACGCCGCACCAACACCAACACCAGGCGCGACACCGGAAACATCACGCCCACCAGACACATCGCCACCACCACCGTCACGCGAACCACGCTCATCCGTAAGTAAACGATCCGTATCTGACTTAGGAGAGAGAGAGAAACCAGGAACAGTCCGGACCTTCTTCTGATCATCCTTCTTGATGCTCTTCGCAAGCTCGCTCTCCTCGATCATATTCCACAGACTCTTGCCCTGTGCTCTCCCATTGCCCATCATGGTTGCGCTCGTTGGGGTCCCGACGGTAGATGTCGTCGTGCTCGGTGCGGCGGATGTCGCGTTGGCGCTGCGTTCGGCTTCCTCGGTGTTGCGGACGCAGGTGTTGAGTATGTCGCGACACATCCTGTTCGATAACCACCATTTCCGCGAGATCAGTCAAAGAATGAGATCGAAATAACACTGGGGGGGAAAGAAAACGCACCTTGCCATCGCTTCATCTCCCGGCGGAATATTCAGATCTAAACATCTCATCACATGGTTCGCCTTCAGTCCCGAGTTGAGCGCCATCACGCCCGCCAAATCCAACTGATTCATCGTCAGATCGAGGTGCAGCAGGGATGTCGACTCGGGTAGGAACTCGGCAAGCGCGATGGCCCCCGCAGACGTCATCGATGTGGAGGAGAGGAATAGACGTTTGAGCGCGGTGTTGAGCGTGAAGGCCGTGCGGAGCGATTGGACCTGTTGTGATATTGTGTATTAGAGCGAGTATGGGTGGGTCTGAGGGCGAGGCGAGACGAGTTAGAGAGTGGAGAAGAGGACGTACACCGTCGAAGCCAGGGCCACAACACGGGTTCTTACTGAGATCGAGCGTCTCGAGACAAGAGTTGTATTTCTAAGGCCAAATTCAACGATCCAAACAGGTGTTGAAACGGTGAAGAGACGCACCAAAGCCTCCGCGATGCTGACTAAACCCTGCATGTCCAGCTTGTTCTCGCTCAGGTTCAGGACCTTCAGGGTTCGGTTCCGCTTCAAAACCTGTGCGATATATGTGATGCCGCCCTACATATCGAAGATCAAAGAGGCCATGTAAGCCAATATGGCTAACAAAGAACGAAGATGAGATCACGCACCCGGATATCATTTCCTCTCAAATCGAGCGTCCTCAGCGCACCCAACCTCGGCAACGCATCCAACGCCCTAACCTTATCCAACAACGCCGCGCTCGGTCCATGAGACGACGGAGACCCCGTGGCCGCCCCCTGTTGTCCTCTACCAGCGCCAACTCCCTCTCCAGCAGCACCAGCACCGGACTGAGAGTTCGGTGGCACGGGATGCCTCATCGTCACCCCACCCTGCTGCGAGCTCGTGATAAGCGGTATATGTTGTCCCGTAGGCGATAAAGGATTAACGGTCGGGGCGACTGCTCTTCGTGATCGAGGAATATAGGGTGTATATGTAGTTTGAGGATGTGTAGATGGGTGTTTTGGAGGTGGTGGGAGGGGTCCTGAGCGTGTTGGAGGTGGTAGTAATGATGATTTGGAGGTGGCCATGGAGGTTGAGGAGGAATTGCTGGAAGATATGGAGAGGGAGAGCGTGGAGATGAGGCTCTGTGGCGAAGAGGCATGACTGTCGGATACGGTGGACGGTAGCGCGGAGGAAGGCATGGGGGGTGACATGGGAGGTGTTGAAGGCGCAGAAGAGGTGGGAGAGAAGCCTGTGTTGGCACCTAGACCGGGGACGACGTCGGGATAGTCTCTGATCATGAGCGCAATGGCGACTGCTCCTGAGGCGTTGATGCGGTTATGTCGAAGTGAGATGTTGCGCAGGGAGGACGTTCGGACGACATGGGCTGAACAAAATAACGGATAAGCCGTTAACTCTGCTCGCTCTGCAGGAAAGACGCACCAAGCGCTTCGAGTACTGTAGCTCGTAATTGACAATCGTCGAGCTTAAGAGAGGAGAGGCCTACTTCAGGGGCTTGAGGAAGGGCGGCGGAGATGTAGTCGATCGCCTTCTTGTCTAATGTATTCTGGGAGAGGTCCAGGAACTGCAAGCTTTTCGACTGTCGGCTAGATGTCAAGGATTTTGTTGAGTGTCAAAAGCGGTGAGACGACATACTTTGGAAATAAAAGCAGCGAGGATACGAAATGCGGGAGCTTTTAGCCGTCGATTCGAAGCAACCGACAGGAAAAGGAGGGAATTGGGGATGAGGAGTGCGTGGAGGATCGGTTTAAGTATCTGGAAAATAATCAGTTAGCGAAAGGATTATATGTCTGCAACAAGGCGAAAAGTCCGTAGATACAATCGCCTCCCTTGCTAGTGCTTCGGTACAAGCACACATGGGTTGTATTACCCTGACTTTATCGCCTGACAGTATATACGTATAATACAGACAAAGCACTCACCCGATCATCCAAATCACACTCCCGAAATGTCAATCTCCGAAGGCCCCATTCGATGGTGAAGACATCGGAGAGCACAGCGGCTGAAACTGGTGTCAGTTGTACACCCGATAGATCCAATGTTCGAGGATTTGTCCCTGACGCATTCTAAAACAGATGATGAAAGATTAAGAGATGTCTGACCAAATTGGATAGGATGAGAGAAAATCGAGATGTGTTCGGGTCCGGATAGCAAAGAATACATTCAACTGCGCAACTTGTGTTCGACAAGTCAAGAGGTCATCTCGGTTCGAGTATCCTCGTATCCACCGCGAACACATACATTCCACTGGCAAGCACCGTGATTCAGGAAATCCCGCCAGGCGTTCGCGCACAGATGGCAACCGGATCCAATGAACAAAACATGAAGGCCTCATTCGATGGCGGTCAATTAGCACTAGATAATGACCATGGTATATCATACTGCCTACTGGCTATCCTTTCGTGTCGTTTTATCGGTAAGCGATGAGCCGGTCGACGTACGCAACAGCGTCCGAAGTATGGTCGTGCCCCAGATATTAAACCATGAAATGAAGCCCGCACCTTAAAAGCAGCCGAAATCTCTGGACTCGGCTGGTCATCCCTGCTCGTCGAACACTCCCTATAGAACGACTCGACCTTATCCATCGACCACCACTCGTCCGTCTCTCCGCTCGACGATGCCGACGGACTGCCCCTGACAACCCTCCGCCGCCTCTCCATCTCCCTCTGCTCGATGCTTTTCTTCTCCTCCTTCAGCGTCGGCATCGATGGTGGGTTCGCCGACGATATTGGGTACACCGTCACGAGCTCCGGGAGGATAAAATGTGCGCGTTTGAGCGTCTTGGATTCATCGCCGGACGTCGCGCTGGCCTGGGCCTGGGCTGGTGTGGGGAGAAACTTGGAGAATCGGGAAAAGAAGGATTGCTGGGTTGGAGGAGGCCGCTTGAGGATGGAGCGGCCTGGGGTGGGGATCGTCACGGCCGACGACGAAGGCGCATAGGAAGACGTTGGGCTCGGCGACGCCATGGCCATTATGAACGAGCCGGTCTGACGCTGCGTCTTCGCCAACGAAGCTGTTTAAACAACACGCCGTGGGAAAGTGTGGCACAGCGACCTTGCGGTGCTTATACGCAATTCTCATACTTAGTACTGGGTCGAAAACATTATAAGCTAATCGTGTATATGAAGATAAATATGTAAGGTATTGCCAGTATTACGCGGGTAGGAGAATGGAGTCTATAAATACGAAAACACGGACACAGCTGTATAACCTACTCGCAGTATGATGATAGCAATTCGAAAGGAGATAAATTCTAGCCTTACGTCCGCTCAAAGCACGTCCATATACTCCCTGCACCGATCCCAGAGCCTCACCCACCTTCCACCTCCCCACTGCCTCATCCTCACCCACCCATCATGTGGCGACATTCTCTCCACCCAAACTAACACCGAACACATCGCAAAGTCCGCATAACTCAGCTCCCTCCCCATCGCCACAGTCCCGTCCCCATCCGCCCCTGCATTCTTATCCAACACAAGGGCCAAAAAGTCAAACTTCTCCTTCACCGCGCTCCAAGCCTGCTCCCTCGCCGGGCCCGCCTCGCCCAAAGCGGAGCCTCCCCCATGCGACGACCCCGCCCGAAAGTGCGCCTGAGAGCGTTCCGGGAGTCGGGAGTGACTGAGTGGGACCATGATGGGGAGGAGGGGTTTGAGGAGGACGTCGTTGAGGTAGTGTACGAAGATTATTTGGAGGGCTCGGGCGCCGTCGGGGAAGACGGGTCGGGCGGGGTAGGTGACTTCGAGGTATTCGGCTATGGTGTTGACGTTTGTTAGGACGACGGGGCGGTGTCCTGTGCCGCGTAGGGGGTCGACAATCGCGGGAAGAGAGTAGATTGGGCGACCTTCGCGGGAGACTGCGGTCGGTGGAGCGTTGATGGAGCGCAGGGTGTGTTCGACATCGTTGAAGTCGATCCAGACGGTGCGGTAGGGGAGACGTTTATAGTTTAGGATGAACCTGTATCATCAAGGATATAATCAGAATCAGAATATGGATGTGGGAAGAGTGGTATACGCACCGTACACGCCAGATATTTGGGGCCCATGGCTCTGGCATGGCAGAGGGAACGTCGTATAGTGTGATGCTGGGGGCTGCCATCATGTTGGATGACGATCCTTGACCGCAACGAAAGGGATTACTGGTCGCTTTCGGTCACAAAGGCGCCAGGAAGATCAGCGGTGTTCGTTCGTCCCAGAAGAGGGATGTGGATGTGGATGTCTAACAATCAAACAGTGCACGAAACCTGATATTTATATATGCCTGTACCTGGCTGAGGAGAGCGATCCATCGCCATTTCCAGATGGCTTTTGGGCCTATCATGATTCCACATGAGTCGAATCTCTAGATGAACGTAGGATAGATTTCGGTGGACGGAGGTAAAAAGAGAAAGAATGCTCGAAGGGGATCCGGAGCACGCACCCAAACGAACACGTAGCTTTGAGTGTTGGAAGCAACACACAGATGAGGGCAAGATCTAGGTCGGGCATGACTCCGTTCAGTGGTAGTAATTGTTCTACAAGCCGCATCAGACCACTGTTTTCTTTTTCAAAATAAGCCAGACCACCGCAGAAGATAGTCATAAACGAGTGAACTTACTACGTAGTGGTCTAGCTCATTCGTCCTACAGTCCAACCGCCGAGCCATAATGTAATGACTCTTCTCCCACTCCACAGAGTTCTGTAGATAAAAAATCCCATCACTATCACAGCGCAGGAAAAAACAATCATAAAACAGGTGCATACATACGCAGGTCGGAGTCTTGAACCATATCCGACTCTGGTATACAGTCGATCCACTCAACGCGGCGCCCTGATTGGAGAAAGGGACTAAACCCCGATACTTGTGATGGCTCGGGCAACAGGATAGCGTGTCCGCATCAAATCTATGTTTCTTGGTCCGTATGTAGATCCTGCCCGTAATTGAACAGGCTCCAACTCCTGCCAAGGACCAAGACCATTTCCGCAGAATACGCTGCGTCCAATTTCCCATCCTCGAAAATGGTCTCGAAAGTGAACATTCTCGAGAGCTAGATTGTCAAAAAAAAATCAATCGTAGTCTAGGCCTGACTGGTTTTGGCCACCGGGAAACATACACAGCATAAAATATGGGCGTGAGCGCCCAATGGTGGGTCAAATACCATCTCGTAGTTCCGTAAAACATGATAGTATGGTCCAAGATGCCGAGGTACAGAAGATCTAACAAAACCCTGAGAGCCGCAGTTACGGCTCCATCGTATGGTGGGCCCGGTGACTCGTATGGACGAGACATCCGATGCTGGTTCATGATTCATGATTTACTTCACCCACTACGGGACGAAGTTGTGATACCTCGAAGGGCTTGTGGGCAGAAGCTAGAGGTTTGACAAAACGAGGAGTATCAAACCATCAGCGAATTGAAACAATCGTAGTCGGTGCACTAGATGTGCCGCCTTACGAAAACCGAGTCGGAGTCGGGACAAGAATAACAAAGCGCTCATAAACTTGTTGGTCCCATAGCCTGACCACTGGCACCGCCACGGTTGTGTACGTCGAGTGCGCATGAACATTGCCAGACAAGCCCGGCGCGATGGAAAGTCGCAAGGTAGCCTTACTTGTAGAGCTACGGCAACCAGGTCAAGCAGTCAGAAGGACCATTGTGGGCGAGGAAGGTAGAAAAAGGCTTTCAACGAGGGATTGGCAAGAGCAAAAGCGGTGAACGAACTATTGGAAATTGACTTGATCGGGAGATCCCGAAACCGACAACTTGGTTTGTTGGTGAAGAATGCGCATTTCTTCCTACCACTTAGCTGTTCCTCCGCCCCCGAGTCGTCTGTTATCCCAGAGGCAATATGCCTCGATATTTGCTCATGGGCTCAAAGACCTACGAGCTAACTTTTTTGGCCACTCTTTCTCAAGATACTATGGATAGTATCTTGTATCTAGCTACGCTACTTCCTTGACTCGACACAGACATCAGTGACCCACTCAAGGTGACCGGACGAATGGCCTGCTGGTCTGGAAATGTCCTGAAACATATCTTGTGCGGTTTCTATTTCCGATTTGTAGTAATGGCTGCGCCCGTACGTCTTCATTTTCTCCCCTTGAGCAAAGAGGCCAACGAACTAGGTGCCCGACACGATCTCTCCGTGTGCTTCTCTTCAGCACACCCTGGTGGTATTATTTTGATGATAATCTTGCCCACGGCTCTACAGAAGTGCACAACTGCTATCACTCCGGTGGGCACACGACGAGACACCGTCTCCGAGGACGGCTGTCCAAGTCGACCGAGCCTAGGAAGGTTGTCCTAGGATTGTCCCTGGCAATGTGTTCACCACCTTGCGTTCTCTGTTTCCAAAACTTTTCATTTGATATCGGGCGCAAACATACCTCATACATCAACGATGTCATGGTGATTCATGACGCTGCATACTCTCCACATGAGGCCTACACACGTATAGTCCTTCGGACAGATCTGACAGCCTTTTCGCTCCGATGCATTCGTTATCTCCGTAAGTGTCCTTGGAGTTGCATGTTGATTTTTTCTATGTTTAACCGGTAAAAGGTATCTTTAGCTGTTAACCTATGTGATTGATGGTGGATGCAGAGCTGTACGAGGATCTTCTGTTTCAGCAGGGCAAAACATGTCGGGTCAAAACATGCTTAACACCGTCGAGCCTCGACTCGCAGAAACACCGTATCTTCCGGTAGGTCCATGTATATGCGGAAGATCCTATCCATTACCAGGCTCCGACCCTCATCATGTTCCCCCCTCTGACACTGCTCAATAAGGCGACCTAGACACACATCTATGGCTTTACATACCAAACAGTCACAGACGTCTGCACCACCTACGACGGTCGGAAGTCTGGCAGTAGACGCAACTCTTCCACAAGCGTACATCTCTCTCCAACAACTGGGTCAAATAATCGGTGATAGCACCTCCAAGTGCTCACAGGATTGATGGCTGGTGGATATTGACCAAAACCTGCGACTCCATACGACTCGTACTTATCGCTCGAAATGAGATGCTCCTGTCCATGCTGTTCGAAGCAGATGCAAACCAGGGCAGTTTTCGAGTCAATGCAATAGCCGTTCGAAGCTTTATCTGTCTGCATCATTACTAGAGGTGGGTCATTATTTTGTAATCCGAACTTGAAGATGGTGAATGATCAGGCTGGCAGCTCCTGGCTCTGCGACAAGCTCGCTTATTTCGAGAAATTCCTCAGTACAATTCAGGATGCGGCCGATAGCAATAGTACGCCATCTCAGCAAGTCTCAACACCGACACGGAACGCTCACAAACATCTCGATCCAGGTAGTTTTGTCTGTCTCTGCCTCTGTCGATGAAAACCTTTGGTGCCCGAGTCGAAGTCATCGTAGCCCCTTTCAATATACTGGGGCCGACTGGATATGGACCATGAAACGACCTCAATAGCTGTCGGGATCTGGTCAGGTAGAGGTCTGTGAGACGGCATCCCAAGTACCGACACGGAACAGCCGCAAGCAAGAAACCTCTCCCTCGTTCTCGCTACGTATGATCTTCCTCCAAAGCCCGAAGTCGGCGAGAGTCCTTGCATACTGTGACGATCAGGCTGCTATGCTGCGAATCCAAGAGTTCGAAGTAACGAACTTCCCGCATTATACACCGAGTTCCAATCATAGGACGAGCTTGGAGTCGCAATTTCGATATGCGGCGCCACAATCCCTAGCAGACCCTCGAAAACGACATCTTGAAGTCTCGAGCCGGACACCTCGGTCGGCCTTCGTCCAACTGCGCGCAAAAATTCGCGCTACAGGGAAGGAGTCGTGCAATGTAAGATGTCCAGAGGCATACAGCACCGAGCAATCATCAGAAAAAGTGGAAATCTGTTTTATGCGCAAAGGTCGAGAGGACATAGGCGCCACCGCCACACTTGAAGATGTGTCACTGCGATGACGTCAGCGTCGCTACTCAACGAAGCCCGCGGGAGGTCCGTGCGCAAGAACGTCCAAATTCCCATCGACGATGAGAATTCGTCCCTTCTCCCCATGAGCTCGGGGCCCCCATAGGCATTAGGGCGCAAGCCAGGAGTGACTCCCTCACACTGATCCAGGCTGTATGGGCCTTGGAAAGAAAAAGATGAGGGTAAATGGTTGGCACAGTTCGCATCCTACAGATAACAGCGACGAAACCTCAGACAACGAGAAAGGGGAAACCTGCTCGAGCAGTGAGTGCTAGCGAGTAGAAGGAGAAAGGTATGGAGACGGGGAACGCAGGAAGTCGTGAGGGGACCGAGACAAAAACATAACAAATAGGAACGGCGGATAGAAAAATACACCAGAGAACAAGCAAGAATAATAAAAGTCACGAATGCGTAATAAGCAAAGAAATAGAGAAAATGCATGGGCAAAATTGGACGATGGATACGACAATGTACAAGAATACAGAAGGACGGCGGATGCGAGACAGCGAAAGCAAGACTGGAACGGGAAGATAGTTACAATCGATGAGTGTGCGATAAAATGCTGATGCCGCTGGTAGGGAAACCTCGATCGTAAGGTCCTAGTGTACGTGGCGTATTCAAGGATCACTGTGTTCCATGCATGGTACGTAGATGGGTCGTAGAGCAGAGCGAGATGTAGGATGCGAGAGGGAAAGCGAACTCGATTGACTAGTGAGATGCTATAGTCAAGCCTGAGCATAAGATAAGGGTCATCAGCGACTCACTCTTCTCGATGGCAAAAGAGAGCGACGATACTCACCGCAGCCGCGACAATAGCAGTTTCAGCCTCCTCTGGTTCCTCATTGATCGTCTCTTGCACAGTGATAGAAGTGTCTGCCTTATCCGCCTCAGCCTAAGCGCCCATCCAAACCGAGATGTTGTAAACGGTAACAATTAGTGTCGAGTTGAAGCACGACGACACTGAAAGCAGCAAGGACTGACCTTGGAAGCAGGCTTGCGCGAACCCGCACGCGACGAAGGCTTGGCCGCCTTCGAGGCTGGTTTAGTGGAGGCTTTAGACGCGGGTTTGGTACCGGCAGCCTTAGACGCAGGCTTCGCTGCCTTGGATGGTGGCTTCGCAGCAGCGGCTTTGGATGCAGGTTTAGCAGTAGCAGCCTTGGATGCTGGCTTGGATGCCTTGGATGCTGGTTTAGCCTGACACGACGGGAATGAGGTGATGGTGCAGTGATTAGCATGGGCTCCCCGGTTGACGACTACAAGAGATGTAGAGGACACTGATACTCACCTTCTTGGCTGCGGGCTCAGCATCTTTCTCAGCGGTGCCATTCGTAGTGGCAGCAGTCTTTTCCTCTGGGGCGGCGGCGGCGTCGCCCTCGGCCTCAGCGGCAGTCCGTTTCTTCCCTCGACTCGCAGCAGGCTTCTTCGCCGTCACTTTTTCCTCGACATCCCCGGCAAGTTCGTCGATCTCACCGGTGACGGCATCCTTGACTTTCTTGGCTCGAGGTTTGGCAGGAGCTTTCTTGGGGGCAGGCGGGGGAGGCGAAACCTTAGGCTGCTCCTTGATGCGTGACGAACGACGCGGGACGACTTCTGGCGCGTCAGGGTTCGGTGCGGCTTTGCGAGGCATTATCTGAGATGATTATGAGGGATTTGAAAGGAAGATTTGTGGGGGAGGGTTCGAATTGGGTTGGGGGGTGGATGATGGTGGGGAAAGAAAGGCAAGGACAAGCAGAGAACGGTGGCCGACCTTGTTATGTGCGGGACAGCTGTGAGAAATGGATCAACAGGCACACACGTGACCGAAACGCGTGTCGCGCTCGATCTTATCTCCCGCTTGGACCTTTGTTTGGACCACCATCACCGACGGTGGCGAACAATGGGACGGCTCTCTTTTGTGCTGTAGCTTTCGTGAAGATAATCGTCCTAATCTATCAACTAATCTCCCTTTTTTCTTGGAAGTAGCGCTTCAATCGCCAGATATTTAGGTGCGTTTCCTTTGCCTGTTCAATCCTGAGATTGGCCTTTCTCCCTCATACTTTCTGTTTCCCAGTAATCAATGCTCCTCTCTATCCCCCGAGCCTTTGTGGTAAAAGACTGGTCTTCAGACAATAGACACAACGCTTGTTCTTCTAGTACCCGAGTTGCTCTCCCTGTGACGAATCCGCTGGCAAGCTGGCAACAGTTTCGTCATGGCGATTACTGTGCGAAGGTGCGATAAAGTAATTTGTCGATGCTCCCGCTCTCAACAGCATCGGTGGTGTAGTTTTGGCTAGCATATATCGTTCGACCTACGCAGTTATCGGATGTGCCACCTCACGCGTCCGTGCTACAAAGGCCCCGGTATATGCAGTGCCCACATCTTGTATGCGCTCTGCGGGAGCCGCTCAAGCAGGGCCGAGCACGTCTGGCTATGGCTCAGACAACTTTGGATCAGCCTCAAGTTTGGTATCAAACGAGCATATGGCTCAACGTCGGTGAGCTTCGAACACTCTAGGGGCCGAGACACGTCGCTGCAGGCAATAAGTATACGTGCTCGAAATGTGCTGCAACCGAGCTGTTCCAGAGGTGCAATAGCTTTTTGTTGTGCCCGAAGCCCGAGAAGGGATTGTCTACAGCCGCTCCGACTTCAGAAGACCAAATACGAGGTATCGCTCGAAATCTTTTCGAGCACAGTGTGGAATGTGGCGACCGGTGGCGTTGCGTTCGCCACCCCGCAAGACACACGGATATGGAGTCCGTGCTAGTCGTTCGCATCGTCGTGTCTCGTCATTCGAATATGGCAGTATTTGGCAGAACTTCCACACCCAAGTGGATAATTGCGTGGGGTAGAAGCGTATGACCACTTCGCACGCGAAACGGATCGGCTCGCCACGGCGTCGATATTCATTCTGCTGGACCAGGCCACCGAGCGATGGACACAGTCGGCTCTTCTCACAAGATGCATTCCGACCTTCAGCCCGGGCCACACTAATGGAGACCTAGATGTGGTTGGGGTTGTGACGGCCCTTGTCTAGCCAAATATGAAGCCCGGGCCCTCTGTGAGATTAGCTCAGCCGTGACTCAGTTTATGGCCGAGTTCAGGGACACGCTGACCTCGCCCTTGCTCTTAAGAAGAAGATTGCTGCCACCGCGGATGGAGGCGCTGCTATTGGAGATGTCCTGCAATCAATACGGCGAGTCTATATACCCCTTGCATACCCTTGGGTTACGTGTGACATCTGCTGATCAACACTACTACCACCCTTTGTTTTTGACATGTCAGAAAATTTCAGCCTAAAATACTCTCAAGTCAAGAACCAAAACCTTAGAAGCTACAATCCCGCTTCGAAAGCATCCACCAGGCCGGCATCGGAGGTAATCTAGCCTTCCGCGCGTCCAGGTTCGTGCAAGCCCGGTTCCCAAATGCGACCAGAGGCACGGATAAGATAGCTGCCTCGATCATGGCTAAGGCATGGAAATAATCAGCCCATTTTCTTCATGCACCCTAGTCTCCATTCCAGGAATGGGGAGCAGGGGCTACGAGCAGAAGAGATACGAGCCAAAGTCTGGATTGATCATTCGCCCAAGGACACTTGACAGAGGTATGCGTCGTCAAACACCGTGTGTTTTCGAGGATGGCTCACCCTTTACTCATTGTATCAGATCACAAGTGTTTGACGAGCGCCTTGTAGCATCTAGCTCAGATTAGCGCTGCGGGCCGACTCAGCATAAGTCAGGTTATCCCAGGTTAGATGCTTCATATACGACCGCTGTTCGTGCCGGACAGTAGAGCTAAGGTGATTTCAACAACTCAAAGACTCGAACAAGCACTAACCAAAGCCTTATAAGGATGATGAGTAGCTGAGTGTGCTACAAGTTATGAGGCCCACAGGGTTACTCGAAGCTTAACATACAGTCGTGAAAGGAATGGCAGGAAACGAATACTCAAAGATGTATGCATGGTATCATATGATCGATCCAGAGATATGTGCTGAAAATTCGGCAACACGGGCATAGGTCTGTCCATGGTAGCATTCGCACAAGCGTCCGACTGCATATATAGGGTAGAAGCGCAGTACAAGAAAAACGAACCCTGCAAGCCGACCCACTACTCCTTAGCCGACCCTCAAACACGCACCCCCTGGCTCACCGCTCCCTCCTCTTCTTCAAGTATCTGACCTATCTCGAGAGCGAGTGTCTCTTTGCTGCTGCGACGAGGTATAGTCCGCGCCATACGACATACCGTTGGAGGGCCATGTGCCTCGCGCATAGGCCTGAGGGTCTGTGGTGGCCTGGGATGGTCCTGCCCCATCTTCTATCGTATACCGATGATGCTCGTTAAAGTGGCGGGATAAGCCAACGTTCGTTGGGCTGTAGCGGGGATCAGCCGTCGAACTCCATGTTGTCCCCGTATTCGGAGGATCAATGTAGCAGAATCCGGGAAGCAAGATTTCTGACTGTGTCGACGTGTTTGCCGTTGAACTCTGAGGATCTCTCATAGAGACGTCAGACGTACGGTAGAGTCGGGGATCGCTTCCCATCTCATTCTCTTGCATCGATCTGTATTGAGAACCAGAGACAGACCCAGGGGAATCTGCCGCGCGATAGCTAGTGGGGGCCTGCGATGATCTGTGATAGGGCAGGTATGTCGTATTATCCAGAGCTCCTGAGAGCGAGCTATTCGGGTGGCCGGAGCCTGAGGACGAATATCCAGTCGGAGAAGTTGGGCTATGTGGGGGGTTGGAGCTTGTGGAGCCTCTACGAAGCTCTGGAGCAGTTGAATATAGCGCAGACGGGGTGGTTGGGGAGCGAGAAGGAGCATTGGCTGCGCGAACGCGGGCTTCATAGGCGGTTTCTTCGTCGTCGTAGCTAGATGGCACCCGTTAAGTTACGGAACAAGACCCCGAAGCCGTCGTTCGAGCTCACATGTGTGGCATGTTGTCCGACCCGATCTCAATACGCGGCGGATGACGAAAGTTTGTGGCTTTGACTAGTTCTGGAGGTATCGCGAGGGCCAACATCGTTGGATTGGCAGTTGGTCGCTTGAGCTGACCGCGACGAACGTCATCGTCTCGATAGTACGAGACAACGTGGTGGTCCATGCCGTCAACCTTGATCGTCACCGTCTGGTTGGTGTGAGTAGTGGCACAGGTGAATAGTTGAATGGAGACTACTAACTCGCTTGGTCAGACCGTTGGGTTTCACGGGTCCTAATGTGCTGTCATACTGAGACGAGCTCGCGCCAAAGGCATGCTGATCTTGGGACAGGGAAGCCGTTGAGACCGGACTACTGACGGCACTTTTGTGGCTGCCTCGCTCGACGGTCTGCGTGACCTCGCGGTATATCTGCGGGAGAGCGATATCAGTGGATGTTTGGACTAGCACCTCCGCTATGATAATCGCGACCCACGCCACACATATTTCAACACGCCTCGGCGTACGAAATACTCACCAAAAAATTCCCGTCTATACGTGACGGAGACCATGCAAGTCCTTCCGTCCATCGTTTTATACCACTCTCTTCCGTAGCAAAGATAAAGACAGCGCCACTTTTCACCATGTCCCGCCGTTCCGCGTCATTCAACCTACGAAGCGCGAGCTGATGAGAGCGGGGACCGACAATTGAGCGAAACGCTAACCTTCTCGTGATGCGTGGGATGATGCCCTTACTAGGATATAGGAAAGGGAGTGAATTGCGGTTATTGGAAAGAGTTTGAGAGCAACTCACCGAGCTGCTATGACCAGGCGCAGAGCGTCGACTGTGGTGGCAACAATTCCGGTGAAAGGTTGCACTGCAGCGTTTGATGCGCTGGACGATGATGACTTTTGCATGTTGGCCTATGAGGGTGCGGAGCGAGAAGCTACCTTCGTCAAATCATTCTCCGCCCTCTTATGGCCTTCTCCCACAAGAGATCGAATCACCCACGCACCTTCGGAGAGAGTGCACCCTGGATCTTTGTACCCGGGTATCAGTGCTGGTTCATGGTATCTCGGAAACGGCACGGAGTTGAAGGCACCAGTGTTACCTGCCGTATGTCTGGCCCAGACCAACCTTTGATCATGTCTATACAATCGTGTACGTATCATCCATGCTCGTGCGTAGTCGAGCGCCTTCTCAAGAGCGGTAAGTCCGTGTACTATCCTGAAATAGAGTGTGCCCCGTCGCCTGACTCTCTCGATTTTTTTCCTCAATAGGGCCTCAGCGAGGAACACCTATTTATGTCTCCTGCTACAGCTTTGATCGTCTCACCCTATCATGCAAGCAACCTCTGCTGCCATGCCGTACGAAATCGTAGGGGTTTTCATACTGGTTGAGATCAACGACCGTCTTCGGTGCAGCGTTCACTTCCAATTTCCTAGAGGTAAATCCAAAAACCTGGGGAACGATCAAGCGCTATTTTGGATGGCACTTTCGCACATAGAGAATCCTGCTTCCGTCACACCGATCAGAACTTCGCTAGCCTTCGCTGCCGTTTTGCGTCAATGTACGTGTTCATGTTATACATGTCACTCATGTCGGTAGTCTATTTACAGGACCCTATGCATCACGGCGTTCTCCAATAACCTCGCCAACTACCTTCTTCGTTTGGACATGGGAACGATGGATATGAATGGGCTTTCACCACTTCGGTATAATTTATGGAGAGGCTGAGATATAGTCGATGTGAGTCCTTAGCGGGTACTTTCGTAGAGAAGAATCTTTGACAAGACCATTCAACGTAGCTATTAGTGTTCCGAATCGTCAAGATCCATCTCATATTTTGCCCTTCCAGTTCATGCCTTATATCCCATGCAGGCTTGTGTCCCGCACATTACCCATATTGGGTTCTGTTTATACCACATTGCTAGGTGCGTGGACAAAGTATTCGTTTATACATGAATGGAACTATACTTCCATTTGATGAATGGCCGCCGTGCTCTTTGACGTTCCTTGGATTCCGTTGAAGGCCAGAAGTTTTAGCTACTAGTGGCGCTTATAGGGTTTTCTCTAAATGGAACAACGCCTACGCCTGTGGACACACTTCAACGGCATTGAGGAGTGAGTTATGAGTGCTTCGCCGGGCCACCAGACCAACTGTGGCCAAATGTAGTTGTGGCAGCCGCAATATGTCTTGATCGTGGGTTTGGGCTGTGCGGTTACCTGCGGTTACTGCCTCCAAGTCAGTCTGGAGCTTCCGAATCAGACGCGCTTCCTACGATATGAAGGAAACGGTGCTCATAATAAACATGCGCCAGATGTATTGAACAGAAGACGGTCTACTAATTCAATCGAATGCTTCCCTTCTCTTGTCATCGAGGCGTGTTAGCATGCAGGTGCGGAACGAATATTGCCATGACCATCTCAGCAGTACCGTCCAGATACGCAGGGTGCCTTATAACTTCCGATATCATCTTGGATACACGCATGAAGCAGGTTATTCTCCCTGCCGCTGAGAGGTTTCAGTTGGTTTCAGTTAGAACTCCTTCAGATCACACCGGAATATTCTGTATCCCAAGCGAACTTTGTGGCGGATCGTGGTTCAACGGCGGACGTTATATTACGAGCTGAACACCTATATTGATCCTCTCACTGGTGCTTCTAATAGCATTTTTCCCCGCCTATGGCCGATGTCCTGACGGATGTTGGATCACACATACACCATCAACGCTGTTGCCTGTACAGCGTGTTATAAATCCCCCTCACATGTCGTTGGATACGACGTCTGTCGTTGGCGGAGAAAACCCTAACTTACTTACCGGGATGACAGGGACGAGATACGATTAGAAGAGGCCGATCAACCCTCGAGGCTACTCAGGCTGATCTCTTCCGTATCACACTTGCTCAAAAATACTCTGCGAGTTGGAGTGAATCATTCACCGGATCTTGGCCCAGATGTGAAAAGTTGACCGGTATACACGGTTTATGCTCTCTAACCATTCGCTCCTGAAGGGTCGTTATGCAACTCAGTATGTCCGGAATCAGCCTTGTTTATGGGGCTACGAGTTAGGTCATTCTCGACATAGGGAGGAAAGTCCGGAGCACGGCACAATGTCGGTGGGAAAGTCGCTTGGTACACGCGTGCATGGGGTTTTGGCATGAATAATCCCTAAAGGGGAGAACGGGAGATAACCACACCTCTTTAAAGAAATCATGGCACATCCATTTCACTCAGGTATCGGCCTTTCAGATTCGCCGCTCATATAAGTCTGGCTGTCATTCTAGAGGTGCGGTAGACATAAGTGCTTAGGTCTCTTGCTGACTTCCTGAATATGCTGGCCGCAGTATAACGAGGCTTCGTACACGTCAGTTAGCTCATGTCGCAACGCTCGATAAGTATAACAGACTCTGGTGGCAGGCCCCACGGATAAATAGATGCAGCATAATTATTGAGGGAATGTCCCAACATCGGATGCCCTTCACCCAGGAACTCGGTTACAGCATCCTGGTGGCGTCGGGTGTCTTCGAGAGTCTGGCTGCAGACGAGAAGTTTTGGTATTGGCCGCGTGTACCAAGTGTTTCTTGAAGAAGTTATTCCTTCCTCCGTACGCTCTGGGGATGGCTTGAGAGTCATGCAGTGGAACAAGCGAGAATCCGGTGTCTGGCCAATCAGCTACAAAGATTTGAGATGAGTGGCTCGAGGCTCCCTTCACTCCAGAGGTCCGGATATAAGGTACACCTAGCCAATGAAGTCCGTCCTCCCGTCAAAAAGAGAGTATATTCTGTTCTACCTTTTCTACCTCCGACTCAACCCCAATCGCTTCGCCCACAGCCTATCCAGGTGCTGTCTGTTGGGTTCGTAGGGCATAATTGTGAATTGAACTTCCGCTTGATCTGCACGGCGAAAGCGTGCAAAAGACACCTAGCGGTGTTAGCAGAGGTCTGGCAAACGCATGGGCCACATGTGATACACCCAGATGAAAATAGCAAGACTCGGTCCTTGGCGCCTATACCATCACTTTCATAACCTCGCGAAAGGATCGAAAGTATACATCCTCCAGTCGGACTGTGAAGCCCTCAGACAAAATAGGGGACTCGATGTCGACCGAGTCGATCACGCGCACGGCCTGCAAAAAGCGACGAAACCAGTCACAACACTTAGACTGAAATTTTGTGGTTCAACAGAGTGCCAGTCACAAAAGAGTACGATCACATCAAATAGTCAGAGTCAACCCAAGAGGTCGTTCCCAAAGCGGAAGAAAGCGTGTAATCCGCCGCCTCACTGGATGTCAAGGCTGTGGCCCAGCTGGGCCGGTCTAGCGAGCTGGGAACGCCAGACCCAGTGGTGTTATAGTCTGCAAAGACGACGTGGTCGGTGTTAGGCTCAGAACTCGACCATTCCATCCACAGAGCGGCTTCGAGAGCGGTTTCGACTTCTGTGTTCAAGAATATAACTTGCGCGAAGTCTATTAACGAATCAATTATCAGTACTGAGAATGGAAAGGGACAGGGACTGGTAGTACCGCTCCAAGGTCGGCCGAGGTAGGTGTAATCGATAGTGGTAGCATCGGAAGCCTTGATTATGGTGTTGTGGTTGAAGAGGTCTGTTGGTCAGACGCGACCAGTCCGTGGAGTGTAAGCATGCCGATGGGAATGAAAACGTGAAGAAGTACGCACATATAGCATCATTGTCCTCGTCTCTGCCGGAAGCGGTGATGCAACCGGTCCCAGAAACTGCGAGGGTATTGCCTTCGAAGTAGCCTTGTGCCTAAAAGGTTCGGAAGATAGGTCGTGAACTATTAACTGTAGAATGCATCTCAGAAGATCTACATACCGTTTGACCAAAACTAGCGATACCATATTCGAAGATCGTCAGTGGTATGACATCTACTTGATGGGAAATAGGGCTACCCACATAAAATCAACAGCACCTTCAATATAGCTTTGTAGGTAGACCTGGAGGCCCTGTTCGGCCAAGAGGGTGTCCTGGTAGCCATAAAGCCCGCAGGCATAGACCCCGACCTGGTTACCGTAGTTCGATAACGCAATAGCTTGCGATCCGGATCCGAAGGTGTTCTTGATGTCGATATTGTACAGCGCGATATCGTCCGCATGAAGGCGTAATGTACCAGAGGCATCATCTGAGCCAGCCGTGCCCGCTGATTCTCCTGCCGTGATGGTCACTTGGTTGGAGGTGTAGGAGCCAGGATCCTCAGTGTAGCCCATAATCTAGTTGATATCGTGTGCCACGGGATATAGCTGAATAACTTGTGGGTGAGGATAGGAGAAAAACTGACCGTCACAGCAGCCCGAGTGATGTCGACCTGTTCCGAGTATGTTCCCGGATACATGAAGATGGTAACTGCACTCGTGCCGGAAGGAAGAGCGGCAACGGCTTCAGTGAGAGAGGCATATTCGCTGGATGACGTAGTTCCAGAACGAACAATGAAGGCGCCGGTTGGGGGCGTGGTGCGTGAGGAAGGAGGGGAAAGGGAGAAGACTGCAAGAGGAAGAGCAGATATAATGGTAAAAATAGAGAACATGATTTGCGCTACACCGGGACGGGCAGGATGACCGTCGATGACGAGAGAGAAAAGAAAAGGAGTATATCAAGCACAACACCGAGACCTGTCCTTTATGTAGCCTTTGGACGGACCGGGACCATCCAGAGCGGACCGCGCAGATGCACAGTCGTTACGAGGGTGAAGGTCACTCGTCATCAAGAGGATTGCGACGGCACTTTTAACAGTCCCACCTTGCGACTGAAGATCCCATATGAAGGGAGCGGGAGGAATTGTCCAAGTGAATATCCACCGATTCGATATCGCAACAGAAAAACAGAGGCTACAGAAGGATTGTTCCGCGTGCACCTTGCTAGCATGAGGAATCGCGGAGGAAATCGAACCCTAATGAAGGTAAAAAAGGGGTCAAGGGATCAAGTCAAGCGGCCATCTCTGCAACCCACAGGTCCGGCTTTCTCCCGTTTTGAGTGTGTATCTTCTCAATAGCCTTGTCGCAATATGTCGCTCGTAGAACCGTCAGGCCTAGCAATTAAGCTGAGAAATATCACAACGGAGCAATAGGTTCCATAGCCAGCAGGTGGAGAGCTCAGAGTTGACGATTGCCACAGTATAACGAAGTTGGACATGAATACTGGTTTTGACCCATAGGAAGTTAACAGAGGCGACGGGACTCTATCTGAGAAAAGACGACAAGATTAGCCCCGATACTTATAGTCCTTTGCATCAGGTCAAACGTGCGTGGCACGAGTGAACTTGTCGACGTGAGAGTTGATGAGGAGTGGTGGTGGCGTCTAATACATGCAGAAGCAACCCTAACCACGGCGCACGAGCAGAAATACAAATGCTCGATATTCCTACGATATTCCTTCATTCGCAGTGTGGCGAAGACCACTAAAGTCCGTGTCTGCCCACCACCACCATATGATAGTACTTGGTCGAATATTATGCTCAGAATTCCGCTAGCTTTTCAATTTCTAAGGATCTGTGGTATTTTTCTTCTTTCAACATGTGCTCTCAAGGTCTCTGGCAATGAGCTCGAGGTCGACTTTCAGGGGGCGCAACGCTTCTTTTCGCAGTCAGCATTGACGGAGGGTCATATATCGAATGAAGTTACGGGCGCTGGAGATATCACTGCCCCGATTGACTCTGGCGTGTTGAGGAGGTTCACGTTGCTTTCGGAGACCGAGATGTCAGAAGTGTTGCAGCTGGCCGAGGTGAGTGTGTTGTCCTCAATCATGCCCAATTGTTACTTGTGGTATCCCACCGACACTGAAATTATGAACACGCCGGTTATCATACAAACAGAAACGCGATTGGGATGTATGGCAAGCCACCCCGCAGCATGTCGACATATTTTTCCCTCGGCAACCCTTTCTCTCCGACTCCTCTTCATCTCCCCATTCACTTCAGGATTCTTTCAACCACCTCGCTCCATATGCCTACCACGATACCGCGATACCTCGAGTTTCTCTACCAACTATGGACCTGCATACTTCGTCCCAGACAGAACTCGAATCAGACCCATGGAACCTCAGTTCGCTCGCCGACTCGACATTCTACTCCACATATCATACGCTGGACGACATCTACGCTTTCATGCACGACCTCGCAGCTCAATACCCTGAGAAGATCACGCTCGTTCCGCTTGGACATACGGGCGAAGGGCGCGAAATGTACGCGATGGAGATACGGACGCCCTCCGCTGACGATAATCAAAGTGGTGCTAACTTTAACTTCGGTGGTGAAGAAGATTTGGAGAAGGAGAAGGGTGCCACCCTCCGCGACGAGCTTCCTCCTGCAGAGCTTGTGGGAAATGAGGAGTGGTCACAGGGCGTGCATGCCGAGAAGAATAAGGATAATAAGAGCAAGAAGGGAAAGAAGGGCAAGAAACCAAAGGGAAAGAACGGGAGAAGGAGGAAAGATAAGGAGAGAGTGGAAATAGGTGGAAAAGCTGGTTTCATTATTACGGGCGCACAACATGCGAGGGAGGTGAGTTCCGTTGTTTAACTTGTCGTCTCCCGTACATCTTTTAGTCACTTCGCGCTGAATACTCGGGTCCTTCTATGCTCTCTTCAACAATTGTCTCATTCGTCTTCTATCCTTTGAACTGACTGCTTCGTGATTCGGTGGATGTAGTGGGTGGCAACTGCCTCAGCTCTCTATCTCGCCCACGCACTCGCAGCCAACACCTCCGAGAGTGAATCACTGGGCCATCTGCTGGACAAATACGTAAGCACCAGTCTTCTAACCTTCTCTAGCCTGTGGGCATGAAGTCTGTGCTCCAAACTCACAACGGCTTCCACACATGTGTGGTGTATGTGGCGCCGCTCATCAATAGGATTTCTATCTCGTCCCAGTTCCAAACCCGGACGGACATGTGTATACCTGGGAGCACGACCGTTTTTGGTACGTCCTTCTTCATTTCCGACAATGCTTCGCCATGCTATCTTCACTCTTTGGAGCCGTGCACCAAATTTCAAGCTGCTGATCATGTCTTCCAGGTACAAGAACCGACTCGACCTCGGTCCCCAGGCAAAGTGTACAGGAATAGACATGAATAGGTGCGTCCGATCTTCGGACGTGATGGCATCTCGATGAAGAGAATACCGCGCTCACGAGCTGCATTCCACAGGAACTGGGTACGTAGAGCTGCCCTACATTGCCACTCCCCACGACTTTCGTATCTCTTTTGCGTGCTTACTAGTTGAACTATATCCACCCTTGCCACATAGGGCTACAAATGGAAATCGTCATTTGCCTCCCTCCTTACCTCCGAGCCCTTGACCGAGCCTCAGCCCCACAATTCGATTACGGAGGCGGACAACGAAGCGGACAATGATCTCCACATCACCAAGAAGAAGACCAAGAACCCGAAGAAGTCTCCAGACTCGCCAGGCTCACCTCCGGATGATACATGCCACCATTGGTACCCCGGCCATCGACCCTTCCAGGCTCCCGAAGTGAATAACATGGCGAATTATTTCGAGAGGTTGGCAGACGTTAAGTTGTTTGTGGATTTGAGGAGTTATGGGCAAATGAGTAAGCTTCTTATTCGAGGCGCAGTGTGAGTCCTGGCTAACGATGATCCTTTTCTTCTGGATAGTCTCGGCTCCATACTCACATTCGTGCAAGCGAACCCCTCTCGACGCGGAGGACCAACTCGAGGCCGCATCTGGGGCGGCAGCGGCAGCGAAGAAGTCCAACGGGACGTCGTTCCAGGTCTGTTTTTTCTTCGAGTACAGGGGGTTGCCCTTCTGATCCATATCACGCGAAGGTCGGAACACTTTGCTCGACATTGTACAAGTACGTATATTCCTTTGACTCGACCAAAGAACAAAACTCATCGTTCTTCAGGGCACCGGGTAACATCGTGGATTGGATGTACGCCAGGAAAGGCGTCAAGTACTCGTACGCCGCCCATCTGAGGGACACCGGGACTGTGTGTATCTATGTTCCTTCTATCTACTCTTCACCCCATCCCACGCTCGAGAGCCTTTCTGTCCAGTCCATTCTGATGCTTGACACTGACGGGATGATACCCATGACGCGGTTGAACAGTACGGTTTCGCACTACCTCCGAACTGGATCAGACCTGCCGGGGCAGAAACTGCGAAGATGTTGGAGTACCTTGCCAAATTTGTGGCTACCAAGGAGAACATCGGCAAGGCGGAGGTTTGAGCTCAGACTGTCCATAGTTACCGGGTAGCTCTCGACTTTCTGAGTCAGGACAGTGGGTACGAAAATGTGGCACCACTACCGTGTCAGTGTGGCCCACGCGTGGTGTTGTACCACCAATATGACAGGACAGCGGATGGATTGAAATCACCTGGATGTCCATCCACAGCGTATCGTAGGCCTGTTGGGATTTGTTGTGGATTGTACAGGTGTCAGGGTGCCAGGATGAAGTGTCATGCGGGTGTGGCGACCTTATGTTTTCTTTACCTTTCCGTTTGTATGCCTACGATATCGCCTTCCGCTCTGATACCGTCACTGTAGTGTTGACTGTTCCCATCGGTGCATCGGTGTACTTGTATGTACTTATTCTTGCATCTGCCTCATCGCCTCGTTGTCGATTCGTCTGGGGAGGGCTCAGCGAGATGATGGAAATAAAGGCCGATGGAAAATAATTAAGAATAATACTTATAAACTGGTTGAAATACCAAACGGAAAAATATCAAATTTATCATGGTGGGGAGCCACCTCAACATTGAACATCCCCTTCGATCATCCTTGCCATCGACATGCCTGAGCTCGTGTCCGTTGATGCCTTAGGGCGCGATAGTATTGCAGGTCAGACAGCTCCGGAAAATGATACTCGACGGTAAGAAATTTGTTCAGCCTCTGTCTGTGCTTACGCAGTCTGCTCGATGCATCAGCTGATTGGTCGCGAACTACAGGGATATGACACCTGTTACACTAACGAAACTCTTGGAGGACCAGACCCAAGTGTTACGCCATTTGGTTGAGAAACAAGGGGAAGTAATAGGTGCGTGAAAGAAACCCGCGCCATCCTGACTGGCCTAATGATCGTCTCCAGAGTCGCTTGCTGGGTTACATGGTGTCCTGTCACGGATTGACAACAGACAAGCAGCAGCTGGTAGGTATATTCGCATCGTCATGCATGGGCCAAAGATCTGAACAGAACACGAAAGACCATACGTGGCAACCGATCCCTCAAATACCAGCGTCCAGCTCCAGTGCTTGGAATCCGCTATACGACTCGATGATGCAGAAGTCGATCACGCCTGCCGTGGATCGCTAGAAAGGCACTTTAGATACGCTTCTGATTTTCGTGAGTGCCCAATGCTCAGCACATCCAATCGTAATAAGAGTAACACACTATACGACAGATCGCGCTTTTCTCCGCTATCGTCACCGCATTTTATGTGCAATCCTCGAGCGGCCTGTCTCCAGACGCCGCATTTGATACCAATCAGCTGCTTGCT
This sequence comes from Stereum hirsutum FP-91666 SS1, assembly GCF_000264905.1. Classification (NCBI taxonomy): domain Eukaryota; kingdom Fungi; phylum Basidiomycota; class Agaricomycetes; order Russulales; family Stereaceae; genus Stereum; species Stereum hirsutum. Next base: position 528,619 of record NW_006763142.1, on the reverse strand, counting down.
AATCTTACAGATGTTGTCATTCTCGTGAGCGGTGTCAATGCCTCTCAGCTCAGCCTCCGGGCCCCTGTAGCTTTCGAACCAGATGCAAGCGCCTTGCGCCTTAATTTCTACTGGTCAACATCTTTAGTCCTCAGCGTGAGTCCTCTCTTCACACTGATGTCTCGATAAATTTCTCATACAACATCCTGCAGATATCTATCGCTTCGCTAGCAGTCGCTAGCCGAGGCTATCTGGCACTGCTCACTCGCTCTCGCTACAAGCAGACATACAAGAAGCTAACTGACATCCGTGGACCCTGGCAACAAGCCAAACGTCAGCTGGGGCCACTGATCGACACTTTGCCTCAGCTGCTGATCATATCAGTACTACTTTTCCTTGCTGGCCTCTTAGACAGCATGATATCCGACTGGCTTTCTACTTCGCCTCGCTCTGGCCTTGCTTTGGCGGCAGTAATCCTGGCTGGTATCTATGTCGCGACGGCGGGCATGATCATTATTTATACCTTTGTTCACGGCTGTTTGGACTCATCCAAATCTCCGTTCCAGTCAACTGCTTCGCGTGTTGTCGAGACTTTTACGACGCGCCTACATCCTCCACAGGATAAAAACCCTCCGCCATTCATCTTACTGAGGAGGAGTTAGATAATTTACATCCCACAGTTCAAACCGCACTGGACGACCGCTCCTGGACCTCTGATTTGGGTCCTAGACATCATAAAAACCGTTCGAAAACCACCTTAAATAAGGAAGAATTATATACTTTCTATGCCAGCGTTCAAACCACACACGACGACCACTCCCTTGATTTGGCTGCTACCGCTCTGCGTTACAAACTAGAGTCAGACTACTTGTCTCAGGGAGGAGGCTTTTTGTTAATACAGAGAGACACTTTGTCGAGAGGCGCAATGCGAACCATACTCTTTCTGCTCTCCTCCGAGGCTAGCGTAAAAAGTAACATCACTGCTACATCAGTAATATCTAGACTCTGCAGTACGTCCCCCTCTTCTTGAAGGATTGAGATGTAACACAGACAAATACTTTGCAGGTTCAGGTTCAGGACTGCTTGCGCCATCGGCATTGAATGCGGGGAATCGAGCCGAACTCTTGAGAGCTCTGATCTCAACCGCTGAACGATGTTTAGTGACGACAACAGGGTCACGAAGTTCACCATTATTATGGAACTCAGAGTTTTCAAAGGCCATAGCCTACCTCATCGTTGAGCCGCAAGCGTGGACGTATGCTGTTCTCGATGGATATAGCACCCTGATACCCCTTGTTTTAGACTGCCCCAGTACACAACCGCGCAATATGTTCCCCTCCTTTCCCTACCGCGCTGCAACTGCGCACGCTCTCAGTGTTATTAGGGCAAAACTCCGCTCTTTTCTGCCATCGGCAGGTCCAGAGGATGGCCGAAATTTGGAGGACCATCTCCTGGACAAAGCGTGCGATACAATGCTAGCGTCTCTCACTCCCATGCTGGCAGGTTTCACTGATGGGGCCCTTGAGAGAGCCTTTGTATCATCATTTTTTCTGGTCCCATGGGAGGGCCGCGATGTATTGAAAGCGTTGATACGCTGGTTCAGCAGAACCCGGGGGATGCGATTCGTTGCAATTGCTATGCAGGAAGCCATAACCGAGGAACGTATAGGATTCAATATTCTGGATCAGTTGACTGAGTTCAAGGTATCACCTGATCCAGAGCAGGATGCGCGGCTTTTGATCCTCGAACTCAGCAAATTGGTGGTTTCTACGACAGACATACTGTTACACCCATCTGGTTTTTGGGGCCTCACCATGGTCCAGTTGCCTTTCTGCGATCACGCCGGACACAGTTGTGACGGTTTCTGTCACTTCGCCGATTCCATTATCAAGCTACTTGAGAAAGCCCGTTCTCTCGTCGTTGACCTTCCCTTCCCTGATGTGGAGACCCTTGGCGTGACATGGGAGGCGCTATCACTGGCATTGACGCCCCCAACGGAGGACACTGTGAAGCTGTTCGCTGGCCGAAACTGAGGGTACTTCACTGAAATTGACCCTGAGTTCTTCTTTACTATCGATCATCGGTATGTGGTCAAGGCTTGCATCTTGGAGGCATTCAGACCATTTTTCGAGTCGACCTCTCAGTCCGAGTAACCTCGCGTGAGTTTTCATCCATGCCCATTCTTTTGTTTCTGCGCTGGCTAAATTTCATAAGCGTGGCTTTTATATCGATCTCTGCAGTTCGGAAGACTATGGCTCCTTTCTTGAAAGATGAAATGCTGTGTACGGAGGCCTGACCTATACATCGCAACTCAAGCGGGCTGTAGCCATGGCGTGTTTTTCGACGGGCCCATGTAATACTACGTCTCATGGACCAATCGTTGGAATACGGGCTACCCGCTCGGTGACGGGTTTTGACACCATCTTCAGCTTGACAGAACGTAAGTAGTTTGATGTCGTCAGAATAATATAGCCAAAGCATGAGATGAGGTATATACTATACACCGGGGAAAACCTCAAGTTGACAGTGGGCTGGTGTGATTATAGCGTGAGCAGCTCATTTTATGGCAAAAATAACTGCAATTTTAGCACTCGCCCCGTCAAAATTGCAATTCTGCAGCATGGGAATTCGGTCTGAGGGGAAGAGCCTGGGGAACTGGGCCACAAAAAAGACACAGTCAGCGCCACACGATGTTCCCGCGACCCTCCCAACTTTCCCACATTTATCGTCGAGATGGGAAGCTGGAAGGCTTTCGTTACCCCAGCGTCTTTTTTCCGTCTCAGGTCTCCTTCCACATGCTCCCTATTACAATGATAGTTGGGTATCGCAATCTGGTGCCAGAGTCCTCGAAGGTCGACTTGACCTCAATCGTCCACCGCTGGTGATCCCTACACGATGCCCGGCCTTGAAAAGGACCATATCTTCATTGTAGAACCTGAAAACCGTCACAACAATGTTAAAGAGGGTGACCGAAGGTAAGTATGGACGGCAATCATCGATCATTTCCAATGGCCCCCTCGCGTTAGCTGGCATATGTATTGTATTCGTGCATCATATTAACCGCGAGTTCTAGGAATCTGGACTCGAGCTCTGGCATGCTGATGAAGCTTGTAGAGGATCACAACAAAGCCTTTGTCGAGATAATTCGCAGTCAAAGAGATATCGTAGGTGCGTGAACGAAAATTGAGAACCCTCCAGAGCAGAACTAACTTTGAACTGACTGTTTTCCCGCTGGGACTGGTAGAATCTTTGGAAGATTTACAAGGTGTGCTTCTGCGAATTGACAAGAGGCAAGCTGCTACCAGTGAGCATCGACATACTCATTGCTGCCACCTCTGGCTGTACATCTGACTGGCCCTGTAGACCCTTCCTGGCAACCGATACCACAGACTCCAGCCAGCAGCTCCAGTGCCTGGAATCCCTTGCACGACTCGATGATGCAGAAGACAATCATACCCGCCGTCGATGGCTGGAGAGGCACCCTGGACACCCTCTTAATTTTTGCAAGTACCCGGTTCCTCAACGAGTTTGTTCTCAAGATTTAATTCAATTGAAACTTTACAGATAGCCCTCTTTTCGGCCATCGTGACAGCATTTTACGTTCAGTCTTCAAGTAACTTGGCTCCAGCTGCTACCTTTGAAACCAATCAACTACTTGCGAATCTTACGGACGTCGTCATTCTTCTCAGTGGTGCCAACATCTCCCAGCTTAGTCTACCTGGGCCTGTAGCATTCGAACCGGAAGCAAGCGCCCTCCGTCTCAACTTCTACTGGTCCATATCTTTAGTTCTCAGCGTGAGTCCTGTAATTCAGTCATACACACTTGCTCACACGGTTCGCCACAGATCTCCATTGCTTCCCTCGCAGTAGCTAGTCGGAGCTACCTGACTCTGCTCACACGTTCTCGCCATAGACAAACCTACAAGAAGCTTACTGATATTCGTGGACGATGGGAAAAAGCCAAGCCCCAGCTGGGAACCATGATTGACACCCTGCCCCAACTCTTGATAATATCTGTGCTGCTTTTCCTTGTCGGACTCTTGGATAGCATGGCGACCGATTGGTTATCGACATCGCCTCGCTCCCCTCTTGCTCTTGCGGCGGTGACCATCGCGACGATTCCTCTTGGGGCCGCGGGAATGATCATTATCTATACATTCATCCACGGGTGTATCTATTCATCCAGTTCACCCTTTCAGTCGACTGCCTCTCGCTTTGTCGAGGTTTACGGCCGCCGCCTAGCGCAAATGCTACATTCAATAGGGGCCCATACACAGCCAGCGCAGAATGCAGCGGATGCAGCCTTGCGGAGGCCCTCTGGAAAGCGTAGCGCTGACCATCATGGTATGCTTCAGGAGGAATTGCAGACCTTCTATGCTAGCGTGCAAACCACACATGATGACGACTCCCTCGACTTCGCCGCTGCCGCCCTGTCTGATGCTCTCGAAGCCGAGGTTTCCCTGCAGCGGCGGAGGATACCTTTGGGACCTGTGCTGTCAAAACATGCGTTGCAAACCTTGTACTTTTTCTTGTCCTCAGAGGCCAGCATTCGAAGCAACGTGACCGCTGCATCATCAATTCTGCGAATATTCGGTATGTCGCATTTATGCATGTTGGATATATGGAGGTCAAATTTTTGACTCACATGAACTTCTTTTACCTATGTACCAGGTCCGAACCTGTCCTGGGAACTTCCTTTCGAGCATGGTGTCAGAGCTGACATAGTGCGGTCCCTAAAGATTGCTGCCGAGCGATGTTCGGCCACGACAACAGGGTTTTCGTGTTCGTCATTACTATGGAACTCAGACTTCGCAAAGGCCATGGTATGTGTCGTCACGGATAAGATATGGAGCTTGCCTGTCAGCATTCTGGAGACGAGCAGCACCATGATGCTGCTGCTATCAGACTACTCTGCGATACCAATCGAAGACAGGGCACTCGTTCGGGAGGAGTTCACTTCGCATGCCCTTGACGTTATTGAGGCGAGACTCCGTCTGGGCATGCAACCATTAGCTCCGAAGGACAATTTTGACGTAGACGAGGAGGCTTGGGACTTGGTATGTGACGAGATGTTGGCGCCTTTTGCCCCTGCGCTTCTCTCCCAGAAGCCTCTCGAGCAAAACATGCGCGGATTTATGCCGTTCACTCTGCTCAATCCACATTGCTCTAAACCCGCGGTATCTATATTGGTCCGTTGGTTTGTGAGAACCATGGGGATCAAATTCGTCACCCTTGCTATGAACACCACCGCTGATGAGATCGAGGGCGCGCTCTTGAAGCCGCAGCTAGAGCGCGACATTGTCGATATTCTGGGTCAATTAGTCACATTCAAGACATCGCCCGATCCTGAACAAGATTCATGGCTGTTGGTCCTCGAATTATCTAGACTGGTGACTTCCGTCCAAAACGTTTCGGCTCCAGCACATCCTGGCGGCCTAATCCCCACCGAAGTCTGGACATTCCCATATTGTAGTCAGAAAAATGACAACCTGGAGCACTGCGATTTTCTCTGCTACTACCGCTGCTCTATCATTCGGCTACTCGACAGAGCTCGCACTCTCGCTATCCAACTTCCGTTTCCCGATCTCGAGACCCTCGACGTGACTTGGGAGGGACTGTCTCAGACTTTGGCGGCAGTCTCAGAAGACCTTCTGTCATACACCGCATCTAGAGACCCGGGACGTAGTGCAACTACAATCTCACACAGGAATGATGTGAAGGCCTGCATTTTACAGGCCTTTAGCCCCTTTTTCACTCCGGCACCTCATCCATAAGTTATCAATAATTATGGGTGAGTTAATCGTCCTCGAAACCTTGTCCATTCTGCTCTCTTCGTAACTGCTACTAGCAGTCGATCACTGTGGACAGCTCGCACGGGTATCACATGGAATCGTGAGCCACCACTCAATGCCGCATGTTCATTCACGGGATAATCTGCTCGACGGCCACAGTGGCGAAATCACACTGTACTCGTGCTGACGTAAAGTCTTCGAACACGCGCAGACCAACGTGCCGGTTCTCTGCCCACCTTCCACTTCTTTCTGTCTCTTGCTCGTTCACCTTTCCTCCAATAAATCCCAGTTTATTTGTGCATGACATCTGAGTTACTAGTATTCATTTCATAAACATTTTTTTCCACCCAGGCCCCTCTCCCTGTCAAAATATTCGATATAAACTCATGAGGGCTACAACAGCACCTCCCATAAAGATGGATATAGAGAAGGCACTCATGGTTGCATTGACTCTGTGATAAAAATCTGAAGAAATCTTCACATATAGTAGATACTTTTACTGATGTGAGGTATGACATATGTAATGGTCTAGTCATTTAATACAAGAAAATACACGGTGGGCCACATTTGACTTCTCCTCCAGTGATTCAAAACTATCGGGTTTGAGGGGTGCTCGCACAATTTAGTCTAACGTCCCTACTCATATGAGTAAGCCTGACATATGGAGAGTTTTAAAAGCATTTTAGAACCAAATTCTGTGTCACTGCTAGGGCACAGAGTGCAAAGTTTCGACTATGGGCCACACAGCGTTGACACAGCGATAAGGTGATGCAAGGTCCTTAGCTGTGTAATGCAGCTTTCACCCTTTCATGTGTAACATTGGAGCACTGTATAGAGTGTTGTGTTATATTAGCTATGCCAATGTGCATTTATAACCCCATAAAATGCCTGGAACTACTTTCTCTAGGTGTTTCTTTGTGGGGAGTGTTGATGTGGCCCTCATGAGTTTGCATCACCTATTATACAAGTAAAAAAGCTTTCATGCTAATAGAATCTCACTGCAATAATACTGATATGCCATGCAACATGTACAAATATATTGGGATTTATTGGACAAGAGGACAGCGGGAAAGAAACTGAAGAGGAGAGGGAACCGGCACCTTGGCCTGCGCATGTTCGAAGACTTTACGTCAGCACGAGTACACATACCAAGTTTTTGCCCGCTCTCCTCTTGTTTTCATCGTTGCTTTGATTCGCTATCGAATGTATGCTCACCTCTCCGTGTCTCAACTGATTCCGAGTGGCTCTTTTCGACTGCTTTACTTTCTATGCTTGTTGTCGTTGTTTGCTGTATTAGTACCCATCATTTTCCTTCTATGTCCTTACCCCGCCTCCTTTTACTTGGCTCTTCTGCATTTGTTGCCCTACTTGTTTCATTGTTTTCGTTTATCTTTGTATTTGCGAGCTCCGTCGTCACCTGCTGTTGTTCTCGGCTGTTCGAGTTGCCTTTGTTTGATTTACTCTTTTGTTTGATTTTATGTTTCGGTTTGTTTTCTTCATTTTTTGATCCGTCTGCTTTCCGTACCCATCATTGCCTTTGGTTTTTTGTTATTCCACATACTCGTAGTCCCATGACAGTGACTATGACCTTTTCTCGACCGAACCTGCATGCCCATAAGTATACGTGCAGCCTCGTACTCACATGCTGCAACATCCACACGCATGCAAGGTGTTCCATACGGGGAAACCCACTCACCGGCTCTTCATTCTTTAAATCCCGCTACACTGCCTCAAAAGTCAAGGTCAGGCTTGCCGAAAATCGACGCCCCAGTGGCGATGAATCAATACACATTGTAGCATGATCAATCCTTAATTCTCGAGGAAAGTGATAGGATCATGATTGGCTGATAATAGGTCGTGTCCTGTTCGTTTTCATGTACATGGCAGGTAGTAAGCGCTGGGACTGATTTCGACGTACCGCTTTGATCGTGCGTCAAAGCGTTCTCCTAGATCATACGAGTGAAAGGCCCGGGTGAGAGGGACATGCTGCAAGTACGATCGCTGGCGTGTTTGAGCTCATTTCGACGTCTGAACGGATACTCGATCTTGCAATTGAACGCTAAAAGGCTTTTGGAATGAGAGTCTAGGCTGTACGATTGAGACGATTCGTACCACGGTGCGGGATGGATTTTCTATCAGAGCCTCGTAGATTAACAGATCCTAGGAGGTGCGTATATGGGTGTGTTGGTGCTGCGGCTGCCCGTCGCCCATGGCTCTATTTGACGCCCAGCCTGAACGTGATATGTATCATCTCGGAAGCGCTCTGAGGATGTTTGAAAAATCCTGCCGAGTCATAAAACAAATATTGTCGTCTGACAGGAACAAAACAACAATTCTGAGAGTCGAGTCAGTGGAAGGCGACGAAGCACTGTGGCCCAAAACGAGTGGCGGGAGAACGATGGGCGGGGATAGCCAGGGATAGCCAGGGAATTGGCCGCGGGGGTCGCGTCATGTCTGTTTATGGGAGGGTGAGCTTCGAACGGGCTGCAGTCAACGCTGTGCGCGCACCTTGTCCTCGACCACCACACCGATCTCCTCTCCTGGCGCCTAGTGGCCTGCACATAGCCCCATACCCACACACACGACGACCAAGCACGACCCAGCTCTGTCTCCAATGATCTCCCGTTCATAATAGCCGTCCCCGCCATCCTTGCACCTTCTCTCCTACTCACCGCTCGCACTTGCCATTCCAGAACAGGTCCAATGTCCAATGACATTCAGAGAGCGGACCAGATTGCTCACAGAGTATACACCAAGCTCGCAAATCTCGTTGTCCATGCACGCTCGACCCAGGAGCACCGGACGCTGCCTAAACCAGACAAATGGGTGCGTGTGTTCTCTTATCGTGTGCTTTCGATTCGAGTGTTCACGAAATTTCGTAGTTCAATCTCGAGACACCGGACATGGACTGCTTCAAGGACCATCTCAGACTATACCGCACCGTATCCACCGCCAGCACAGCCGCTAATACCACTTCACCGTCCTCATCATCGTCCTCACCTTCGGCATCCACGTCACAAGCCAGCGCAATTCCTTTTGAGCTGCAGGTTCTACTCACAGTACCCGAACTTAATGCGAACCAGGTCCTTGTCTCCATAGGCCCCGACTCTTCGCGTCGGCGTATCGACCCTACACCGCAACTCGTTCTGCTCGAGTCTTGGACTCTCACGTTCACACCTCTCAACCAGAATCCGTCACAACAGTCCTTGCAATCACAGGCAGAGACAGACCTCGCGCCATCAACAATATACAAGCATGGAATTGGGCTATTCAGGTCGCTTTATACGTTCTTGAGGGTGATGCCGGCGTGGAAGCTGTATAGACGGCTGAGCAGACGCAGAGCAGGGAGCGCGAAGGGCAATGGGACACTGGGAATCATGCTCAGGGTGAAGCCAAGTAGTAGCGACCGAAACGAGAAGTTACTTGGATTTGGTATGTCCTGTTTCTTTGTTTCTTCATATGGTGAACCCGAGGGGGCTCGGTGAGAAACGCAGGGTCGCACGATGGGTGAACTCGATTCGTGATATTAATGGGCTTTGTTGTAAGCCCGTTGATTCTCGAGCTATACCATTGTATCGTCCCTCCCACTGTCGTGCAGTATTTTGGGCTAATGAGCCTGCGGTGCACCATCCCAGTCGCAGTACCGCAGTGTGGCACCTGTCACTACGAAGTGTGGCCCGACGGTGCTTCTTCTTTCGGACCCTCATAGGGTCAATGTCGTCAGTGCTCATCGTGACTCCGGTGTCCATATTGCCTTTAATTACGGTCAATGACATCGAGACCTAACACCCAGAGAATTCTGATCTTCTCACCAGAAGCCCTGCCTCATGTTCTTTGTCCTCCTATTATCTGCCTCATTCGTTTCCGACGCGTCTATTGTGACTTTGACTGACTCGCTTGTACTCCCTATGCTCAATCACTATTCGTCCATCGACCCTTCGACCATTTCGCCTGCTCGCCTCCGGCCTCGTGTGGCCCATGCTTCCGCCTCATCGACATTTGTCCGCATCGACGGCTCCACGTTCGTTTCCTGCCTGATATGACATTTGGTATCGACCGTAAATTCGACCTCGACCTCGGATACGATCCTTCATAACTCCGACTCATCATCACATAAACCACGGCACCCACGAACACGAACACGACGACCACCGAACGCACGAACGACACACAACCTCACCTCTCGCCACCCCCAATCGCCATATTACGCTCTCTGCACAACCCTGCTCCACCTCTCGCTCTCCCCCCTCCTCGATTACCTCTTCACCACTGTTTTCCTGCCCTACCTAAACAGACTCAAATCCCTCCGCTAGCTCCATCCCCCACCTCTCCTCCACACACACCTTCCCCTCTGTTCCTCACCCAACCGGGACCCTAACACTGAGCACGACATACCTTACGCACCCGAACTTCCAACTCGACGACCTCGAATCACTCCTCTCTTCCCGACTTTTATCTCTCGAATTAGGCGACGCAGGCGGGATCGGAGGCGAATTCACGCCTACGCTCGAGAGGAACCGCCAGCGGGATTCGATATCGAGTTCGCCGGGCAGTTTGGCCGTTAAGACTTCGTTGCCTGCGAGTCCGCCCTCTGGAATCTCTGGACTCCCGCCGACTGGATCTGCAGCTGGGACTAGTGGAAGCTTGGCAGACAGGATGATGATGATGAGACAGCAGGGTGGGTATGCGGGGTTGGCGTCTGGGTCGGGTGGCGGGAGTGGGATGGGTGGTGGTGGGATAAACTCGCAAGGACATGTGCATACGCGGACGACATCGTTTCCGACTATGAACTCTAGCCCGAGGGTTACGCCGTCACCGTTACCTATGGGAAGTCGGACGACGTCGGCGCAGGGCGAGAGGGATCATGGCGTCCCGCCAGGGAGTGGGAGTGCTGCGTCTCTGGCTTCGTCGAGGAGGAGCGCGACCTCTACGGGAGCGGAGGGAGGTGCTGGGGTCGGAGGTTATGGGGTTAGTCTGGCGAGGTTGAGGAAGGAGAGTACGGGCAGTTTGGGAGGCGTGAGGGGGAGCGGAGTCGTAAGTATCGATCTTTCCTTTGTTCCACCATATTCTCACGCCACGTCACGCCACACTCGGTCGCGCCACTCGTCATTTTTATTTTTATTTCTTTGTCTATTTTTGGACGTTCGCTCACTGGACAATATTTTATTCTCCTACAGGACCTGCCCTCCCAATCCCAATCCCCTTCGCACTCACATTCTTCCTCGCCCGGTGCGGGCGGCCTACAAATCCGCCGTCCAACCGTCAACCCTTTCAAATCGTCGACGCTCTCGTCCTCACCCTCCCTCAACTCACCGTCCCCGTCCGTGCGCCAGTCATCACCGTTATCGGGACCTGCGCCGGGACCGCTACCCGTGCGGCAGCCGTCGAATCTTCCTGCATTACCTTTGCCCCCATTGACCAATATCACAAGCTCGCCAACGAGGGAGAGGGCGGGCATGGGCATAGTCCCGCCTTCGCCTATTGGTGGTCCCGGGACGAGCGGTAGTTTGGGGTTGGGTGGAGGTGGGTTGAGTATGGGGAGTGGTGGTGGAGTAGGGAGGTTGAGTTCGAGCCCGGTCGCGCCATTGCGGCCTTCGCCGCCTTTCCAGCCTGGCTCGTTGGGCGGTGGTGCGCCAGGGTCGCTCGGCGATAGACGCTCCCTCGCGTCTAATGAAGGCGTTAGTGGGAGTCCGGGTGTCGGGAGCTTGGGCGCGGGAGGGGAGAGAAAGCGGTATAGCAGTAGTTTTGGACATCGGTATAAGGACTCGGGGGCGAGTGCGGTTAGTTCTGCGGGGGCGAGCGAGGGGAGTGGAGGTGCGAGTGGGAGTGTGGGGCATATTCAGAGTCATAGTAGGAGGGGGAGTCATGGGCAGGGTGCGGGTGTGGGAGGTAGTCAGGGTTTGATGGGCGGCGGTGAAGGTGTGAGGGAGAGGAAGGATAGCGAGAGGAAGGATGTGGTGAGTCTCTCTTTGATTATTTTTCTTTGCCCTGAGTATCGACTGATCAAGTTTACTTTGTCAACCACAGAGTCCATCCTACAAGTACCTATCACCCAACCCCGATGAAGAAGACCTCTCCGCTTTCATGAACGACACCGACCGGCCTAAACCACTGATGTCCCGACAACACACCAGAGCACAAACCCAGTCTCAACCCCAAGCTCTACAACACAGGCGGGGGAGCAGTTCCAGCTCCGCTGGCAGTCCATTGCTCAGCCTAGGCTTAGGCCAAGGCCAGGGACAGGCGCACGACCGACAAGAGACTCTGAGGGGATATGACCGACCGGAGCCGCTCAGGGGACATTCGCCTTCGCCCTTGGGGAGCCCGAGGTTCGGGATTACGGGAGCAGCGGGGAGGAGGCGCTCGTATACTGGTTCTCCGGCTAGTGGGAGTCCTTCGAGCGCGACTGGACGGCCGGTTGGAGGTGATCGAGTTGGGGGTGGGTCGGGCGAAGGCTCGGCATCGGCGGAGGGGGGGAGGGTAGGAGTGTTGACGAGTGCGGACGCTGTGGGTGAAGAGTTGAGGAGGATGAACGAACAGTTCTCGGCGACTTTGATGACGATGGGTGGACGGTCACGGAGGAATAGGGATGCGGATGTGGATAGTGCCAGTGAGCAACGCGAGGAAGAGAGACAGCAGAGGCTCAGATATCGAGAGTTGGAGTCGCCTAGGCGAAGGACGGAGAGGATAAGCGAGGTTACGGAGGAGAGTTCGGGACATACGGGTACAGATAGCGCGAGTCAGAGCGGAAGTATAGGACTTCGAGGTGTTGGAGGGACTGGGAGCGCTGAAGGGAGTGGCAGGATCGAAGGGTTGGGATTGATGTTGAGGACTACGAGACCGGGGTCCAGGACGGATTCGATAACTTCGGAGGAAGTGCTGGGGAAGCTGGAGCTCGGTACTGGCAGTACCGAAGAGGAGAGGAGAAGGAGTATGGGGCGGTAAGGGTTGCCACGATCGCGCACCCGTCATCGGTCGACGAGCATTTATCTCTGACGGGCCATGAACTTACTGAGTAGGGTTGCATGGTCGGAGGGCAGGGGCAGGGGGCAAGAGAGGCCGATTTGGAGCTACGTTTTTTATGATCTCCCTGGTTTGTAAGTTATAGCTGTGTCGTGGGACGCTCGAGCAATTCGCTCCGAGGTCTAGATGGAGCACAGATGTAATCGGACGGACTACCCTATGTTATCCTGCCTTCACTCTCATTTCATCTTGACTGTCGCCTATCAGCATGCATGCCACATCGATGATATCAAGTCCTATTTTTACATACATGTCCAGAGTGGAGGGATGGGGAAGGTTGAAGAGGGGAGGTGTTAACGTTCGCCTTTGCCTACAGTACATATATCGTATGCACGCATTATGATGCCCGTTGTTCCTGTTTTACTTATTCGATGTAAGTATATATCCGGTCTTTCTTGACGTGCATTGGCACGCTACAGACCCTGGTCGAGCTTACTGTCAGGTATGAGCTGCGCGACGAAGGTATTCTTGCAGTTTGTGAACCGCTTCGTATAGATACAAAATACAGTACAGGTAGAGGGAGTGAAGTAAAAAGTGACTTGGAGCGCAAGAAATATTCGTGTACGCGTGATGGTTGTCGTGACTAGATTGATACAAGATGCAGAAAGATACGCTGTCCAAATCCCGAACATTGAATCCACCATTAAAGCCAGAGATAACCGAGAAAACCATTATCGCCGCTTCTGACACCACTAACCGCCATAGGCATATGGGATAGATCTGTCTCTCGGTTTCCTTCCAGGACCTCATTATCTCCTTCTTTCAATCAATAACCTCTCCAATCCTTCCACCTTCCTCAACCGACTCCCCACGGCAAGCACAGCCGCGAAACTCTCCCTGTACTTCCTCACTTCCTCCATGGTTTCCTCGTCAGCCATGGGTCTCGTGAGTTCGTCCCACACCCTTTCGAACGCTTCGTCCTGCTCGGTCGCGCTTTTGGCATGTTTAGCGGGCAAAAACGTATGTGATTCACCTGAATGCCTCCTGGCGTCGCTGCTACTGCCACCAGCATCTGGTGCGCGAATGCGGATAGTCGACTTTGGTTCCAACCCTGCCAATATCTCAACTTCTTCATCTTCGCACTGCTGCTCTTCAGACATCTCGCGACCACTCTCTTCTTCCCCACCCTCGGTACCCCTGTCCCTTGCCATCTCTCTCGCCCGCTTCCTCGCTTCCCTCACAGCCTTAACATCCCTCACTTGCACATTCCTGTCCGCCTTGAGCACAACCTCCGCCTTGCTCCCATCCGGCAAATAATGAATCAGAAGTCGCCGAGCGTGTAATTCAAGTTCGCAAGCGTGTTGCAGAAGGAGCGACGTCAGCGCATTCGTGTCCGACTGAGCGAGAGCCAGGGTGCCATTGGGATCGGCGGTGTAGTTGGAGGAACCGGATCCATCGAGGTCTGATTGCGGGTCTGCAACAGATGAAGTGGAAGCGCTGGGATCGGTCGAGTCTGATACGGGAATTACTGTCGGAAGTGGGATTGTCTGCCGAGAAGGAGTGGAAGAGTCACTGTCGTTGAATGGGGGTGCGGAAACAGAGATAGAGCGGGATCTGGAAATTGATTGATGCCGAGCCCTTTGTTGTTCTTCGAGGCGGGAATGATGCTGCATTACGAATGCACTGTGCGAAATGACCTACGAAACCGCAAATCAATCGTTAATGTTACAGTCAGCGACTGCCTCTCACGAGTGTAAGGTAGCGAGTATACCTTCTCCGTCTCAAGCATCTCCTCCTGCACACCTCTCTCCCCCCTGTCCCTGACCTTCTCGATATCTCCTCCTCCATCTTCTCCTCCAGGCTCTTCGCCCTGCCCAACACCAGCCTCTTCCATCTCCCTCTCCCCCCTCTTCGCACTCTTCTCGCCCTTGGCTTTTCCCTCCCTCTCTCCTCCACACCTCCACAAATTTCTCCACATCCCACCCCTCTGCCCTCTCTCCCACCCTTCCGCCTCGCCCTTCATTCGCTCCGACCCGACCGTCTGCCTAGCCTTCTCCCTGACTTGCGTCCTCTTTGACGCAGGAGTGGTACGAGAACGTGAGTTCCCAGGGTCCGAACGGGCGGATTTAGGGAGACCATAATCGGTCGTGAAGGCGGAGGCTGTGTTTCGGATGCCGTCTGCGGCGCGACGGCGGTCGAGTTGCCAGGTTGAGAGCTTGGTGAATACCTGGGTTACGGTTTGGACGGCAAACGAGGCCATGATCGGACTGTCGCATTCGTGAAATAAACGATAAGCGCGAGTTCTTAGGAGGGTGGCAGGAGATAACGTGCTTACACAGCCACAAGAGAGTAAACAACGAACACAACTAAACAAGACTGGAGTCAGTATGTAGTCCTCGGCCTCCAGGACGGAGAGGGAGGAACGTACCACGGCCAGCGGGACTAACTGGGGCGAAATCTCCGTATCCCAATGTGAGGAAGAAAATGTAACAGAAGTAGAGTCCGTCTCCATAGGTCCAGCCCTTTCAGTCATATAACCACAGCAGCAGAGGACCATCAGTTCACGGCTCGTCATTTAGGGAAAGTATACCGGGAACTTACCTCCAATCTTGAGAAGATGGCAGCTCCGACTACCCAAAATACCACAAACCCACCCAAACTCATCACCAAAGTGTGGAGATAGTCCGTCGTATCATACATCGCATGCATCGCTTCCAGATGGGCAATTTCCCTCTGTAAATGGTCCGTCGAGCTCTCGTCTCTCCCCTTCGTCTTCCTTGCATCTCTCTCCTCCGCCGTCTCCTCCGCATTTCCATGAAAATGCTCGTTCACCAGCCCCGAAGCGACGCGGTCGATTCCTACCGCAGCACTAGGCGGAAGTACCCTGTCCTTGACCTTATTACCGATCTTTCCCCTTCGGATAGAACGGACCCTCGCTATAAGTGTCGTCCGTTTGTTGTGATCGTGGTCATGACCAAGTTGGCCCTGCCACTCTTTGTCCCATTCCGCGATGCCTTCGATCAGGTTTCGCCACCGCTTTTCGTCTTCTTCGCGTCGTCTTTTACGCCTCGATTCCATCCTCTCTGTGAACCAGGAGATAATCATCTGGACGAGGGCGGCGAGGGTGGCGATGCCGGTGAGGGAGAGTGGGAATAGCAGAATTCGGGTAGAGGTCTTTGTAGGAACGAAATCACCGAAGCCAACTAAACACCCAGACAAGTCGTTGTGTTAGGTTAGAAACGCACAACAGAAGTCGGCGAGAAGGGGTTTACCGGTAAGGAAAGCGCTGTTGACGAAATATATACTTTGGAGGTACGACCAGTTTTCCTAGACGGAGCGGGCAGATTGTTGGCTGCGAAGATTCCAAGAAGTGATGAGCAGACGACTCACAATTTTCGAGAAAATCAACGCCGTAATGGCGATCAAGGAGATGAATCCTGTCGTCTGGAGCATGAAATGTCGCCCTGCGATTCGGACCGCCTTGTTTATATCTCTCGCACCAGTAGAACCCGATGGCAATTTTCGACGTGCACGAAACTCGACGAAAAAGTGTAGCATCAAGAGGGCGAGAACCAGAGAGGAGAGAATGAGAGAAACGACGCTGTTAAGAAATAGTGTTAGGTCAGGACAAATGAAACGGTCATGGCTCAGAATCAATTTTTGTTGTGCGGGGTGCACTTGGGGTATTTTCCTCGTGTAGGGTGTACGAAGACTGAGATCCCGATTCTGACGTAGTGGGTCATGCTTACGCCACACGGTGTGGCAAGTTGTAAGTGCTTCGTCGTTATTTGACAGAGATGTTAGATACGTCCATATCCCAGTTCATGGTAAATTATGAGCGGATGCCAAGAATGGCGTGGCGATGGAAATAAACAGCCGACTCAGAGACAAAAATTGGAACAAAGCAGAACAAGAGATAAACTCGAAAGAAATGGTACGCACGCACACCAAAAGCCCTCTGTGTACGAAAAATCCGGCGCATTTCGTGTGAGAACGCCGAAAAGGATGAGATTGAGGAACGCTACAATAACCTCATAGCATCGAAAAGCCAGAAATTATTGTATAGGCCGCGGCGAGCAGTGAACATAACAAATCTTGATCATGAGCGATTTATGCCTATATATCAACTGACAGAATGGACTCACCTTTGTCGTCCACCACACAATACTCGCTCTCGTCGCAACCCTCCACCATTCATCCGCCGTTGAGAATCTGACCACCAATAGAACATTCGCAATAAGATTCGCGCCAAGTCCGACACCGCTGAGCGCAAGGCTTGCTCTGGGATCCGGCTGCTCAATACTTCCTTTGAGATACCATCTCTCTGTCAAAGCTGGAATGTCGAATAGAATAGAAAGTGGGGCGATGATAGCGGCAAGGAGGGGGGCTATAGCTGCGAGATCCTTGGTTCGGGCGCGAGCCCCTGCGATGAGGGTTTGTTTATCGGTGGGTCTCATATTGAAGACATCTCCTATTTATTCCAATGAATATCAGTGTTGTTTGGTTGACGTATAATGAGGTTTTGTCGCCGTCGTCGTTGGCATTGACGGCCTTCGTCGTGGTGGTTCGGAACAGAGGAGACCGCTGTAGCCTGTGGCCCACCCTAGCTCGCCACATTTGGCGATGACGTTGAAATTTCACGGAAAATCGATTTTTTTCTCAGTCAAAAAGAATTCCGCTTGCCGCTTGTCCACATCTGTCCACAGTCTATCCACGGAATTCATTGACCCTCTCTCGTAAATCTTGCCTTTTTGACGCATCAGCGCACAGCTCATGAAGTCTCTTATGCGGCTTGATAGTCTAGAACGCTGCTACAGGCCGGAAAACTGATCTCTTGAAGTTCATTGTTGGCACAGTGACGAGCTTCGAGGATTGTTTTTATTTCCAAATCCTTTGGCCCTTCATACAACACCTGGGACTTGCAACGATTGGCTTCTCAGATTGCAACGACGACTAGTCGTAGACGTTTGAAAACCAAGATTGCGCTGGCCACACACCTCTGCACGATGTATCTCTTGGCCTGTTACTAAAGATCATCAACTCATACTCAAAGCTGTCATACCGAATTATGGTTGTCCAAACTGCCCGACACGCGTACACGGGACGCATACGTCCCTCCTTATTCCGTTTATGATGAGTGGTTCCTAAAGACAGGTATGTGAAAAGAACGCAACTAATCGAGGATTGGGGTCTCACCTCGCGATCATATAGAGTCCTTCAGAAATTATTGGCATCCATTATGCAGTTCAGTACATCTCTCTCTCTCATCTTTCCCTCTCGGCACCGGACTTCTATTCAATGCCCCCCCCTCATTCGCTTTGGGTCTGCAGCGTCGTCCCTCCGTCGTCTCTCCCCGTCTTCATTCCATCTCTGGTTTTGCACCCATGGGCAATCTGACCCCACATAACGTCCAGCAATAGCATGTGTGCAAAGGTGTACTGGGCATTTGAAGTTTGTGACCGTGATAGTTCGTGGTGGTTGCAATGGCGAAAGCGATGCCATGGGGCTGGCATAACTGGGTGTGCATGATGAAGGGTTTATACCATTGGCCACGCATGATGGCTTTGTTCTACGCGCTGGTACGCGCTTCGATGATGATGAGGCTGGCTTTAGTGTGTGTGGGGAAGATGCCTGGACCATGATATCGATGATGGTTGGGTGGCGGTCACCCATGGTCCGCACCTATTATGTATACCTGGGCCTCTCTGCATTGTTCCGCCGCCACCCGTGCCATAGCACAGCAATAAGCTCGAGTCAGCGGCGCCGCCCCCCTCTTACCAAGTTCAGTGTAGCTTGAGATCTTTCCCTGATGCTCAGTGGTGTGGCGCCTCCGGTTGAGTTTGGTTAGGAATGGATCTGCATACGTTGCAGCGCGGCGCCGCTGGAGTCCAGCTATATAGGCTTATCCCGCGCATTGGGATCTCATCGCAGCGGCGCCGCGTCTGTAGCATGTTCCCAGTGGCAAAGTCTACTGTAATGTTGATGGTTCACGGAAATGAGATCCGCCGAGCTATATATCATCTCTCGCGCGCTCGTTCAAACTTTGGACGCGATTGTCTTGCGATATGTACTTCGTTCATCTCTCATACAGTGCATTCGTGGACACAAAGGGCTCGGGATCTTATGGGATAACCGAAGGGAAGTGTGCCAGTATAATCTATCTTTTGTACTGATCAGTGCCGAGGCATGCATAGGCTGGCACACAGTAAAGTCTATCATAGCGCACGTCCTCGGTCTTCTCACACAAACATAACATCATGCATCATGAACAGAAATACATTGTTCGCCGCCGGTGCATCTTTACTCAATGATCCCCTCGGGCGACGTTTGTGCCGACATCACGAAGAACTTAGAGTGAAGCGCCACAATTGCGCCACATCCTCATACGGCTTTTGCCCACAATCAGGAGTCTTCGTGCTGAGGCCTGTATTTATGGCGAGGAACCGATTTCCTCCGATTCTCATCCTTGCTGGTCGGTGAACTCGGTTACCCATGGAATTGACCTTGCTCACGACGCCGCGAATTTAGGATTACTCTTTCTGTTCTATGGCATAGGTGTGCAATTGGCCTTGTTCACGCCGACGTCGAATCGGGCACGACGAGGAGCTAGTGCGGCATTTTCTCCTAACTTTCCTCTTTGGAGCTTATGCGATAGCTCTAGACCGGATTGATTTTGCATGTTCATCCTTACAGTTCTCTGAAGTATCTCTCTCGTCGTCGAGAGCTGTTTTCGGTCAATTTTATTCATGGAAACCCCCTATAAGCTCCACTTCAGCCCTGCGTCAACCCCAGCAGCCATTCCCATCATCAGCGCTTCTGGTTGTCCCAGACTGGTCGGCACTTTGTCCGTAATATAGATCCTCCCTCAAAGACCATCATTTGGCCCGGATGATCCTCCCGAAATCATCTGGCTCAACCTCGATTGAGATAGGAAGTCTGGAGGCTGGAAGACACTATACTTCACAACAGTTGGTACATTAGTTGACTGGAGAATGATAAGACGGACTCTGAGGAATATAAACTTACGCGAGATTACCCCCTCGGTGTCGGCATGAAGAACGGCCTGAATTCTTCCAAAAGATGGGCCTTCACTTCGTTCCGATGGTTGAGAGTAGTCATACGTCCTATGATGGGCCATCTTGGGTCTCGAGCAGCGAGATGGCCTACATGATCCTCGGAATCCATTACTGGCGCCAACGTGAGAGACAGCTCCTCCCGTGCCATCTCGAGGCTGTTGGCGTCAGTGAGTGGCAGGCTGACAGCGAGAGAGCGAGCTTTCTCCAGTAGCCTGACAATGGATGGCCGGTAGAAACAGAAAAAGTCACATGAGTAATGCGACTTTTCTTGACAACAAGGTGACTCGGGATGTGCTGGGGTCAAAGCTTTTCGTGCGGCTGCCATTAATTTCAGGACTTCTCGAATGACAAGTTGTGCATCCTGTACCGTGACAGGATCGGGCGACACCTTAAACACAGTCAGCTGATCCAGAACATCAATCTGATGAATCTGAGGATGTTCCCTCACATTCTCTAGACAATGAACGATCGACTGGATGACAAGGACAGCGAACTTTGTGCCCAGAGTTTTACTAAGCCAACGAACAAGTGCGTATATGACAGGCCTATCACTGCGACCCAAAGCTTTTGAAGATATGAACGCTTGCACGCTCCGTTTAAGATGCTCTGATACCAGAGTTTGCACCTGAATCACGGAAGCAAAAGGAGCTAACACAGTGTCGCACGCGAAGTCCCAAGCTGTCTCGTCTACATCCCAGTCCCTCTCTGGAGTTGACAATGGTAGGGCGGAGAGCAATTTTGCCTTGGTAACAGAGAGTGCGTGGTGAGCGACACTTTCACGTAAGGGAACCTCTATCTGCAGTAGATCACGGTAGTCTGCTAGAAGGAGTCGAATTGTGCCATTTATTTCAGCAAAATCATGTTTTATCGCATCCCAGTCATTTGCAACGATGCATGCCATGGCGTTCGAGAAGTGTGAGTTCCATAGCAATGAGAAGCAGTCTGTCCCTGTTGTCGTCGCGGAACATCGCTCAGCGGCTGATATCAGGACTCCCACAACGCTGGCCATTGTGCTCTTGTCGCATAGTCTCCAGAACCCGCCATAATCTGCGCATACAAAACAGGATCATATGTGAGATCTAAGTCTTGGAAGGTGAATCAATGAACTAACTGTAAATTTGGCAGATTGACAATGCAGCAGTGACATTATTTCGGATACTAGCCTTGGGGGAAAGGAGAAAATGCAAAGTTTGCACAGCCTGATCCGACAGAACAAGACTTCCTCCACGGTACGAAGAAAATTTAAGATTTAATTTGAGTGTATTCAGGAGGGCCGCAGCGGCTAAATCAAGAGAATCATCGTCGTGTGTGGTTTGGACACTCGTATAGTAGGCCTGTAATTCCTCATGAACAGCTCTCTCAGATGATGCTGCCCCTGCCAGAAGGACGTCCATCATGGAGCGTAGACGACTCATGAGAGACCTGTATAATCGTGACAGGTGTCGACCACAGATCTCTGCATAATGAGACGCTGTCGACTGAAAAGGCGAGGTCGAGGGATGTAGGCAGCCATGGATGAAGGTATAGATAATGATGTCTCCTGCTGCCGCAACATTGATCGCAGCCAGGATCGCAGAAGCAAGAGAAAGACCAGAGCGAGGGGAGGCTGAAAGCCAATCAGATGTCATGCTGTCTAAAAGGCCAGCGAGGAAAAACAGCACAAATATGATCAGAAACTGGGGCAGAGCATTGACCAAAGGCCCCAGCTGACGCTTGGCATATTGCCATCGTCTACGAATATCAACAAGTTCCTTGTAAGTCTCCCTGTAGCGAGAGCGGGTGAATAACGCCAGATAACCTCGGCTCGCCACCGCGAGGGAAGCAACAGATATCTAAAAGATGGATGAGTGAATGGTCGAACCTTCCGGAACTGACATGGGATAACCTACACTGAGGACTATAGATGTTGACCAGTAAAAGTTCAGGCGCAGAGTGCTTGCCTCTGGTTCGGAGGCAACAGGAGCTGGAAGGCTAAGCTGTGAGGAATTGATGCCACTCAGAAGTATGACGACATCTGTAAGGGTCGCAAGTAGCTGGTTAGTTTCGAAAGCAGCGTCTGGAGATAGGCCGTTCGATGACTGGATGTAGAATGTGGTCACGATAGCAGAGAATAGTGCAATCTATACAATGAGGGGACATTAGGATCGGTACTTGAGATGCAGACCGTCGAGCACTTACAAAGATCAAGAGTGTGTCCAAGGTACTCTTCCAACGATCGACGGCAGGCATGATCGTCTGCTGCATCATCGAGTCATACAAGGGATTCCAACCACTAGAGGAAGTCGCCGAAATTTGCTGTATCGGCTGCCAAGAGTGATCTTTCATCGGATTGTTCAGACTTCTAATATGAGTCGGGGAGTAAATTTTAATGTGATGCTCACCAGCAGCAGCCTTACTGTTGTCGATTCGGGACAGTACACCTTGTATCGCTGCCAAAGACCCTGGAAGCGAAGGATTAGTCGATGTGCTACGAGTAGACCACTCCCCTCGCGTTAAGTACCTATGACTTATCCTTGCGTCTCGACTATTTGGAGCAAGACTTTGTTCTGATCCTGTAGAAGGTCCGCCAGAGTGCCAGAATCCGAGTGCCTATAATTCGCGGTGATCAGCTCAGACATGACGACTAGTACGGTCTGAGTGAGCATTGACTCCGTGGGGATGTAACTCGTACCGTCGAGGACCTTCAAGTTCCCCATCGATTCCTGGAGCACTATCGAGAGTCTCAACTAGTTTGTGTCTGGACATCTTATGTATTTGAATAAAGTTGTGGATGAGTTGTGATGGTTCTGGGGATTGGGCTGTGGTCAAGAATCAGGAAACGATCGTCGGAAACAACAGGGCCAAGCCACGTGAGCGCCAATCTGAGACACAGAGCACTTCTTCATATGAGTGGCGAGGTGGCCGCCGCGATCATGCTATGCTGCAGCGTCCATGACTCGAGTGGGAATCTGTGAGAAATCACGGCGAAGATGTGCCATCAATTCTCATCGGTTAGTACATAAAAAGCTGACTCTTGCGCCTCGACGCTTTGCCTATATAAATCGTAGCCTTCCTCCGTGAAACCCCCTGTTCAGCCCCATCAACTTTAAGACTCACTTCAGCTCAGTAAGTCATTTATACGGCTCATTTCGTCTCTTCGTTAGGTCTCAAAAGTACCGGATCTTGATCTATCGTAGGTACAGAGGTACCATTATTTTGTTGAAAAGTTCTCAAGTCAATACTGCCCCAAAAACAGCCTGAGAGGTTCGGATATACATGCATGTTGCGAAACGCATCGGTCAACTGACATACACATATGCTCTCCAGTAATACAATGGGTCGAAAATTATCCCAGTCGCCCTCCCTCCTCATCGCCGCCAGCGCTTTCGCAACTATCTTCGTCGGATTCGGCATCAACGCCATATTGCGCCCCGACCACGCCCTCACATTCTTCGAATTCGAAGCCCTCGCTACCACTTCGAACAAGGCTCTCATCGATGGCTTGACGTTCATTTACGGTGTGAGAGACATCTTCATGGGACTGGCCATCTACTCAGTCGCGTACTTCGGAGACCGGAAGGCGTTAGGTTGGATTTTGGTCGCTGGGAGCGGTGTGGCGTATGCGGATGGCTTGATTTGCCTGACTCAAGTCGGGAATGGGCAGTGGAATCATTGGGGGTATGCGCCGATGCTGACGGCCGTAGGAGTTGTGCTGCTCGGCGTTTTGGATGGAGCGTAAGAAGGGCTGAACCAGCGCGTCCGCGTTCATACTTTGTTTGTGGAGAGGTCTGTGGCAGGTTCTGCGCGCGTACAGTGTTCATTAGTGTTATGAAAGCTCCGAATTTGTGTTGAGAGCCGATGTATCTAGTGACCTCCGTACCAAATCACGAGTGTCAGAATTCTTCTGATTTCAACCGTGTTCGATATTTCTAAATGTCTACGTCGTCTTGGCGGACACCTCCCCAACATCGGGCGTGCCGTCATCCTCTAAGTCGTCGAGCTTGATCTGAATCTCCTGGAAACTCAATTTTCCCGTGGTAGTTCCAGCGGCGACCTCGGACAAACCGATTGTGGGTGCGTGGGAGGAAGGAGAAGTTGGCACGGCCTCATATTGAGGAGGCTGGGCCACAACGCCACCTTTCATGATGGGATTCCCGGGGCGCAGTTCATACCCCTCCCAGCTCTGTTCCGTACAATTCAGCATACGAAGATAAATAAGAGGGAGTATACGCAAGCGTACTTCATCATAAACGGACACAGGGACGCCAAGTTGGCCAAGTGTGAGCCAGAGCCCGCAGGCCAAGATCTAAATAATATTAATTAGCAGAATTTATAGTTGCATTCAAAGCAAGAGAACACTTACACCCCAACCACACGTGACCACTACCTCTCTCCCTTCATTCTTGCCCTCAACCAAGTCTGTCACCGTATTGTCTCCAAGAACGCCCCTCACAACAGCCTCCCACTCCTCACGCGGAAGTAATTCGAACCATGTTCTCCCCTTCGCGCCACCTTGTCTATCATTCATTGCTCTCTCGCTAGCCTCTAGCCAGTCCTCCCCGTTCACACTTTGACTCTGCTCCGAGTCGTGAGCAGCAGCAGGTGGATCCGGAAGTCGCATAAGTCCGAAGAAGGGAAGGGGTACTGAGTGGGGCATATGGCCGTCGGTGTACTCATTCGGAGGACGAGCGTCTATCAAGACACGTCGTTCGGGGTTCTTATTTAAGACTTCCAAATCCTCGTATTCTGCGTAATTCAATTATGCATGGAACGAATCAAAGCGTTAGTGGCGATCCGCGAATAATCGTAAGAGATGAGGGACCAAGGGAGCTCGCAGCTAATCATACCTTTAATAAGACTCTTCTCCGGCAAAGCATAAGGATAGTCAGACCGCTCGACTGCTGGGACAGGTCCTGACTCGGTTGGGTAACCTGCTGCTTTCCAGGCTGGAAGGCCTCCGTTCAAGAGGGAGACGTTCTCGTGTCCGTAGACCTGTAGCGTCACCGCCACATATCGTCAGTTTCAAGAAGTTTCAACTCAAGACAGCCTGAAGAAAGTACAAAATGCACCTTGAGCATCCACGCCCCTCTCGCCGTCATCCAGAAGCCCATGGTATCATAGCAAACAATATGATCGCCTGTCTTGATACCCAGATACCGCATTCCAGCGCAGAACTTCGATGGAGTAGGGAGCATTATGCTGGGAGATCCTTGAAGGGCGCTATCCTGGGACTCTAAAAGATGAAGCAGGACGAGCATCAAAGGTCACGCCACTTGTCAGCTATTCGTGGCCCACCTTGACCGGTCTTGCTCGACGCATCGTAAGGCTGACTGCCCCAGCGCTTCAGACTGAAAAAACGCGCCCCAGGAAGACGCGATTCCAGGTATTGAGTATACTCAGAGTGTGGCGGCAGGGCAATGGAGACGTCAAGGAGAATCACACGCGGAGAGTCCGAGGTGGATTTGTCCAAGAGCGCGTAGAGCTCGGCGACTGAAATGACAGGAGGGATATTGGGGAGAGCAGGCATGTATGGTGAGATCGAAGGTGGAGATGATGAGTTATCTGATAACGCTGGGGAGGAATTGTGGATGGAGATACAAATGTGCGGAGGACTGGGCATATATAAGGGCTCTTTCCGTCTAAGGGTCGCATGCCTAATGGAGACGTGTCTCCACGGCAAGGCATGTGGGACCTTCGTACATAAATGATTTGATGATGGTAATTTCCGTTTTCAGCCAAAACTCTGCGATTATTAGCACAGGGCTACAAGTGTTCAACGCGTGCTCTTGGCCCATGAGACCTTTGACAAAGGGTTGATCTGTGCACTTAGGATACTTGTAAGCATCTGATACGAAAAGAGGTAGGCAATAGGTTTGCTGAATCACTTGTCCAGAGGCGCTTTTGTAGGATACGTACTTACCTCGGATGGAGGTCAAGAGGAGTGAATCGATAAAGTTGCAAGCCGGCCGGTACCTGTTTACGGTGAAGGCTGGCATCCAGTCCAAGAATGTCATGGTATCGAACGCAAAAGATTCCGAGTCAGAGCACAGTTCTGCCAATTGTATATTTCGAGCGCCCACAGATGAGAAGTGGCCCATTGTAGTCTCATTACGCGGCATGATCTCACGACGGGGTCATTGACGTTGGGTGCGTGCAGGTAAGTTACGACCACGTCGACTGCGCGGAATGTTGTTGTTGCGTTAAGAATTCACAGGACCAGCATACTTTCTTGATGTGGCCTAAAATGTCCGATAACACCTGTGGGATAAAAGAATTATGAGCGTTTCTCTAGAAGCATAGAATTGAGGACTGACGAGGGCGTGGACAAACGTGAAAGCATAGCATCTCCTTCGCATGACAGGACGGTTGGCGTCTTCAAAAGGTATGGCTTGTCCTCACATAGACGGCTTAGCAGAGCTCGTACGAGGAAGACCCAATTACGTTCCATGAAATCAGGGGAGAAGATAAACAATATTACAGATTTATAGTCCGTTCAAACGTGAAGAGGTATCGCCACTCAGATTGGCATTCGAAGCATCTGTCTAGAACCTGCCCAGGTACGCCGGAGTAAACTCAGCACTCCATGAAGGCGACACGATAGAGCAATGGCATACCTGATTCAGACATGAGGCGCACCCCAACCTCGAACATGCTGACCCTCAAGCTCACCAAGGCACTTGAGTGGTGCCTAAGCAGGTGTTTCCGTTCCAGAGAACCACCATCCAAATATTCCTCTCAGAAGCCATACTCCGATCAAGAAACCCACAACATAAGCTGATATTCGCATGATTGTGAGCGTCCCAGGTGAGAAGGAGCGAGTCATGCGGCTTGCAGAAGCAGTGAGACTAGATGTGAAGGATGTGAAGGAGTTCGACTGGGCACCAGCACCGTGGTCAGCATTTCCAGCCCATGCAACACGAGGTAATAATCAAGAGCTCACAGTCTCATCAAGTGTAAGATTCTGCCGTTCTGCATCATCGTATATGTCCGTTGTTACCTAGCCCTTCTAACATAAATACCAACATACCGCGGTGAATAAGAAGCACCCACCCCCCGCAATGTCCGAATCTTCGAGTGTAACTCATCCAGTCTCTGGTCGTTCTGCGCCTCATAAGTGTCTTCGAGTGAACGAGAGCTAGACATTTAGGCCGTATAAATGTAAGTTGGAAGGTGAGCGCAAGAAGTGATGAGGTGGACCCTAGTATGGGGTTAGGGCCATCGCTACTTAACTTGGAGCATCGGGTCCGGTCCGTCTGTCCGTGGTCTCCTCTGTGACGTCTCCTCGCCGGACTTTACACGGAGCGTCCAGGTTGAAATGTCCGGTATATCGATTCTTAGAAAGCTTCGTCTACATTCCCATCATCGTCTACGATCCTAGCGATCTTCTGGATACTTTGAAGCACACTGTCGAGCTTTACAGCGACACCCATACATATCATGCCCGACGACGTCGAGGAAGTTACACACCCTGAGGGTACCTCGTCCTCCGATGCTACGTCTTCCTCTCCCATTCTCATCGTCGTGATGGTGTGTCTTCAATTGATTCAGGACTATATTTGCTGTCATAGTTTCTTTATCTAATTGTTTGTTTCTCGTTTAATAGGGCGTATCTGGCTGTGGGAAATCCACCCTTGGGTCTGGCATCGCGGAAGCGCTCCATCTCCCTTTCATCGACGCAGACGACATCCATCCGCCGGCCAATAGAGCCAAGATGACAGCCGGAATCCCTCTTACGGATGCGGACCGCGCCCCTTGGCTCGTCAAGGTCCGTGACGAAGCCGGTCGCATCGTTCGCGAAGGTCTCGCTCCGCACAAGGACGGTTCTGAAGAAGACAAGCAGGCTGGCAGAGGCAGGGGTGTTGTCGTGGCTTGCTCTGCGTTGAAGAAGAGTTACAGGGAGGTTCTTCGGGGAGATAGGGTATTACTGGAGGAGGACCACCAGACGCACGAGGAAGTCTTGGAGACGGCTCGTCAGCCCTCCCCATCGGACGAACATCCTTCCTATCCTCCGTCGCCGCACAACGACCACGAGCCAACGAAGAACGACCATCCGCATCCCGCGCCGCCTGCGTTGAGAACCTTTTTCGTACATCCGCATGGGGCGAGGGATTTGTTGTTGGAGAGGATGCACAAGCGGAAGGATCATTTTATGAAGGCGTCCATGTTGGACTCACAATTGCAGACTTTGGAAGATCCGTTGGAAGGCGAGGGTGGTAAGCCGGAAGCGGGGACCATAAGGATTCCGTTAGAGCTCTCGATGGAGGAACAGGTGAAAATGACGGTAGACAAGTTAAAGGAGTTTAATGTCGAAACGGCTGCGTAAGTTGTGATCTAGACATGGCGAAGAAGATTCTTATTAGTATGTATCTCAGGCGGGGTACTTCGCGGGTGGAACTTGAACTAGACAGCGATTATTTCTCGCCCCCCTTGTAGTATAGAATTCGGTCCCGAAACTCATACACCTTTGAAGGTTCACCCAGCGGACACGACGCATAGCGGGATTCGACCTGGTTTGACGAAACTCTACATAATTGATGCGCGACGTTTTGACAAAGTTCCAATAGGTCCCGTATCAAAGGGTCGGAAGTCCCGTCTCCACCGCAAACAGTCAACCAAATGTGGCCTCCGTAAACGTGGTTATCACCGTAACCGTTGCCCATCAGCTCCCACCTTCCCCGCATCCATCACAAGCCTCTCTTATCGTCTGCACTCCCCGGTTACTCTCTTCTCATAATATGCCTATCATAAATTCTGAACTGGGGGTCCTCGTGAAAGACCCGAAGCCTGAGCGCGTCTGCCAGAATTATCGAAATTGCCCGCTCGACAACTACTCCGGGTGCGAGATGAAGGTCTGTGCTCATTGTCGTGCAGTCCGGTATTGCGTGAGTGTCCTCTTTGCCAACTTCTAGACCGAAACTTTATTAACGATGGGTTTTCTTGCGCGCGATCATAGAGTAAGGACTGCCAGCGAGCTGACTGGCGAGAGCATAAGAAAATATGCGGGCCACCCCCTGTCGACGATATGACGCAGTGGATCAATGTCAGTTGCTAGCTTATTACACTCGATTGATTTTTCTTACACTTTCATGCTCTTTTATATGAAATGCATACCCATGGCTTAGATGTACAAGAGGATTTTTGAATGGGCGGCCACCGAGGCTTCTGAAGCGCATAATAATCCTACAGCGCTCAACAAACACTACCTAGACGTGCTGGTCATTCGTATGCCCTTCGTTCGCGCAGGGGGCTACGGGCCATCGTGCTTCATGGTCGGCCACATCAGCCGCCAACCATTCTCAGCCTCAACGAGGCAAGGGATGCAGTTTTTCCGTGAAAGCGACACGAGGACCTCGGAGAGGGTGCAGGCAGACGGTGGGCTTGGCACTGCCTTCGTGCTTTTCACCTTCAGGCAGTTCGTGGGGAAAAGCCTGAAAATAGGCGGTCAGACGCTGTTGTGGGGTGGTAGATATGGTATCTGGGATAAAAAGAAGACAGGCTATGTTCATAACAAGAGATGGGCGAGCATAACTGAAGGTCTGATCAACGGAGACATTCCGATAGCGAGTATGGGACATAGGCTAGACAGCCCGTTGACACCGTCGGCGACCCACCAGGCTGATTCGTCGAATTCTGAGATACCTCAGGAGGACGGTCGCGACGGGGGCGAAGAGCAATAGAATTAGTCAGTGAGTGGTGCCTCTTGCCATCCTCCGTGAATTCATCTGAACTCTGATGTTTCAATGGCACGCCGTGCGTCTCAGGTGTCTGCATGATGCTGAGCTTGGAGGCTATTATCAAGGAGACGGCAGCACGTCACATTTATGGTCGAAGTTAAAATCGTTGTATAAGTACTCGCTATCTTGGATGAATGCTGGTTTGGTGAACGTATTATTCTTGAAAGCTGAGTCTCGTCGTCCCAAGCTCGAAAATGTCACTATCTCTTTGCCTGATTTCGTGGTGTCATATCCTTTCACTCAAAGGTTCGCGTGCTGCATAGAGGGCCCGTGATGTCCGGATATAGGTTCTTCTCATCCCTCATGTCCGCCTTCATCTTTCCTGACAAATGTGGGAACCCCCACCTGAAGGGTCCTCCTCACGAGTCATTATCAAAGCCCTATTTATACGTGCGTAGTCTGTCAGCAGCGTTCTGCATTTCGCACATCCCGTCCCTTAAACAGATTGATCTTTACTTCGGGCTGTGAGGCTATCGACCCCATCCGTGCTTATACCCCAGACAAGCATCTCACAAGCACAAAAACAAGTTTGGCTCTCAATGACCGGAAGAGACGGATATGCTGCAATTCTGTCGGAAGACCCAGAGGTTGATGGCTCCCACGCACAGAGCCATACAGGAGAAGTCTATTTCACTCCAGCATCTGAACAAACCGAACATGGACACGAGGATATAGGCCCAGAAATTCCCGATATGTTGATCATGCAGGAGCGTTGGTGGTACAGTAAACACCAGGTTGTAAAGACGTTCATCAAGGGCAACACTGGCTTGCTACTGGTCATGGTTGCTCAATTATTTTTCGCGGTTATGGACGTTTCTGTCAAGCAGCTTCATAGTTTGGATGAGCCCGTACCAACGCTAGAGGTACGACTGTGGCCTTGGTTATTGTATATATGTGTTCGCTGTTGACGTGGTCGATAAATCCAGCTTATATTCGTGCGAATGGTGGGCAGTTGAGTTCACTGTTGACTCCTCCGTACCGTTGAACACAGACGATGTTATTTTAGAGCATGACTTATATTTTGTGCATGACCTATATGTGCGTCTCTCCATCTTTCTTCTGAAGACCCTATCTCTTATGTGTCGTACCAAAGGTGGGCTCGCTCTGTACCAGACCCATTCTTGGGCCCTAAAGGTGTCCGACTTCTGCTTGTGCTTCGAGGAATCTTCGGGTCTGTTCTAACTTTGGCAACACAAATGCTTCTGCTGACTGGTGACGCCTCTCATCCCCAGGTTCTTCGGGCTATTTGGCATATATTATTCCCTGCAATACCTGTCTCTTTCGGACGCCACTGTCTTGACGTTCTTGACTCCATCTTTAACCGCTATCGTCGCTGCTGTCTTCCTCGGCGAGAAGCTTTCGTTGAAGATAATAGCCGCTGGATGTACGCCAATTTCTGACCTTATAACTATTCTAACTGCGCTAATAATTCTATGTATCCGCTAGTATGCAGCTTTCTGGGAGTCATTCTCTCGCTCGACCTCCTCTGATCTTTGGCGATCCAGCCGCAGAGGTAGACTCGGATGGTCCTCCTTCGCAACATGTAACGCCAGAGCAGAGACTTGCTGCAGTTGGGTAAGTCTGTCATTCGGACTGGTTATCCCTTAGTCCTCATGATTCGCTGTGGAATCAGGGTGGCAATAATAGGAGCTGTGGGCGCCGCTGGAGCTTGTAAGCTCGCTTTCTGTGCTTTGAAGAGAACTTATCATGAATCGCCTTCCAATTTCCTCCGTTCAGACACTACAATAGCAGCAATTGGAAAGAGATCTCATGCGGCGCACTCTATGGCCTACTTTTCGTTGATGTGCTCGATTGTGTCACCGATTGGGTGGGTTATATCGTATCGTCCTTCATACGAGAGTGTGCTGGTCCTAATAACCATGCTGCTGCACATAGGATGCTGGTGACGCGTACACCATTCGTGATCCCCACACAGACTGAGTGGATTGTTCTCTTCCTTGTCATCGGGACCTTCGGTTTCTTCGGACAGGTTCGTGCTCCTAACGCCTCCTAGTCAATCTGATCATGCATATAAAGACCCTCGATCACTTCAGATGCTGCTCATCACGGGCTTTCAACGCGAGGCTGCGGGAAGAGCGTCGATGGGCATATACCTTCTGGTAAGTCGGAAGTCTCTTTCATACGTGCTATTGAGATCAACATCTCAATATCTCCTGTTCGTTCACTAGGTTGTATTCGCCCTCATTTTCGAACGCTACATTTTCCACGTACAGCCTCCTCTCCTCTCGATAGCTGGTATAGTCATTATCTTAGGCTGTGCTATCTTCATTGCCGTACGTCTCGTATATCTCCCAGTGACTTTCGGTTCTCATACTGATTATACTTGTTCGTAACGTCTTCCGTTGAGGTAGTTGAATAAAGAGAAACCTGCAGCTGCGCCAACTAACCCTGAAGATGTTGAAGCCTTGGCGCCCTTGTGCTCGCCCGAGGAAGAGCGAGGTTAACTCTTTCTGGCGGCAGCAGACATCGGTTTGATGGGCCACCATAGGAAATATCATACAATACGTAGAACGGTTTCGACTCTTCCCAACTCCCGCACGAAATATAAAGATAGGGGCAAACAATGGAGCAACTAGAATATTACACTCAGAGACAAAAGTAATACTATGTCAAACATCGTTGCTAGTAAAGTGGTAATCGTAATTTCAACATGTTTAACAAACGAGCGCGTTCATGGAAAGTAGTAACAGGAATAGTGTGGGTAACTAGGAGCCATAGTCGAAAGCTTACTGCCTTGAGAGGAGCTGCTGCAGCTCCGGGTCCTTCTTGTGCCTCTGCAGAGCCTCTTCCTTCCACGCCTCCCACGTCGCCTCGCCCTTCGCCCTCCTCAGCGACTTACACAGCCCCATGAATAGCGTCCCAAAAAACTCGGGATCCCCAAGGTCCGTTGTAACGCAGGACATCAAGCGATGCTCGAAACGACCGCCGCGTACGGCCAGAGCGAGATCCTGATGACCCTTGGCTTCCAAGATGGAAGCGAACAACGCCTCGTCCTCGCTCAGCTCGTTCAGCCCATCGTAGTACGCACCAACATCGAGGAGAAACAGCGGGGCTGCAAACGCCTCTGCGAACGAAGCCACTTGCGAGCGTTCCCAATCCACGATTCCGACGATGTTGTGAGACTCGTCGACGAGAATCTGGTCGCCCTTGTCGTCTGTGTGTTTGAGGTAGAACAACGTGTCGGAACCTTGCTCACGCCGCGCGACGGCCTGAACGTTGTCGAGAACGTACCGATGCACCAGATAGGCGTCGACGGCGTTGTCAGGGTAGCTCTCCCCGCGCAAGATAAGTTCGATTTCATGCTTGAGTGTCGCCGTCCGATATTCGAGAGGTGAGGTGAACGGCCCAAGCGTATGCAGAACGCCGCTGTCGATGTCCATGGTGGTCTCAGATGTGAGGGGGCCAACATTATAGGAATCCCCGTTGATAGCAAGAGAGCCAATGGATGGAAGTCGATGTCGTTTGAGCTTAATGAAGATGTCTGCGAACTGATCCAAAATCTTCTTCTTTGCGTCCGGCTGCAGGTCGTACCAGTCCATAGGCGATCCCTTTAACCTCTCCATTAGCAGATACCCTACGCCGACTGGGTTCGATGGTGATGCAGTTGCAACGTAGTATACTTTCGGGGCGGGGACGTTCGCGGTGACAAGAAACCGATAGGTAGCAGCTTCGCTGAGCAGAAGATGATCTTGGATAGTGGATGGAGGGGAAGACGCGTTCTCTCGCCTGACGCGGCAGATCCACTCTACACCATCGTCGAAGGTTATGACAATGTGATAATTTTGGCCGCCCATAGGCAAGGGTCCGTGGCCCTGAGCTGTGGTAGACAATGGAGGGATCGTACAGGGTATCCCATCGCGGAGGAAGGTGGCTTTCACACGCAAAGCATAGAGATTGATGCGCGAAAACAAGTTGGAAAGCTCGTCTTCGGTGGCGCGATGGTCGGCGGCGATGAAGGCAGCTTCATCCGTCTAAAAATTGGGTTAGTAAAGAGTTTGCTTGGGGATCATAATCATAAAGCTTACATCAAGGTCTGGACAAGTATGGAAGTCTTTTTTGAGATGACGAACGCAAAGGTGGCGTTTACAGAGAACGCACGAACCCTGTCTACGGACAGCGGGTTGCTGACAATTCGGAGCGTCGCAAATGTGAAGAGGCATGGCTTCGGCCTACAAATTGCTGATGATGTTGAACCTTAGGGAGAAATCTACACAGATCGTGGTAAGCGCCGACTGCGATGTTGTTTGTCAACGGAACAAACAAAAGAAAGGATTCAACATCGCCACAGCCGAGCAACGTGATCATTTGCCGGTGTCATGGTGAAGATACTCACACGCTAGGTGGCAAAAACGGCTAGAGGTCGTAGAGAAGTCTCAGCCCAGTGGATCTGAGTGGCCTCATGGATACTCGGATCAGGACCAAACGTAGGCGATTTTATCGTCGTTGGGGAGTCATCGACAGTTTCGATAGCGGTGTCCTTATATAGCGGAGCCAGATACTTGCCACTCCCGCTGGAAAGTCGTTCTCGAGCGTTCAAGTTCGTAAACAAGTTCGTGAAGACGCATTGAATCGGAAGGGAAAGATTGCGAATGCCCCGATTGCTCCCGGGCTGTGGCGCTAAGTTGTCAGAGATGTGGCGCCCTCAGTGACCCATAGCACACAAGGATTCGATGCATAAAGGAATGAATTGCCAATCCTATATACGAGTCGCGTTACAATCGATAGATACACCAGAGACACTCGACACCGTTGAGACCAAGACACGAACAATTTTACAAGAACATGAGAGCAGAGGGAGTGGAGGGCTATGTGGCAAGGAAGCGAAACATGAATACAAGCGATTTTTACCCAGTCTAGTACCCAACAGTCCAACTTCTCAAAACCCATCATCTACAGCAGTATCTGAGCAAGATGAAGCAGAGTCAGTTAAGGAAGTTCGTTGATATGGAAAGTATCAAAGAGGAAGAAACTCACCATATCAGTCTTTTTGAGAGAGTATAGAGCTGTGCTCATCTCTTAGAGACATTGGCTGTAGTACTGGTTGGAAGCCGTGCATGTCGAGCCAGAGGCACAGGCCGTGGGTCCCGTCCAGCCGGTTCCACCGCACTGGCCGTACTGTTACCGAGAAATATTGAGTTAATATGTGGGATAGATCAAAACTATCGGAAAGACGGACCTTGGTCTGGGCGGCACCAGCGGCAGAAGAGGTAGACGTGGGAGGAGCAGAAGCGGTGGAGCTTCCGCCAGTACCAGTGCCAGTGCTCGAGAACGTGGAGCCGATGGGGCCGTACTTGATGTTGCTGTAGATGACGGCGGCGCTGGCGGCGGAGGACTCGACGTCAGCGGGGGCACCGGAGGTGGTAGAGCAGTTTCCGCGAGCGGCGCCGGGGTCGGCGGCGGTGTCGGTCGTCGGGTAGGTGGAGTCGAGCCAGAGCATGTTGACAGCGTAGTCATCCCAGATGGAGAGGACGAGAACCATGCCAGCCTTGAAGGCAGCGCCCATCTGAGCGAGACCGCCGTGCTTGTCGAAGTCGTTTGTGTCGCCAAAGGCCTAAGGGTGAAACGGTATGAGTATAAAGCACAAGAAGTATTGTCAAACGAATCAGGACCAGTGTATTGGACACTTACGGTCTTCTGAGCGTCACAGAAGTCGTCCGTGATCGAGTTACCAGTAACACCGGGGATGGTAGAGTTAGAGTTCTGGATGACTTGGCCGTTCTGAACGTAGACACGGTTGATCTGGGCGAGGTTACCGTCGGCAGTACCGTCATCGGTGATGACTGGATGCGAGCCATTGTCAATGATATACCCTGAGTGAAAGAGTGGATATATGTGCATACACTGAGTGACGACAGTGATCTTCTGGGTGGTGTCAATGGTCAAGCCTGGCCCGAGGAAGGACTCGTCGCCCATACGGAAGCTAGTGAACGAAGATGAATTCAGAAACGCGAGACCGTCAACGAAAGATGGAAGAAACCCGGCGTACGAGTTGAAGTCACAACCATCGGGGTCACAAACTCCGGCGTAGCGGTCAGGAGAACCGCAGTCATCGCCAGTGCAGGAAGTCTTCATGAAAAATCGACAAGGTGAGCAACAGGTTCTAAAGAGAAAGAAAGTAAGCCCTATACCTGTTCAGTAAGACTGCAGGGGTGAGGAGTGACAGCGGCACCCATAGCTGGAAAGGCAGACAATTCGTCGGTTAGTCTGTAATCATGATGAAATGAGTAAAATTCTTACTGTTAGCCTCCCAGATGTCCATCTCGGAGCAGCAAGAACCCATGGAACCAGTACCAGAGTTGGTGGATGTGCCGTTCCAGCCCGCGACGTTGGCCTCTCCATCGATGTACTTGATGTCACGAGGGCACTGTTGTTGTCGTGATCAGTTTCAATTACGATGCGCGTGGGAGACGTTATGCTTACCTGAGAGTCGCAGTAGCCAGTTCCGTACTTGGCACCGGCCTTGTTGGTTGGGAACCTAGCCATACCACCATCGGCGTCCATCTGAGAGAAGTAAAGGGCACCGTTGAGGCCGCAGGGCAAGCTTTAAGCAAATTCGAAAGTTTTTCATAAGCTCTCGAAACTCAAAGCTGAGCTAAGTTGTGGTAGAGAGAAATGTGACCTACGTGCTCATGTCGACGTCGAAGGTGAACTCCTGATTGAGAAGGTTGAACTCCTTGTACTCAGTGTCGGAGGACATCAAGTAGACACGCGATCCGACGTTCTGGCCGTTGGAGTTGGGAGTAACGAACTTGAGAGTCAAGGCGTCGCCGCTGACGGAGATACCGTACGTGCCGGAGTAGTCAGCACCGTCGAGTGCACAGTTGGCAGCGCAGGTGGTATCGTCAGGGCTAGACAAGGAGAGAGCAAGTCGGTCAAAATGGGTTCCGATGCCAGACTTTTTGCAGAAAAAAACTTACCAGAGGGTGGCGTCCCATTCGTTACCAGTGTAGCACTAATGGATACGTCGTCATCAGGAGGAAAGATATGCGATGAACAAAAGTAGTCGTACGTTGGTGGAACCAGTAGTGGAGTGAGTCCACCTCCAGTTGGCGTCCAAGACGATGGGCAAGCTGGAGCTCGTGCAAGTTCCACCAGCAGCGCACTCGGAGACTTGAAGCTAGAAGAATGCAGAGACAGGTCAGCACCACGTCAAATGTAGCAGCATCAAGCATGTGCTTACGGTGGGGTGGGTCTCAGCAGTGAGAGTCCCGACCTGTTGGCCGAGGACACGCTGAGCCAAGAGGCAGAAGGAGAGGAGAGCGGTAGAGCGGAACATTTTGTCGATTGTCGTGGACCGTTTAGACCGGAGTGACCAAAGACCGTTGAGTGGACTGGGTTGGAGAGAACTGAGCAGCGTCGACGAGGCCTTTTGTATGAAATCCACAAGAGTTATGAGTCCGAGAACGATGGCCCGCACTCAGTTGACTATCCCCCTGACCTCGAGTACGTCGAGTTGGTCTCCAAGGAAGCGTCATATTCTTCCGTCCACAAGCTATAATCCCGAGTGCATATGCGGTGGCAGCCTACCGAAGTCTATCCGTCGAGGAGGGTCAGAACGAGAAATCACGAATATTACCCGGCGTGAGCACGGGAGCAGGGACTGACAGAGGTTCTTCTTGGGACCCGTGGGAACATAGAGCCGTTTACAAAAGATAGCATCAACATCAGCACCTGAGCACCGACAAAGCGTATTGGATGCTTTTGCCTAATAGGACGCGGTGGCTATATGACGAGAGAAGTAGAAGGACCATCATGGCATTGTAAGGGTTCGTGTGCATGACCTTCTGAGGCGATCTTCGCGTCCGCAACTTGGAGATGTCTCGGTGTCTGACGAGGGCCCAAGTGACCGAAGGAAGACGCGACCATTTCGGATCGTGAAAGCTGGAGTGGCCGAGAATGGTCCGTGGTATTTTTCCTCGTGCTGCAGTTGCGAGAATAATAAACAATTAATAGCGTTGAGGTCGTCTGGAGGCTTCTCGGAACATGAGAGTGCGACGAATGCTTGGGACATCCGAGAGGGAATGTTGAATGACACTGGCGTCGCCGTCAATACGTTGAATGAGCATGACCATCGCTTGGTTCGGGACGTAAACGCATACGTACCGATTCATCTCAAGTGACTTGGATGACGCATCGAAAATATCGATGGTGGTGTTTGAGGAGCCAAAGCGGAGCGGCCTCTCGGGTCATATCACCTCCAATATGATGCAGGACTATAAAGACTCGGATGCTAGAGCGCAACCGTCTAGGGCGACTGCATAGACCTCGGCTGCATCGACTGTGTATTGGACCGCCTTGTAACTTCAGCTTCAGGGGAGGTCTCTAAATTTGGAACAAAGGTGTTGAGTTGAATTGTGCTGGAAATAGACAAAGCCACCATAATTAGAAAGGCTGCGTAAAAAGGGATTAAATATGTTCAATGCATTTTGGCAAACGCTTGCATCTTCGGTTCGGTGTATATCCAAACGAACGGCCAGTCCAGATTCGATCTGTGGATGCGGAAGGAGAAGAGTGACATAAACCTTGGCTCGTAAGTATTTCAATTGATTTCGTCGGCGACGGAGGAAGAAATAAAACGAGAAGAAGGCACAACTTCGATGTTTCGACGTGCCCTCCTGAATTTGGTTTCTCCACGAGTAGTGACCGCCAGCGCAAGACCCTGATTGCAAGAAAAAATATATGTAGGATCACCAGAATCGACTTGATCTTGCGCGCATCACTTACAGTCCACACTAACGAGTAAGGGGTCAGTTCCAGTCGAGGGAATCATTTTCTTCTGATGTTGAGCATGATCTGCATGATCGTCAGTCGGAGCAATCATGAAGATATATAAAAAATGAACTCCCGAACCTTTGTGGCGCGATATCCCCATCCTTGCATCCTGCGATCGAAAGTTAGTCCGAAGATATGGCCAGTCCTGCCATAGCCTTCGTACCCAGAATCAGAAGACCAATATCATATGTATTTCAGCTGCGTTCTTCGGTGATGGCGGATGGGGGTCGAAGATAGGCCTTCGACTACAATGGTGGAGCCCGGATGCGACGAAAAGACCATGCTGGGTCCACATGGACGAAATCTAGTCATGGGCCGTCTCTGAGCTAGCTAGAGGTTGGGCTTTGCTGGAGCGTTTTTAGGAGGGTTAGAGGTCTGCGTAGGAGCCCTATACGTGTGTGTGCTCAGGAGTGGCGCTGAGAAGCACAAGCGAGTACA
Organism: Stereum hirsutum FP-91666 SS1; assembly: GCF_000264905.1. Taxonomy (NCBI): domain Eukaryota; kingdom Fungi; phylum Basidiomycota; class Agaricomycetes; order Russulales; family Stereaceae; genus Stereum; species Stereum hirsutum. The sequence continues at coordinate 489,865 of NW_006763142.1, read as the reverse complement.
AGTGAATCCGCGCGAGAACGAGCCGCGCGAGCTGTGGTGAGCGTCTGGTCTGGCAGACACTCGTGGAGAGTCAAATGATTTCTTCGACGAAGATGTTACTGATTATATGACCTTTAGGTCGAAACGTTTCGTAGCGTGTATCACATTCAAAAAAACTGGACAATTCCTTCCGGAACAATATTTTCATTCTCAAAGAACGGGCGAGAAAGGACATACTATCATAGACGCTGGGACGCCATGTAACGGTCGACAAGCCATAGCAATGTGAAGACTAACTTTGAAGAATCAATCGCAGGGACATAGTCACAGAGATGTATCAGACGCACCATTTGTATAAGTTACACTTCCTCTACTTTGGGCTGTCAAGTACCACACCTTGTACCGTCTCATTCCCCTTCACACACCATGTCGTCTCGTCTCCAATTCCCGTCCTATCGAAGGCCGAACCTCAAGCTTGCGACCCCTCCACATCGTCTCGATGTCCTGCCAGTCGAGCTGTAGGTAGGATGAGCCCAGGGGGGCCATGCCGTGGCCGTCAGTTGGAAGATATCTGTGTGGTGGGGGAGTAGAAGTAAGACGGTCAGGATGCAGAAACGATATATAACATGTTTCAGGCTGAAAACAGGCGTTCTGTGAATGTGGATGGAATGGATTGCGTTCGATGACGCTTGATTCGCCAGTTAAGACTTTGGGTTACAAAGGCTCTTCGCTGAAAATTTCAGATGTCTGTAAGCTTCATCATCAGTGAGCGCGTGTTGAGAGAGAACGGTATATATAGCAATACTTCAGCAGCTACAGCTCGTTAGCCAAGTTGGCTGAGAGTCAGACGCGAAAGGACGCAAAGTTGGGCGCGGTTGTTTGTCTTTGTTGAATCCAGAAGCCTTCGGCTTCTCGGCGCTCGAGCTGCTCCTCGACTGGGCCACCTGGGGCCACCTCGAATGACTTACTCATACTCAGGCACGATATGGTTACAGTCGACGGCCAAGCGGTAGCATACCTCGGAGTCTGATGCAGACATACCTGGTAGGTTGGCAAAAGATCCATGCAATTTCAAGTTCTCAAGTTCTGCCATCCCCAACTCTCAGGCCTCATCAAGTCTACCTAAAAGAATGCATTACTTATGCCACTGGCAGTACACTCAGGCCCAAGCAAACCTACGTTTATCTCAATATCATGCTCGCAGCTGTAGAAAGGAGATCGTCGGGATGGGCAGATTCCCTTTGAGTCTGACCAGAGTATTTAGATGTGGCCAAGAATCCCGATGACAATTGTACTGCGAGCGTCTACGAGCGTCAAATCAACGTGAGATAACCAAGCGCTTGTTTTGCACGGGCTCGCTGGAGGCTTGGTGTGAATGAACTTGCCCCTTTCCGTCGACTGCGACCTGTCCGTCCTCTTCACTCGTCGTTTATTACTCACGCCGGCCCTCTCAGCTTCCGGGCACAGTATACAGACAACGAATCCGACGTACATATATCAGGTCAAAGTTTCAAAAGTTCCCATAAGGGCTGGCAGACTCTTCGCATTTACGCAACTTCCGACAGTGGACAGAACCAGCATTTCACACATGCAGTCCTTCGTGTTCAGTACTGCTCAGTGTCGGCACAAAGTCTACCCGCTTCCAAGATCCGAGCGTTCTGATACGACGTTGCCTGATTGACGAGGATTGACGTCGTGCGTAGACGTACGCATCTGATTAGAGTGACAGCCATGATGCGAATCCCTTGCACAATCCAGCTATAAAGGTACCCCGCCGAGTCATCCTACCAAGACAGAGACCTCTCTTCTTTACCATGGCTGTCCCAAGTGGTTCAGAGACGCAGAAACCTCACGAAGTCAAAGGTCGACTTGTTTGGCTCATCACAGGTACGTCTTCATTCTCTTCGCTTGCTCATTCTCTTTTTTTTTTTTGCTCCATTCACAATTGGCTCCGGTATATGTAGGTGCATCCTCCGGCCTTGGACTCGCACTTGTCCAACGCTGCCTCGTTCGTGGAGACTATGTCATTGCTACAGCACGTACAAAGTCCAAGATGGACGCTCTACTCCCTGACTTGTTCGACGAAGTTCGTGAGGACGCGGCTTCATATCAGTCGAAAATGAGAATGAAAACGCTGGACGAGTATCTATGCGAGCCTCCAGAGAAGAGATTACACGTTCTGGAGATGGACGTAACTGAGAGCGCAAAAGTTATTAGGGAGAAGGTGAAAGATGTTGTGGACGGATCGTGGGGAAGGGTAGATGTGTTGGTGAATAATGCGGGGATGGCTATTGCCGGAGTCACAGAGGAGAGTGGGTGAGTGAATTTCGACTGCCGAATGCTCCAGCTTAACACCCGAGCTTGCTGGCGTTTCCCCTTCTGTCCATTTTTGTGCCCGTTTTTTCTCTTCGAACCGTCACATTCAAGATTATCTGACTAATCCACCGCCCATCCTTTGCCATCCACCCTCTAATGACCGCCGCCTCCTCAATTTCCTGACCATGGTCTATGTACTTCCACAGGTCTGAAGCCATGCAAATCGTCTTCGCAACAAATTTGTTTGGGGCCGTAAACGTTACCAACGCTGTCCTTCCCTACATGCGAGAGCGGAGGAGTGGGACAATCGTCATGACGGGCAGTCGCTCAGCTTGGAGGAATGAATTCGCTGTGCGTTTCCCTTTCTGCTGCTGTCTCGTTTGTCGACGATTTGAGTTCTTGTTTCGCTGACAGTTGATTTTCACGCTTCATTATCCAGGGAGTCGGTCAGTAAACTTCGAAACGACTCCATCACGCTAGACATACACTGATTATGATCGGCATCCCAGGACTTTATGCCGCTTCGAAAGCCGCTCTGCACTGTGAGTAGAGTCCATCCTCAACCCCCTCTGACATTCACTTAAGTAAACCTTTTGCCTTCCTAACCTCTTCTGGAACTCCACTGATCTGCCTTCACGATCATCCTCGAATCCTGACCCTGGCATCCCCGGCCTGGGACGATCTATATATAGCCTACACCGAAACCCTCTCCGCCGAAGTACGCTCATTCAACATCCGAACGCTCATCCTCGCACCCGGATCGTTCGTCACGCCGGGTATATACCCTCCACTGCCGCCTCTACCGCCACCTTCCTCATCTACCTCAACCTCCACTTCTGATCCTTCCGATCCTGCACCTGCGGCTACAAGTGATAGCGAGGACCATACCCCTCCAGAGGAATACGCGAACCGCATACCGGCCTACGACGATGTACGCACGCAAATGATCCATCGGATGCTCAAAATGAAGAATGATCCTCCGGCAAGAGGAGACCCGAAGTTGGGGATGGAGGTCGTTGTGGATTTGGTCAGGGGTGAGGGAAGGGCCGGCGAGATTTTGCGTGGACGTGGGGGCGCTGACGACCATGTGGAGGGACCAGAAGCGGAAGAGTGGCCAATGTGGTTGTTTCTGGGCGAGGATGGGCAGAGAGATGTGAGAGCGAGGAATGAGAGGGTTGGGAGATGTTTGGATGTGTGGGGGGAGGTGGGGAGAGGGTTGGAAATGAAGGGATAAATGGGAATGGGGATTAAATCGATTTAATGGAGCGCAAGACAGAATTGGTGCATAGGGTCAACGTAAACACAGAGAGGACGTGATGTATTTCCTGTCAGGGGTAAGGTAAGTACTTGCCATTTTTCAACGATCAGATAGGCCACACGTATTGATAAATCACAGCATAGACAATTAAATAGGATAAGGATGTACTCCACGTACCAGTACATTTCATCGAATGGACGGGCGGTATGGCACCTAGTCGCAATTCCGCTGGACAATTTGTCGACTCGGTCAAGGTTCGAGGTGACGGTGTGGCGCGCCACAAGTACGGATTTGGATACACGTGTCCGTAATTGTCAGCGGCGTTCAACAACTTGTTTCACACGTCTGTACGCCCTTCGAGTCTCTTGATCCTATTTCTGAAGACAGCTAGCTGATATCCATTCGTGCCTCCTTGCATGTTCCCTGTAGAAGACCGCCAGCGCCAGGCCCAAGCTTGGCCAGCGCTTTCAAAGCACCTGAGTCGTCAGCCCGAACAAACGCCTTCAGAATCAGAATCCCTATCAACATCAAGTGCAGACGAATTCTGGGTCCTTCAGCTGTATCGCTGCACCGAACTTGTTCTGCATCAAGTACCTGATGCATCTATGTTTCGAGCTTGAATCAGATGCCGCATGCTGTATGTTCTGCACCCGACCAATACGCCTGGTCCGCCTAGACCTACAGCAGAGTGTTCGAGTATAAGTTATACAGCGCCGGTCTGATTAGTGCTATACTATGCATGGTATGCAACAGGGTCTCTTTTAGCTCAGTATTGTGGCTGATTAGGTGAGTGAAACGTTGGAAAGCGATATGCGTTCTGTTGGCGTCGTTTTTGTCTTTTCGCTGCTCATATTCGTTACCTTTTCTCTCCTTTGAACCTTTTCTCCTCCTTTCTCCCGCTGTTATCTTCCATTCGTTCTTTTACAGAATACCGAGCGGGACTGATATTGATTCTTGTATGTCAGAGTCCAAGACAAACCCGGGATGTCTTTCAGGGTTTGGAGAGCGCTTTGACGCCTCCTCTCCCTCGTTTGAGCCGGTACGCGACTTCTCCGAACAATAATTCCCGACTAACTCCTTTGATCGTGAACGCGTGGGTGTTCAACTGCACCCGTCCATCAAACAGTGACTATTTGTCGTCATGCTAGAATTGCACTTGTTTTTTCTCCAATATCCTCGAGCATACCTTGTTAGTTTCACCGCTCATGGCGCAGCAGGGTTTCGAAGTTAATGAACCCCCCTTCGCACCGCCGGGTTTGATCCACGCACAGCGTTGTTGCTCTGATACTGATGCAGCGCCGTTCTGACACTGATCTACCGCTGAAGGATGATAGCGCCTCCTCAATCCTACGACCCTTATTATAGATCACAATAATTCTTGGGAGAGTGCGGAAGAGATGCATGTCCCCGTATATCCTTGCCTTGAGCGACCGATTGTTGGCACATCATGCATCGTTCTTCCCCTTTTGTCTCAATGCTTGCCGATGATTCCCCTTCGCCTTCGTCCCACGTTTTATCCCTCAAGCTCTTTTATATCTCAAGTCACCTCCCATCCTCTCTTTGTCCTCTCCTTGAGCTTGCACGCCGACCTTCCCTCTCCCTTCTCCAACCTTCCCACCCGTCTACACTGATACCTGACACCGATGATCATGCTGTCGGAGCGTATCCTCGACATCACCTCGCTTCTTATTTTCGCCATTGTCTCAATAGTTCTATTTTCCATCAAGTCATGGCTTCAAAGTCCTGATGTACGCTGCTCATTTCCTCTGCCTTACTCTCCGTCAGGGGTATCTCCATCCTATACTAACGCTCATACACGACCCCAAACCAATGCTTGCCCTCACCCCCTACATGAACTACTTTCATAGCTCTCGCACATCCCAACCGTGGGCTACTCGAACCCCATCCTCTCATATATCACTGGTTTTCAATTCATATTCAATGCGGACAAGCTGGTCAAGGAGGGATATAAGGAGGTCTATTCGTCTTCTTACTTCAAACATGACCTCTGTAACACTTCCTGACATGCTTTTCATGCCGTGGACGATACACCGCCTTCTGTACGTTGTGTTGTACCATGGTAGCACAAGGGTGGCCTATTCAAAGTGGCAACGCTGGGTCACTGGGAAGTGATCGCTACCAGTCCTCGAGCGATGGACGAAATCCGTCAGGCCCCGGACAATATCCTCTCGTTCATTGATTATATGAATCGGGTGTGTTATCTCTTACTCTCCCGCTTTCTGGTCATCTTGCTTATACCCGATTGTTGTCTGACTATGAAACTTGGTTTCGTCATGACTGAACAGCTCGTCCAATCAGAGTATACTATCGGTCATGCAGTTGCCTTCGATCCATACCATGTAGGGATCATCAGGAACCAGTTAACAAAGAATTTGGGTGTAATGTTCTCAAGCGTGAGGGAAGAGATCGCGCAGGCATTTGAGGAAAATCTGGCTTTGGCCGGGCATGGTGAGCACTTTGTCACTGGATTGGAAGTCTACGTGACTAACCACATGTATCTCATCGTAACCTGTGCAGAATGGACCTCCGTCCCTGCGTTGGAAACTATGATGAAGATCGTATGCCGTAGTACGAACCGCGCGTGCGTTGGATTGCCTTTGTGTAAGTGTCCTCGGCCTTATCCTCCAGATGGGGATAACAACGGCGACATGTACAGGTCGAAACGAAGACTACCTTAAGATCCAAGCCGAGTTCACGGTCGAAGTTGTCAAAGCCGGGGTGATCATCAATATGTTTCCGGACTCCTTGAAACCGTGTGTTTTGCTTTTTCCCATTCAATTCTCTATGTCAATCTCCCTACGCCATCCTTTTCGTTCGAGTTATCGAGACCGATGTGAGAACTGAGATGCGCTCCGACAGGCTTGCAGGCCGCCTCCTCACCAATGTCCCCTCGTACATCGACCGTGCGACAAGACACATCGGTCCTATCGTCGAGGAGAGAAGGGCGCGGATGAAAGAGGCAAAAGAGGTGGGAGATAAGTGGAATGAGAAACCAGTGAGTACCATGCTGCTTTCTTAGTGTATGGCCGTTCAGGCAAGAAAAAGTGTTCTGATCTGACCGTTTCATCGCTCGTTGGATGTGGGGTGTGTGGTGTACGTGTGTGGCATGGGTGGGCTCCGTTACACGATCGAATGTTCGGACTGTCCGATGCTTGGGTTGAATTGGACATATGGGACATTAGAACGACGTATTGAGCTGGGTAATGGATGAGGCGCCGGAGAACGGACAAGATGCGAGGAGTATCACGCTCAGGATATTAACCGTGAACTTCGCGGCGGTACATACTACAACAAACGTAGGTTTATCTCTTATTCTATTCTTACGCTCCACATCATCTCTCTGATTCAATACCACGACTTCTGCAACTCCCTCAAGAGCCTCACTTTCGCCCTTTACCGTCTTGCTGCCAATCCACAGTATGCCGAAGTACTGCGCGAAGAACTACAGTCGATTATGGAGGAGGGGCAGGGATCGGGTTCGAAGTCGGAGCCGTCGAAATTTGGCTGGACGAAGGCAACAATGCAGAGACTTTACAGGATGGACAGCTTCCTAAAGGAATGTCAGAGGATTGATGGACTTGGTATCGGTGAGTACCCAAAGTTTTGATGCCATTCGAGCTGATTGTCGCTGGCCAAGACGCATTGTTGACATCGAGAATAATGTTATAGTCACCATCACACGAGTAGCTCGCCAACCGTTCACATTCTCTTCTCCCGTGTATCCATCCTCCCCCGTTGACGGTCTCACCCTTCCGAAAGGCACCATCCTCTCCTCCGCTGCGCAAGCCATACATATGGACCCTGAGGTGTACCCAGATCCCGAAGTGTTCGATCCATGGAGATTTTCGCGTATGCGGGAGACTGCTATGGGATACAATAGGAGCATCATGAAGGGAAAGCAGGATGAGCAGGGAAAGGAGAGCAGGGCAGAGCCGGAAGAAGACGTTAGATGGCAGCTTGTGAACACCACCTTGGAGTATCTGCCGTTCGGATATGGAAAACATAGCTGGTAAGCCTTATTCGTATCTGGGATTATGTTCTTGTTTTGATTTACTGTGTTCTTCTTCAATCCATATGGGTGCCACGGTCATATAGTCCAGGACGCTTCTTCGCCGCAAACGAGATGAAGATCGTCCTCGCGCATATTGTCTCGGAATATGACCTGAAGCTGGACCAGGACTACTTGACGAAAAGGAATGGGAATAAGTCAAAGGGCGAATATCCACAGAACTTTCATCTCGGCCCTTTTCTCGTTCCGGGAAAGGCGAGGCTGATGTTTAGACGGAAAGAGCAGTGAGACACCCAAGCAGAGTGTACTATTGATAACTTGCTGTCTGCTGCTGTGAGAGATGTTGCTGGGATGGTGGGTATTGAAACACGGGTTGAATTGTAGAGGTTAGTAAGAGGCTCAGATAGTCTCCGAGGTACTTATTTTGGACGCATCTTGGACGCTCAGTATGTGTACTTGGTACATGCGACGGTGTTGCACTTACCTATACTTATAGACAAGGCTCTTTTCACTCTTTTATTCGTGATAAATTATTCTTTTTGGTGATATGGAATTTTGTGGACAAATGGACCAACCCGATAAAGCTGCACAAGCTGTCGCTGGTGTTTATTTTTGCGTTGTGGTAGGTTGTGGCGTGGTTGGCGGAAGTTCCCGTGGCCTGCTGAACTCTGCAACACAGATAAGTACAGCACCGGCATGCGCCACAATCATCCTAATCCAACCCACCGACTTGTTGTCGCCTCTCACTCTGATAGTGCTTACTCTCTCCTGACGATAGCTTCGATATTTCATCTCATTGTAACTCTACTCTGAACGTGCTGAAAGTAGCCTCCAAGGCACGCCTCAAACTCCTTATCTTTAAAGTCGGAGCTGCTAGGCAGGCCAGATGGAACGACCTAGCGATGCTGAGACAGCTTCTCATGATCAGCATGTACGGTCAGGCATAACTGAGAATGGAACTATGTTCAATGATGAAGACCAGCCAGGTGTGACTCTGGGTGCACCAGTGGAGACGGTGGGTGGACTTCATCATTGAGCATGGGCCACACTAATATTCACCTCAATTTAAATTTAGACTAACCCCCTTGGACGACAAATCACCTTATTTTCTGCGGTTATGCTGAACCTGGGAGAGCTTTTAGGATCAGGGATTTTCTCTGTCCCTGGTGTAGTGCTGAACTCGGTGGGCTCTGTTGGGCTTCTCTTGCTCTACTGGCTTCTCTCGCCCTTGTTCGCGTGCGGTCAGTGCAAAGTCGTTTTCTGCTGAAAACTTCTCGAAATGTTATAAGAAGAGAAACACTGACAGGCCGTTTTAACTTTCAGTTGCACTTCTTTCATATACCGAACTTGCGAGCATGTTTCCTCGAAGGTCTGGAGCCGAGGTCGTCTTCCTAGAACAAGCATACCCAAGACCACGATATCTCATACCGACAGCATTCGCTGTGACTTATGTCATGTTTTCGTACGTTATTAGCCCTGGTGCTCAATTGTACTCCTAATTATTTGGTCGCCTCGCAGATTCAGCGCCACAAACTCTATCGTGTTCGCGCAATATGTTCTCGCTATCTTCGACATCCCCGTCACGGAAGCTCGACAGACAGCGCTCGCTACGGGCGTGGTAACATTCTGTGTAGCCAGTTAGTCGTTCTCACCGTATCTCTACTCTGTCTATACAGCTTACCTGTGATAGTGGTTGGAATCTCCACGAAATGGGCTCTTCGTCTTGTCAGCGTCCTGACTACCGCCAAAATATGCTCACTTATATTGTACGTGTCTTCCATCTTCTTATTCTGGCTGAAGGTAATCGTCTTGGGCATTTAGCGTATCTGTGACCGGAATTGCGGTTCTGTCAGGCCTCACTCAGATCAGGGACCCTTACGCAAACTTCCACAATATCTGGCATGGCAGCAGCACAAATCCCAACGCTCTCGCGACTGCTCTCGTCAAAACCAATTTTGCCTTCGTTGGCTGGTCCAACTCTTTCAATGTCCTCAACGAAGTGCGAGGGAAAGACCCGGTACGCACCGTACGCAACTCCGGTGCCATCGCCTTGGGCCTTGTGACGGTGCTATTCTTCATGGTCAACGTAGCGTACGTAGCAGCAGTACCAGCAGACGAGATGAAGGCCAGTGGTCAGCTTGTGGCTGCATTGTTCTTCAAACGCGTGTTTGGTGACCACTGGGCGTCGAAGTTGCTGCCGGTCATGGTGGCATGTAGTTGTGTAGGCAGCATCGTGAGTGCAGTACCCTTTTCATTTTATCTCGGTTCGCTGAGGCTTTCATAGACTGCAATAACACTAGGGCAGGCGCGCGTCGTCCGTGAGGTCGCTCGCCAAGGATTGCTGCCCTACCCACAATTCTTCGCGTCCACGAAACCGTTCGGGACCCCGCTCGCACCCGTCTCACTCAAATGCTTTCTTACGGTCACTGTATTGATGATTCTTCCGGCAAAGGACGCGTTCAGCTTCATGCTCGATCTTAGGTCGTATCCTGTTTTGGTGAGTAGATATCTGCAATTATTCTGGGCCCGTTATGCTACATGCTCTGAACACTTATAACGTACAGATCTTTGCTACTGCGATGGCAGTGGGCGTATGGATCCTCCGGAAGAGGAGGGCTGCAGAGGGTTTGCCGCCCTCGCCTTTCCAGGTCCCAAATTGGATCTTGTTCGTCTGGATCACCCAATGTGTCTTTTTACTGGTAATGCCATGGTCAGTACATTTCATTTTTCCCCAGGAGGCTGTGTGTTTGTACCAAGATGAAATGACTGTATTTCTTGCAACAGGGTACCTCCGGAGCATGGTCGCGGAGACGTTTCCTTCTGGTATGCGACGTATTGTGTCGTGGGACTCGGCGTTCTCGGCGTAAGTTGGTTTAATACATCTCCCCACCGCCTGCAACGTACACTTATATCGTGCATCCTAGGTTTGTGGCCTTTACTACTACATTTGGATAGTATTGCTACCCAAATGGGGAGGCTATGAAGTTGTGGAAGAGTTCGTGGAGCTCGATGACGGTGCGCGGACGACAAGATTGATTCGGAAGTATGTGTCGCGAGACGAGAATAGGGAAGAAGAGAGGAGGCCATTGCTGCGCCCGCGGTCTGAGTGATGAGTAACCCGAATAATAGACCTTAGACGGAGCGGGGAGATATACACATACTAGCAACATACTAGTACTTAGTAGGGATCGTGATGTATGATACAGCCTGCATTTCGTGTACCGAACTCAATTCCGTTGTTTCTGTAGCGGCGTCAGCGTGGGCGTCGATCCTTGTAATTACTGGGAGGCCTCCCGGGGAAAACTTCAAATGGTTATTTACAACGATTGTCTCGAACGAGGCTTAGTTGGACTATAGTTGGACTCTACCAATTATTCAGAATATCGCAAAGTCGGGTAAACCCGGGGGAAACAACACTTGCTATCGGAGTATCGCCTCGGCGTCTTCTTCTTTTGAACAACGTTGAGCATGCACTCCTCCTCCTCCTCTCCAGCGGTGACGGTCACGACCTACCATGCTCCGCTGCTAGTCCACCACGGATCTGTGTCGTAGACTCATGGCTCAATTATCGTGAAATTACTACTCTAGCTGGTCATACTACACTGCAAATTCAGTGATGGCTCCCGGGCCCTCCTGGTAAGTCGTCAGGTGCAGTGGGACGGAACCCAGTGGGTGCTCGTGGGATACTCAGGCTCTCTTCCTTGTTTCCGCCTCCACGGCATCTCGCCCGAGTTGTACTTCTCATCTATGAAAAGACAGTATCCACCTCTCATCCGGATAGGTTGAAAACCCTTTCTCTGCTGCCAGCAACGAGCTGCAGGACTGAGAACCAACAGCCATGTCGCACATCCCCAAACCTCTCGCGCCACCCTCAAAGCTTGCACATTACCGCACTCTCTCCCCGCTATGCGGGCTGAGGGTATCCCCCTTGTAAATATCTCGCCTCGTCATCACATGGTAATGCACTTGGCTGACACGCCGCGTGCCGCCCGCTGTGAAGGCAACTAGGCGCAATGAGTCTCGGAGACAAGTGGGCATCCAGAGGAATGGGTGCTATGGACAAGTAGTTGAGTTTCAACTTACTGGATAGGTTTTATGAGATGGGAGGCAACTTCATCGACACAGCGAATAGCTAGTGCGTCCTCTTCGTCTTCGCCAACTTCTCACGAGCTAATGATGTCATAATTGGCCTTGCAGCCAGGACGAATCGTCCGAGGAATTTATAGGTGAATGGATGGATACGAGGAAGAATAGGGACCAAATGGTCGTCGCCACAAAAGTGAAGTTCTTATATAAATTTTACTGCCCCCCTATTGTCTGATGATATTATTTGTTGTTAGTACACGTCTAACTACAAACGTGCTTCCGAGGAACACAAGCAGAAGATCACTTTCGTAGGAAACAATGTCAAGTCTATGCACATCTCAGTAGAAGCCTCGCTCAAGAAGCTCCGAACGGACTACATCGATATTTTATACTTGCACTGGTGGGATTGGGCTTGCGGTGTAGAAGAAGTCATGAATGGGTTGCATAATTTGGTGGCAGCCGGAAAGGTTTTGTATCTCGTACGTCGGTGGCCTATGTCAGGGTAGTAAACCTCGGGAGACACTGACGTGCCTCCTACACAACAATAACCATTGGACTGATAGGGCGTCTCTGTAAGTTGCTTCTGTCTGAGGGGTTCTCCCATACGACTTCTGATACATACTTCTACAGGATACGCCCGCCTGGGTTGTTTCTCAAGCCAACCAGTACGCCAAAGACCATGGGAAGACTCCCTTCGTCATATACCAAGGTCAATGGAATGTAATGGAACGATCATTCGAGAGAGACATCATTCCGATGGCTAGGACTCTTGGTGAACCAAATCCCATGAAGTCCCGGTTCGGAGCGCTTGACTCTAACCCCTGAAATCAGGTCTCGCTCTTGCTCCATGGGATGTTCTCGCATCAGGTAAACTACGGTCGAACGCAGAAGAAGCTCGTCGCAGAGAGACTGGAGAGAAAGGAAGGACAATCTTCACATCGAACTGGGAGAGGACAGCGGAGGAGAAGAAGGTATGTGATGTGCTGGAGGAGACTGCGGCCGAGGTTGGCTTAGGAGATAATGTCCAAGCTGGTTAGTAGTGTTTTTAACTATCCTTGTCCAGCGAGTGGGCTCTCACTCGCCCGGTTTCTAGTTGCCATAGCGTACCTGATGCATAAGACACCATTCGTCTTTCCGATCCTCGGTATGAACACCATATCCCTTTCTTACGAACTAAGCTTTTATCACTAAAATCTCGATGTTTAGGGGGTCGAAAAGTAGAACATCTCGAAGCAAACGTCAAGGCACTCGACATTACTCTCAGCGCTGAGCAAATCAATAAAATTGAGAGTGTGCTCAATTTTGACAAAGGGTTTCCTCACGGGATGGTCGTACGTTTACCTCATCTTACAACAATCATCAATCTCCCTTACTGGTTTCATTTATCACACTATATGGCTACACAGGGTGATGGCACCACTCCAAGCTGGATATTGCAAAGCCAGGCGATGTCGACGATTGAGTTGTGGCCTCTTAGACCCGTGATCAAGCCTTCACTCTAAGGGTAACTGGTAGTGTAGTTCGCTTGCACGATGTCTAGCTGTTGTCGATGGAATATGTACGATATGGAACCTAGCGAAATCAATGACCTCGTTTTGAAGATCAAAGACTCGATGTCCCCAAGTCTCGATATACATATAATTGTGAACTATGATAATACAGGCTATGAAAACGGACAAGCAGAAGCAAGAGAGACACAAGAAGTACCAGACTTCAGGCGTAAATAGTTCGAGAATATACTAAGACGGGGACGGTGTTTCGAATCCTTACGCATAGTCCTGGCTTGGCCGTCAAGATGAGGGTTAGAATAATCGAGAAAAACTTGTTCAAGGGATTCCGTGACTTCAGGACTCTGAATCGCACGGGGAGATGGGGCAGCAGCGGCCTCCTCGTCCAAGGGCGTCTTTCGGACAGTAGGCTTGGTTCTCAGGACAACACTAGCAATGATATACAAATTGAACATCAATATCCTGGATTGAACGATGCACAGCTGAATATGGGAAGGACTTACGACACCCTCGAGAGTCTGCCAGTTGAAGATCTTGGCATTGCGTTCATCAGGGCAACAATACATCTCATCCCTAGACTGTATGATGAGGGTTAGTGAGCAGCTATCAATACGCCAAATCTGTGATACTAAGACGAACCTTATCTAAGTACATGACATGTGCACCCTCCGGACACACCAGGAGAGGGTGCGGTTCGACGGGCGGGACCTCTGGCGTCTGTGTGCCTGTCTCGGTGTATATACACCACCCTTGGCCATAGTAGTCGTAGTCGTCGGGACAACACCCTCCTTCGCCGTCGAGAGACTTGTAAGAACTTCCCGTAGGGCAGCACTGTGGCATGATCAAGTGTAGTGGTCAATATTTCGCTAGAGTGCACCAAGTTGTGGAGGGGCATAACTCACAGTACCCTCGCGCGTGGTGAGATCAAATAAGAATAGGTTATTGACAGCACGGCAGCATCGAGATTTCCCGGTTTTCTAGGAATAAAGCTAATTAATACTAATGCTATGCAGATATTCACAAACACTGGGACCTACTCTGGATACGTAGGAATCGCTGCCCTCGTCGCAAGGAGCATAGGATGCAGGCGGTGTCGCACCAGGGGGCATATATGGTTGTCCGGGAACGAATGCCTGTCCAGGGATAGGTGGCTGACCAGGTACTCCAGGGATAGGAGGCTGCCCCGGCACATAAGGTTGTTCTCTGGGAAGTGTAGTAGACGATTGGCCCAGAATGAATGGCTCGCCCGAGGTTGGCGATTGGCTTGGGGCGGGCGGTTGACCAGGGGAAGACGTTTGTTCGTATTGACGCGTAGTAGATGGCTGATCAGTGAAGGGAGGTTGTCCCGAACGGAGTGATTCAGATGGCCCCTGCGGCTCGCCTGTACCAGGTGGCGTTCCCGGAATACGTGGCGTGGAGGGCATACGAGTTCGGCATTCTCCATCCTGATAGCTTTCTCCAGCGGCACAACACTATGAAAATGGTGAGTTTATGCGGTAGAAGTAAATCACAGAAAGATCGCATAAACAACTTACAACACCTCGAATGTCACGGGCTGACTCACTCAAGAAGAATACCTCGCCGCCGTTCCCACAGCAGCGTCCCATACCGTTCTCCTGGAAGCGAGTCAGCACGGATGTTTGCTATGAAGCATGACTAAAATAAGAAAACATTGACTTACATCTATATAGATATTGAGTCCTCCATTAGGTCCGGGGCAGTTGCAGGCGAACAGAACCTCCCCGGAAGAACAGATATTGCCCGGGTTGGAGAATATTGTCTGAGCATCGCCCACTGCAGATACAAACGTTGCGAGAGATTTGAGAGCTAGGAGCCATAAAAATATGGCTACCATGGTAGGATAGCGTAGTATGGCGTGTTTGGAAATGTGACTGGGATGAGAGAACTGTGCGTACTATCCTCAATGGCGCGAGGGCCTTATACCAGCACAGTCACGCCAGCGCATCCAATCGAGTCGTGGAGTCTGCATGTCAGACAACTGAAAGAGGGCAGTAGTAGGCCTTCTTTCCATTCACGATCTTGAAGGTGTTGGGAGCTGGGAGCTGGTCAATCGCAGTCGGCGTAAGCTCTGCATCGCGAGAATCCACGGTGGCCTGGCATGCGAACAAGTCGAAGAAGGCTGCCCGGAGATTCGAAAGTGCCTGATGTTCGCCCCTGGTATTATACTCTTCCCCTTCCTCTATTTTTAGTGCATACTAAATCGTAGAATTTGTGAAACACGCACCTGTAGATTATCTCCTTCATGGCTTAGATGGTCGACAATAGGTAAACAGCGATTTCACCGTCTTCGCCTTGAATGTTACTTAGTATGAAGTTACTCTAGAGAAGATGCAAACCACGATTTGTTTGGGGTAACCTCGTCTGTACCTGCCTACTCTCCATTTCACTAGCGACGAAGAGTGTTTCGAGCGCTGCGATTAGTGCTGGTGGAGTATCACCTCGTGCACCACGGTTTGAGCACCGCAATGGCCTTTCGACAGGCTGTCTTCAGATGCTTCTCCGAGCGTAGTGCATGGTCTTATACGGCTCCAGGTTCAGAATATAGTGTCCTGTGCGTACCCCTCATCAAGAGAAAGGCCAGAGAGTGAATACTATCGCTTCGCGACTTAGTACAATGATGCCAACACTCAAGAGTTCGGGACAATTGATCACGTCTCATCTCACCCAGTCATAGCCGAAGCCACGCCATAGTAATGGTGAGCTCATTTGTGGAATTCCTGCTGTGGATGATCGTGGACTGGCCTGCGTACAATCAGGAAGCGCATGTCTCCTTTCTCCACGACTTCCGCGCTACTCGAAGTCAGCACAACGCATGTTGAGGAAGTCACCTTGATCGCCCCTTCACTATCCTCTGCGCTATACCTGGACCCTGCTGCTACTTATTACAACGAGCGCGGCATAATGGGTTGAGCGAGGGGCCATAGGTCTTCCGTGGCCGCGCGTTGTTCGGCGAGGAGGGATCCTTCCTTGAAACCATCGCCCTATATGAAAAGACGTTTGGAGCATGCGGCCAGCGTTGAGCACCCTGGGAAAGGAGGAAAGACACCGAGAAACTCGGCTGGGCACGACAGCATCGCCAAGAGCTTTGACGCACTGAAGGAGCATGGAACGAAGCGGGGAATCACGTACAATTATTGAGTTCGGAAAGCCCACCTGGAACTTTGCCACTCCCTCGATCCTTGACATGTGTTCTTCCGTCAACTGGATCTTCAAAGCGCGCAGGTTAGACCTCAGATGGGTGACCTTACGGCCGCCTATTACACATGGTCAGTGCAGAAAGGGAAGGTGGTGACTCTAACAGGTGACCAAAGACGAAGAAGCTCACCCAAGATCGGGAATACATAAGTTGTCTTCTGCATCACATATGCAATCGCCACCGCCATACCACCGCCCTCCGAGCTCGTGTTTCCCGCATCTCCCAGCCCACACTCCATCGCGATCTCCTCAAGGACTTTCGCCATCTTGGTTTCTTCGTCACTCCTCTTCCACGTATCCCTATACATCATACGTCCGTTCTCCCCAGAGTTATTACGAGCTTCTTCTTCTGTGTTCGAGCGAAGCCTCCCGGCGACAAGCACATCCCAGGGTGCGAGGGCAAGTCCTAGATTACATGTGGCGGCTTTAGCTCACCTGCAAGACTAGGGAGCGGGCCGTGCATATGATATGTGGATCGACATACCTTCGGATCGCGCCATGGGAATTATGTCCCTTTCGAACGACCGCTCGAGCACGTTCCACCTTCCTTGGTAGATGCAAAAAGGCGTCTTTCCATGATCTCGCGCGTACTGATTTGCTTTGGCAACGACCCAGGCTGGTGTGTCCTACAACTCCGAAGAACATGAGCACCGACACACGCGGCCACGAAGTCATGAAATATGAAACGTCAAAACGTACCGACACGCCCAAATAGAGCACCCTACCCCGCATAACCTCAACATGCAACGAATTCATCACCTCCTCCACTCCCGTCCCGAAATCCCACCAGTGCAGATACAAAATGTCCACGTATGATGTTCTCAGTTTCTTGAGTGAAGCCTCAAGAGAGATGTGGAGGGATTTGGCATTATTTCCCACGTAGGAGACTTTGATAGGATATTGTGTTGCGGGAGCGTTGAGCTTGTAGTTGCATGAGTACTGCGCAGTAAATCATGACCAGAAAATGAGCTTAAATCATATATATAGCGAAAGAAGTCGACGTTGTAAACCTTGGTTGCGACGACTATTTGATCTCTATTTCCCCGCTGTTCCATCCATTCACCGACCCATTCCTCAGAAACTTCGTCCTGGCTGTCAGTATATCATTATAGCTTTAGTTCTCGAAGTTTGACGGCAGTTAGTTGAAAAGCGGAAAGCTGATGCGACGCACTAGTTGTTCGCCGTGTCCACAAAATTTCCTCCCATCTCGTAGTACGCATCCAAGAGCTCAAAACCTTTTTTCTTCGTCATTTCACCCATGCCAGCCCATTTGTCACCGAGGCTCATTCCTCCTAGAGCACTACAACGAGATTAGTCGGTTATATGATGGCACGAAAGGTCAAGATACGCACATTGGAGAAACGCGCAATCCACAGAGGGGTGAAAGGATGCGGTAACATGCGAGAGGTTTGTTTTTCTGTGCCCCCGGAACGGACATGTCTCTTGGAAAGTCTTGATGGTGGGATGAAGGGTGGGGAGCAAGTGGGTGTTCATTCGGGCAGGTCGCAATGATAACTAGTTGGCTGCGAGAGGAGAAAGAGTCTTCTGACGAGGTGTCGTGATCTCTGAGTTGAGAGTAGACTTTGCGGTCAGTCACAGGCTCCTCCGTGAATGACAACTCTTTGTCCAAAATCGACTTCCAAAAAGAAAGGACGGCGCAGGACGATCTCGGGTGACACAGGGTGACACGTGGTAGTATTTTGCCTGGTGAAAGTCCATCCTCTTTCGAATCCGACAGGCATGAATATCAGAGAGATCAGATACCTCGACTCCTTCAAGCTTCAAGCCGTGGATGCACGAAGAGCGTTGACGATTGAAAGATAATATTACGGAGAGCATGATGGGTGAGAAGGATGACAGTCCCATTTGATCAGGAGATCGAAATCGCGACAATACAGAGATGATGTCGCAGTTTCCACCCTGATGAGAAAACAGCCAGATTACACGGATGCACATGGATTAAAGCATGAACTGGTAACACCCATACCCTCGGACTTGACTGAATGCTGGTCAAATATTGACACTCACTGGTCAGATATGCGCAGAAAGCACTCTGAACCTACCCTATATGTGTAGATCTAGGGCTCACTTGGTCGCGGAAACCCTATCGTATAGAGCTGAGCTCCCGAAGCTCGTCTCTGTCTTCATGACCTGCGTTCTGAGCACCCTACGAATAGCTATCTACCGGTCAAGTTCCTGAAAATACCTTGAGGCGTTGATCTATGATGCATGGTGCCAAGGCGGAACCTCGAAGGACGCACATGTCGGGGGGAATAGCAATAGTGTATCGATGTGCAGTGAGGGGCCATGGTTGCAGAAATTCTGATTTGGTAACGAGGTGGCGACTCCTCGTCGATTACTGTATTTGAATAGACCCGCGAGAAAACGATCCACTATGGTATCGGATCGTAGCCAAATTTTCCTCCTATGTAGGGGAAGAGGGCATAGAGGCTGGGCGGGGATCTGAGACATGGTGGAGAAACGCAAGTCCTTCGAAGCAATAAGATAAGGGTTGTAACAGAGCCTAGCAGCAACGACTCGCGGGCGTGTCAACAACAACGCGGTCACATGACATTCTCGCCGAACGCGCCACACATCCAATGATCCACGCCACTTTACCTGAACGTAGACCGCGATATTTAATCACAGAACTATGATAAGGGTGGATCAGAACCCGGTAACGAATGAAAGGGACGTGAAAGCCTGGAAGGCCTGTTGCGGTAAAAGTTTCGACTTAAAAACAGCCGACACGACAAGTACATGGCATGCTACTACAGTCTAACGCTCTAGGTGTTTCTAATGGGGTATAACAGTACGTCTAACAATCTAATCGCGTTTATCAAGGACCAAGTCTATATGTCCTCCGAGTATCTTGTAGTAAATCAAAGACCTAAAGGAGTTTATGAAACAGAAAAGTCCCTCTAACTTCTTACTGACGAGCAGCAAGAATGATGTCCGCAGCCTGATGAAAGAACAGGGTCGTGTATGAGCCATGAAAGTACAGATACGAAGATAGAGACCAAGATGCGCACCTTCTCAGCGACCATGTAGGTAGCCGTCATCAAATGCGAGCTAACTTCGAGGGGGATAATGGATGCATCTGTAGAAAGTGACCATCAGTACACGCGCGTAGAATGAAAAAAAAAAAAAATCTAGATGCTCACCAACGACGCGGAGGTTGGAGGTACCGTACACCTTGAGATCAGTGTCGACTACACCGCCCAATTCCCTGGGAACTAAAAGACCAACCCCAGCAAGTCAGGCTCTCGTGCTAGATCCAATAAAGGTCGGTTGACTTACGCATCGCAGCCGTCCCAACAACATGCCAGTCACTCCTCACGTTCTCTCTCAACCAGTCCGCAATATCCTCATTGCTCTGAACGTCCTCTCCAGGCTGATATTCACCAGCATAAACGCTCGCCATGGGGCCTTCGGTGAGCGTCCTCCTCGCGGTCAAGTGCGCTGCGGCGTGAACTGCGATGTCAACAGGGTGAGAGTAATACCTGGGATCGACCGAAGGGGCGACGGTGGCGTTGTTGCTGGTGATGTGAGTAGAGCCACGAGACAGGGGAGCGACGAGTACGACGGCAACGGAGTCGTAGGCAGCGGTGGGGACGGAAGTAGAGGTACCGCCATAACCAAGCTCTATTTTGGGACAGAGTATTATTTAGAGAACGGAGTGGAGGGATGAAAGGAATTCAAGGGGTACGAACCGTAGTTAATCTCAATGGGAAGTTGATCATCCTGCTCGTACAGAGCAAGCTGTATCTCGTACTGTTTCTCAATCCCCTTCGCTACCCCTTCGTTTCCATTGGCGTAGTAGCTGGCCCAAGATGATGCGTTTGAACTGGCGTCACTGAGAAGAGTCTGGAAGTCACTCTCGCCACTGGACGTGGAGTTTGAAGAATTGGAGAAGATGACGCTGGGCTTGAGGAGAGCGATCATACAGGGCGCGGTGGCATAAGTACCGGTCTTGCTGTCGTAATACTCTTGAAGCTGCTCCGCAGCGAAGGTCGTGTTGGACCCTGCCTCCATGACGGTGGTGCTGTTCAATGGATAAGTATCAGTCAATTGAAGATCATGGAAAGCACTGAGGGTATAGGAATGAAATACGCACGTCATGTTAGTGTACGCCACAACAAAGCCATGGACGTGATCCTGCAAGTTTTCACCAACACCTTCAAGGTCAACGACGACCTCTACGCCAGCTTGCTCCAACACATCCTTACTACCAACGCCGGATAACTCCAAAACTTTTGGTGAACCGATACCTCCCTATACAATAGGCAGGAGACGTAAGCGCGTAAAACTTAAAGCCAAGAAGGTGAAGACGTACTGCAGCGAGAATGACCTCCTTGTTCGCGTAGATAGTATAGGTCGTGCCGTTGGAGATGTATTCTACTCCGATAGCGGTGGCGGTGCCGTTCGAGGAAGTAGAGTTGGAAAAGAGAACGCGAGTGCCTTGGGAGGACGTAAGGACGTGGAAGTTGGAAGCATTAGCAAGGGGGGCTACGAAAGCGCAAGCCGCGTCGCAGCGAGTTTGGTTGGCGGCGTTGATGGTGTTGATGGAAAGCGTGACGCCGGCAGGGTTGCCACTACCCAGATCGTCAATCTAAAAGCAGAATCCGTTATTACTACTTATAAATCGTTACAAATCCGAGCAAAAGACGCACCTTGTCAACACCAATGCTAGCAACAGACTGCCACGACTCGGGTCAGAATATGAAAGTATAAGGGCATACCGAAAAAAGCGCTTACCTCCCTCCACAACAAAGGCTCCGGGAAGTACGTGTTGGGGAAGCCAATGTCCAAAGTACCGTCTATGCCATGCACACTGGCATCCAACAGAGCTCCTCCGGCTGCCGTCTGGTTCTCAGTAGGAGCGGTCGTGCGCTCGGTCTTCATGGAGTAGGGAAGAAGAGCGTCCCATGTCCAGGAGGAATCGTTGTTGAGACTGCCCCACGCATCGTATTGAGCAGCC
The DNA here is from genome assembly GCF_000264905.1 of Stereum hirsutum FP-91666 SS1. Lineage (NCBI taxonomy): Eukaryota > Fungi > Basidiomycota > Agaricomycetes > Russulales > Stereaceae > Stereum > Stereum hirsutum. The sequence continues at coordinate 468,491 of NW_006763142.1, read as the reverse complement.
AGCCCACGAGTCTAGAAGCGGAAGCAGCTACTGATAAGGGATACTGGAAGACGTGAAGAAGGAGAACATATGTATACGCACCCACACTTCACCATTGATGGTAGAAGACCCGCCAAGAACCTTCCCAGCTGAGATGCTTGCAGTCCTGCCGTTCAATCCGGTCTGATTGACGGTGGCATACTGCCCTATGGTCCCCGAGATGAGTCAGTATCGCATACCGTGTACGCGTCGGGCCACAAACGGATAGTACTCACAGTCTAAATCTGTACCAATGGCATAACCATATTCACCATCGATATATACTGCAGGCTGGTCTTCAGCGTTGATACCCGCCTCGAGCACAGCAACTTGGATGCTACTGTCGGCGGTAGCGAGTCTACCGGCGACGGTCAAACCTGGGCAGCCACAAGGACGTCAGTGACCAAGATGCGGAGGGCAAGTGAAGAGAGTATTGTGACAACTGACCAGCGATACCGCCACCCACAACGACATAGTCTACGGTAAGATTTGTGGCAAGCCCGGAGGCGGCAGCCAGGACAGTAGGCGCGATGAACATGGCCGCAGAGAGAAGGAACGAGCGGATGGATGACCCGTAGACCACTCAGGAAATCGAAATGAAGACCGAGGTAGTGAGGTAGGCATGGAATCCATTCCTCGCGGCTTTTATATCGTCAAGAAACAGGAGCAAAAAAGAGGTCAATAGCATTGGGCTATTGGATGGACCCTTCTACCGCTCGCGAATACGGCGATCCGACGATTTTCGAATCTGAACATGCACACACAGACCGGAAGCGGGAGATATCGATAGACCGTCTAGAAACATCGTTGTCAAATCATCGAGCAATACGCCCCTGGGTACCGGATGAGTGTGTGGATCAAAGCTGTGAAGAGGTGTCGATCGAGCCTGCCCCGATGCTTCGTAACTATCGGCCCTGTGACCGCAGGTGGTCGCATAATGATGATTGGGTGATGAACCATATGTCGTGCTCTGAAACAACCGGCGAACGTATGAGGATGCTCAACAAATTGTCCAGTTTCATGCGTCACCAAGCATCGAGGAGCATGCTCAGAAAATATGCTTACCAAAAATGGTGTCAGCTTTTCCACGGGCCCCCACTGCCTTCGCCAGTGAGGTCGCTTTGATCGGCAAAAAAAAGCGACAAAGACCAAGAAGCAAGCCGAATCAAATGAGGCTTCTCCCTTGGCGGAGCGACGCAAGCACAAGATTATAAATGTTCCTGCACTCCAAGACTGGTGGAGATTGTTTATGACGTGATGGATATTGGTAGGGAAAGGAAGAGGCACAGGGATGAATAACGAGGATGCGGAAGATGTAGAAAAATGCACGGATGAATCGTTCGCGTCGAACGGAAGAAAGCAACGACGGCGATCAGTCGACTTATCTGATTAGATAGCGGATAAAATTGAAATTAACGTAGCGGATCTACCAAGATCTACCAGGCCCGAAAGGCTTCTAATATTTAATGAGTTCCGGGCACCGACGAGTCCGATTCGCTTCGGCGCTGCGAACCGCCAGCAGCCACGGACTTCGACCGACAGATGAAGAAGTACGACGGAGTCGCCGCCCTGCCTTTCCATCGGGTGCTGAAACTGAGAAGTATAATGAGGAGTCTTTGGGCAGGTGTACCATCCCGTAAAGCTATGTAGCAGGCGAATGCCACTGGATGTTATCAGTATTTGATTTGAACCGTACGAGTCCTAGGAGCCAATGTGGTCCAAACGCGTCCCTGGAGGACCGTCATATACAAACATGACGAAGTGAGGTTCAACCATCGTATCTTCCGTCTACGTAAATATGTATGTGAGCAAATCATAGAGATAATCACAAGTGCAATGAGACTACCACACCGAGTTCCCTGCCACGCATTATCAGCGACCTCCCTTCTTCACCTTGCGCTCCTTCCGTTTCCTCCCAATCAATGCGCCCATCTGAGAACCTTTCGCCTCCGTCTTTGCCGCCCCAGGGTCTGGTGCGGAGTCCTTGGAGTTAGAGACTCGCGCCTTTTTCTTGACACGAGTATCCTCGACTGGTTCCGCCTTGGGCAGAGCAAGCTTTTCTCGGCGCGGCTTCTTGTCATCCTTGCCCTATTACGAACGCGTGCGCGTTAGCTAGAGACCAACTTCAAGATTGAGGGAATGACTCACAGAAGTCTTGTCCTTCTGGATTGCCGACCGTCGATGCACAACCTGCACGTTCTCAATTGAGAACTCCACGATTAAAGAGCCCTTCGCCTTCCTCCCGCCACCCTCCAACTCGTCCTTCAACCTTTTGATCCTCGCCTCCGCATTCACTTCATCCTCCTCCTCCTCACCCTTCTCCTTCTCCGACCTCTTCTTCGCTTTGTGCGCCTTGATCAAGTCCTCCACCTCCGCCTTCCACCACTCCTCGAACAGCGGTCCAACAGCAGGGTTATTGTTTGCCCACCTCAACACTTTCAAGGCATCTGCGTGACTGTGCAGCTCAAGAAATCCGTATCCCTTACTGCGTCCTTTACCCGTGATGGCATCGACGCGGTCTTGTTGACGGACGATCTTGGCCTGCTTGACTCCTGTGTTTCTGCCTGGCTTCTTCCCCTTCCCCTTTCCGCCCTCTTCCTTTACGTCTTCCACTTTGATGTCTTTGTCCCCTTCGTCACCTGGCTTGCCGCCGGTATCAGCCTTCTCGTCCTCAGTGAGCCCAGTCCTGGTCCCCTTGCGCACCTCCGCCTGGAAAGATCGCATGGCGTGGATAGCGAGTCGTTTGAGCATTCGTTCTGTGACGAATATCGGTATTTGCCTAATACTGAGTCGAGTTTTGGAAATGAAGAGGGAAGGATTCGTGCGAAGGAGTTGGCGACGAGCGTTGAACGAGTTCGTGCGTTTCTCGATTTCGACAGCCGGTAGATTGGCGGCGGCAGGAGTATTCGGTAAGATAACTAGGGAAAAGAGACAATGATAGGAGACAATTAGATGAGACGAGGACAGAATGACGGGAGAGCACGCACCCCCTTCGCGAAGCAAATACATATTGCGCTTGTCAGCTTTCTCTCTAGCCTTTTCACCAGCCTCTTTCAGTTTACCGGCTTCGTCCCTCGTTACTGCACGAACAACGTCAAGTGTACGTCCATGGAGCACAAGGGACTGAGCAGAAGCTGCCGATGGATCGAAAGTTAGGATAGATGGCATAGTGAATGGGTTCTTCTTTGGCTACATCGCATCAAGATGGGGTGTCAGTGAGGCAAAGGCAAGAGCTGGGCAACGTGTTAACTCACGACGTCTGGTCCACCGGTCGTCTCTGCTCTCAGGATATTGCTTTGGTCTACGGCTTTGTCTGCGTCTTCCTTATTCCAGAAACACGCGAACCCCGTGCCTCGGGAGCGACCACTAGCAGGATCGAGCGTGATGCGAGCATAACGCAGAGGGCCAAATGCACGGAATCTGGTGAAGGGACCGATGAGTACAAATCCTCGACGGCGATTCCACGAGTAGAAAAACGTACAGAGTCCGCAACTCATCTTCCGTGGCCTCGAATGGTACATTACGCACAAAGAGCGTGGTCCCTGTCTCCGGCGGAGGAAGTTGTGGTTTGGTTCGCTCCTCCTCGTCACTCCTTCCTTCATCGTCTTCGTCCTCACTATCAGACTCATCGCTCGAACCACCTTCGTGCTCATGAACGCCCAAGCCCTCGTCGTCTTCGTCGTCTTCCGATTCCTCTGAGCTTGAACCCTCGGCCTCACCTTCACCCTCGTCCTCTATCCTCTTCTTCTCGACCTCCCACTTTTCCTTACTCAGCGCCCAGTCAACAGCGATGACTCTTTCTCCACTAGTCAATGCCTTGGCCTCAGTACCTCCCTCTTCATCTTCCGTGCCATCTCCACCTTCTCCGTTACCGGCAGTTGCCTCTCGTGCAAGCCTTTTCTTCTCCTCCCTCCGCTCTTTTTTCCGCCTCTGCTTATCTTTCACCATCCCCTCGGCGAACCCAGCCTTAACCTTCATACCATTACAACCCTCGAGCGCCTTCTCTGCCTCCTTTTTCGTCCACATCCATACGAACGCGAAACCCTTCCCTCTCGGCTTTGCCGCTGTCCGACTGGCATAAGCAGACTGCGTGGCCTCCTGCATTTTGACATCCCCGTCCACATCTTCCTTGACATTCGCTTGGGTCGGGGGAGCACTCATAGGAATATCGATGGAGTAAATAGGACCATACGGAAGGAAGATTGCCCTCAGGTCCTGTTCCGTGATGTCGAATGGAAGGTTTCGAACGATGAGACGGCTAGCACGAGTCGGCGCGGGACCGTTCGGCTTGGTCGATGTTGGCTGTGATTGTGAAGCATCTCCAGGTGTGGCAGAGGAGTTCAATTTGGGAGTTTTTGAGGTATGAGCTTTTGCGACTGTGTCCAGGCGCTTTTTGAGGGTGACAGATAAGAGAGCGCCTTTGAAGACGTGGGCGTGCAGTTTTTGGACTGCATCAAGGGCTTGGGATGGGGTGGCGAATAGGACATGGGCTATATGAACATATGGAATATTTGAATGATAGTATTAGTCTACTGGGAGCGAAAGAGTAATGATATTACGGACCAGTGCTGGGATCTTCCGCGTCGCCGTTTTTCAAGGGCCACTCGACTGATTCCGCCCCTGCGCACTTCCGAATTTTCTTCCAGAGAGCGTTGGAATCTAGTGCAGGTGGAAGGCCTGAGATTATGACGGTTCGGATGGCCAAGGGATCGCGAGGAATGGTAGGATGTGGAACTTTTGGATGTGGCTTCGGCTTAGGCTTCGGGGCTTCCTCTTCGTTTTTGATCTTAACTTCTCCGCCCTTCTCTCTCCTGGGCTATAAAGTTGACGAAGAGTTCAACACTCACGTCCACTTATGAAGCATCGGACGATGAGCGCACCTTATTCGAAGCCCACGTTACTCGCAAACCCCGTCCAGCTAAACTGATCCCGTCCTTCTCGACTTGATCATACGCCAACTGTGCATCTTCTCGTATTGAGAATGCTACATAGCCAACACCCTTCGATGTTCCAGTTCCTTGCTCAAGAACTACAAACGCGGATCGGACTGGTGCGATATCGGAAAAAAGGGTCTGGAGGTCCGTTGAAGTGGCCGTGTACGGCAAATTTGAGACGAATAGAGTAGAACTATGCTTTCCGATATTTCAGTGAGAGTTTGAGGCCTTGGATCAGCATTTTACGCACCCGTGAACCTCAGATGCCTCTCCCTCTTCTCTGTCTTTTCGCTTTCCGAGGGTAGACATTGTCAAGGCCTCAAGCTTTTTTCTCGTTATAAGAGGTTCGTTAGGAAAGACGCAAAACTCCTCCTGCCAACATAAATTAACCAAAAAGAATCAGTCTTGGTGGCCTCTGTGGAGAGTCAAATACTCACTGTCTAGGTATGGTCTGAAGAAAAGACGAAACCGAGTTGACGAGGGTATGCGTTTGGTGGAACTAATAGCTCATATTTCGAAGTGGCAAAACGCTTATGAGCACGTGCGTTGGCGATGTGGCGGCGAGGGGCCACAGCCGTGACAGAAAAACGAACAACGCACACAAGCTACGTATATTCTGGACCGTTGGTATACATCATACACATCGCTCTCCGTTAATTTCATACATATAACATCGGTATCTACATGATTCCAAGCGACCACATACCCCATTACGAAGCCCTCAAAACCGTCACCGTCGAAATTCCGCCCCTCTATCCGATCCATACTTATCCATGGAACCATTCCTCCAACTCCTCTTCGTAAACGGGATAACCTTCAATCGTGTACGTATCAAGCGGGACTCCCGCCTGCGCACGATAATCCACCAGATCATTGTACCATCCTGCCTCCCGCAACGATGACCGACGAGAACGGGCAGATTCGCCCCGCAAACCCCCCAGGCGAAGATGGAGGTGCTTGAGGGTCGTAAATCGTGGCTCCGCACTATCGTAATTCTCCACCGCCTCCATCATCCTATCTCGCAGACCCGGCTCGATGGCAAGTGAGATATCGTCATTCCTGTTGCAATCCCATATCCTGAGGGACACGACGGACTTGAAAGGAGCGAACAGGGAGTTCCAGTCCGCGAGTTCGAACGGCATGTCGAACTGCTTCGTATCCGGAATCTCTATCATGAGATTGCGAATACTGCCGAGGGGGATACTGGTAAGGATCTGTGAAAGGATGCGGTACTGCATATCTGAACGGGCGGGCGCGAATAATGAGAACGGTGCTTGGTCCTCGCGATACACACTGGATTGGGCCGCCGTTTGCACGCCACCAGTCTCATCATTCTCCACGTAAGCCGAGACCTGCAGACCGACGTTATTGCTGAAGATGTATAGGGAGTTCCATGGAGTTATGGCCGGGTCAAGACCGATGTAATGAGGAAGGAATGAAGTGATAATTTTCGAAGGTAGGATCCAGAACGTCGTTTCTGCGCCCGGTGAAATAACGATGTTTCGCATCACGGTGACGGTATATTTTGCGGTAGCGCAGAACGTTAAAGTCGACAGTTTCGAAAGTACTATAGGCTCCTCGGGAAGTGGGTAAGCCTCGATTTGCTTCTCGGTGAAGCTATGAGCTCCCTCGTGCGAATACTGGATCCGAAGCGTCTCGAGAAGGGGTAGATCGCGGAGTAAATGGACGAGTTGCTCGGCCGGGAAGCTTTGTTGGCGGAGAATGTCGTTAAGAGAAAGGTGGCATAGTTTTGGGGATATTAAGGCAGAGTCGAGAGGGATACAGATGCCTCGCAAGGAGATTGAGCGTAGTCTCGGTGCGCTCTCCGCCAAAAGATCGCGGGTGATAGAGCACTCTTTATAGCCACTGCCAAAACCCCCTACGCATATAAGTCTGAGGTCCGTCAGCTCCGGTGCTGGTTTCCGCAGAATCTTCGTAATGTCGAAGAAGGTGAGTGTCGGGGCAGATAAGTCGACTTCCCTCGCATGGTGGATGTGATGTTCTAAAACATCTCGCACGGCTTCTTCGTGGCCAGCGGAACGCATATAGTTCAGTGAAAAGTCATGATAGATGCTTATCGGTGCAGTCTTGGATCTCTGCAACATGAGCTCTACGAGATCGATGCGGTGAAATAGGATGCCTGTCCATAGGAGTGGAGTATTCAGCAGGACGTCACGCCACAGGCGGCACACAAGCATGATGGACGTCCACCATGCCTTATGCCCCTCATCCTTGCCACGCATGGGCTCAGTTCTGCATAACTCAAATATTGAACCAAGCAGTTCGTCTGGTAGCGAAGAGATTGGGCTGCATGGTCCTTTAATTTCCATAGAGGCTGCAATTGTGGACAGCGTTAGCAACGAGATGACGAGACGATGTTGAATTGAAGCGTGATTGGAGACAAACCTAACGAGGTAATGATATCACTTGTAGCCATTTTCGAGAGTCGTGTGAGGATAAGGTCAGTGTCTGTGATCCCTGAGGCCTTGAGGTGGGTGTCTTGTCGTCGAGACAAAGAGTAACCAGACTATTTACGCGATGTGGTTCAAAGCGCCTGAGGAATGACTCGGCGGCAACTGCCGGACAGCTACAGTCCCGTTCATGCTTGCGCCACGCAAACTCAAGAGCTTCGCACCCACGTAATAGCTTGGAGTACCCAAGGGAGACCCTTTTTACATTATTAATAAGTTCACTCTATCCGTACAACATAACCCATAAATACCAGTCCATAATGACCCTGAAGAAGAAATGTTTTAGAGAACGTAACAATTCAAGGCAAGGCTCCCCCCCCCCTCTCAACCCCCTCTTCTATCCTTCGTCAAGACCGTCAAACTCCCATTGTATGAGAGAGTTTAAGGACTCATACAAGCACCATGTAGCAAACATAGCACATCTGATGTGCGTGCTTAGTACATCAAGTTCCCTACGGCCGAGGGAGACCCGTCGTTATTGTACAAGCAAGACCCGGTACCGACGTAGGATGCGGCGGCGGCGTCGTTTGCAGACATGAGAGCGGGAGAAGTTGCCGCAAAAGCAAAATATAATTCTAACAGTGAGCAAACAGTCAGAAAACAGTCAGCAAAGCGCTAGCAAATCGTTCCTGAAATCCCACAAACTACGACAGAAATCAACTCACGGATGTAGCTCTGCGCGTCCAGCCAGGCAAAGGCAGACTGGAAGAAAGCAACCCTGGAGGAGAAGGAAGCCTAAAATTCAGAATGGATCCGAGCATTCACATGCATGGAGACTTACTGGGCGGATTGCCCACCGGACGGGTTCTGGAGAGCAAACTCGGAGATGACGATCTGGTAGCTCTATAATCCCCGCAACCAATCAGCATCGCTTTGAGATGAACGAAGGGCTCACTCAGGACAGGAAGACTCACGGGGAACTGGTTGTGCGCCTTCTCGACGTAAGCCTGGAAGTCCGCGAAGCTGTTTCCGTACCAGTGGAGGTTGATGTAGTCGAAGTAGCAAGCACCGGCACAGGCGTTGATCATCTGTTGAAGCCAGTCAAGGCCCTGTCCAGCGGACGCGCTGGAAGTGATAGCTGGAAGGGCTTTTTTGATTGCCAGCGGGTTGATGTACTGCTTGTACCAAGAAGCGGCGGCGCTGGGGCTAACGTAGGCGGAGGTACCGTCGGGCTCGTTCAAGCTGAAGACGGCTATGTGTTTAACCTGTGAGCAAGAGATTCCCAAGTGTATGGAAAAATCGACATACTAGCCCAACCCTGCGCGGCTTGACGGCTAGCGAGTTCAGCTACAGGAGAGGACGAGCAATCCGTGCAGCGCTGAAACACACAGAATCAATACTATCCATCTGATCAGAACAGCAGTTTTAGCTTACCTGCATGCCAATGAAGCCAAGACCACCAGCGCCGTTTGTAGAGGGAGGTGCGTAGGTCTCCCAGTCGTAGATAGCGACGACTTCACCGTCACCGTTGTTCAAGACGCCAGGGTCGAGAGGGTTGTTGTCTGTTCGCAGAGCCATGATGAGATATTGCAGATACGAAAAACCTCATCGAGTGTAACACGTACACCATGGCCAAGCGAGACCACGCTTGCCAGCCTGAGCAGAAGCGGCAAAGAGAGCAACAAAGGCGAGGATGGAGAGCATGATGCGTTCCAAAGAAGGTAGATGAGGGATGAGTAGTAGGCACGGAAGACTCGTTGGCGAGGAGGAGTGAAGATCTCGAAGCCCTCGAGTAACAGCCTTTATACAATTTGTAGTAGTCGCCCAGAGCCGGTCCTCAATATATTCGGTCCCGCATGGATCCTCACGGGGCCATGAAAAGAGATTGATGTCAGCGGTCCAGCCATCTCCTCTAGCAATTTGACACGGTGATTGCACTTACGGACGGGCGATCAGTGGCTCGAGACTGAGGGCAAAGTCGATGAAGTCTCCGGTCCTCAGACATACTCCCAAACACTCCATACGACGGCCGGCAGAAGAGAGCCCCCAGCAACTCATAGCGCTAGAATATATTCGACATCGTAAGAGATATTTTGGAAGGCATGTCCCTCGTTGTAGGAAAGGCCACTCCTTGGCAGAACCGGGATTATGTGTATCACCTTACTCATTAGCAGTGAGCCATCAGCAAGGACACATGTGGAAGAGAGGAACAGAGCATGGATCACCCGTACCTTTTCCCCTTCTCCAACAGATTCGCCCTAGAAAGAGATAAAGAGATGCTGCCGCATCAAATCATGATTCAACCTGTTATTCGTCTCCGTTAGAGGATAGGATCTTGACAGGTATCACACTGCTCGCAGTGTACATTCGCTGGGAGTAGAAACCAGACCAGTCGACGCATAGACCGACACAAGGAGGAATCATTGCAGACGCCCGAGAATGAAAAATACCGACGTAGAATGTCTCAAGAATTTTGATGGACGCTGATGACGGTATAATCGAGTCTGTTGTTGCATAGTGACTGGATTGCAAGTTCGTAGCATCGTTTTCTCCGCATAGGTTCTAACGCCAAAATTGAGAACGTGAGCAAGAGGCAATAAGTTTCGAGCTGCGAACAGCAAGTACTGTTTCGAGCGACTCAACCTGGGCGTCAACTGGCCAGCCAAGAATCCAAAGACCGCTCCGGGCTCATCATCACACTGCCAGCAGCACCACCCCCAGCCACATCAAGGTCGAAATCAATATAATCCAGGTACCCATCGAACCAAGCACGACGTACAAAACCAAGGCTCGACAAGGTCCAGAAATAAAGCATACGACGACGCCTATATTCCATGCGGGTCCAGGGGCTTCAAGAGACACAGGTGCTCGCCATTATGATTTTGAATCATTTTCGCCATATGGGCGGGGTCGGTTTCGTTGATGGGCCACCAGTGCGAAAACCATCATCGGAGCGCCCGTGCCGCGTTTAGTTATGCTAGTGCACATCAACGGAATGTGAAAGTCCGCTATATAGAGGCAGCAAATTCCTGGTAGAGTCGAAGTGGACGAGGATGGGGTTCAGTCGCCGTTCGAGTTGACTCATCGTCGCATTGACTCGGAGCTGAAACGAGTTTGATTTGAACTTCGAACCTGCTACGTGGCGGTTTTTGAAACTCCGCTGGTAAAGTTCGGTGCCACAGTGGCGCTCCCGTCAAAGCGATTGCGAAGAGGTGTCAAGCCACACAACGGTCTCACTGTACCGTCCAACGGAGATTTCAGAAGTATCTTCGTCTTCATTATGATTATACTAGTTCGTTCCTCCTCCGAGTCGTAAGTACGCAAGTCACGGACCACCCATCCGCCCGCGGCCCCAAGCAAAAAAAAGCAAAAAGCACAACACAGAACACGTAGCGACATAACCGTAAAAATACACATCCTCACAACCCCTTTAAACAACGCCCATCTCCTTAACCTCCTCTTTCCCATCGTGGTGCTCCTTGCCGGACTCATAATGTCCCTCCTGCAGAGCGTTCAGCGCGTCCTCCTCCTTGTCGAGGTGGCGGAAGGAGAGCCAGAAGGCGATGCCGCCGACGAAGGCGAGGACGGCCATGGCGCCGTAGTTCCATACGAGGAGCGGGTCGGCGGAGACGGCTAGCGTTGAAAATAACGGGAGAGATGATTAGTAACGAGGATAGTGAGATGGTCGGTAACGAGGACGGCAAAATGGGAAGGAGATAGGGGAGATGAGAAGATAGGGGAGAGGAAGAGACTCACAAACGAAGGCCTCGCCGATAGCGTACGAGATAGCGGAGGTGAAGAGGAAAACAGACATGACGAGCGACTTCATGTTCTTTGGTGCCTTCGTGAACGCATATTCGAGACCAGTAATAGATGCGAGAATCTCAGAGAACGCGATCAGGACGTATGAGCCGCTATAAATTCATCGTCAGCTTTTCCTCATAGCAAAAATTCCAGGAAGTAGAGTTCAAGGGGCGGAGAGACGTACGTCTGAATCCATACGTTCAGGTCGCTGGTGAGCGCATTACCGTCGTCATCAGCACACGTAGAAACTTGGTAGCCACAAGGATTGCGCTTGTAGATATAATGCTGCGTGACGGCTGCCCAGATCATAGCCGCGGAACCGGTCATGAAACCCCAGAAGATCTTCTTGAGCGGCGTGAACTTGATACCAATGCGGGCGAGGAAGGGGTAGAACTACGCAGAACGGTGAGACGGTCAGACCCTGGGCAGGACGGTGAAGGCAGACCATGGGCCGGTGGGTGAAGGCATGGGAGATGGGAGTACTTACGAAGAGATCGCAGAGGGGGATGAAGATGATGAGGGCGAAGGGATCGAGGTTGTTGATGACGTCGTTGGGAACGCCGTTAGTGACCATGGTCGCAGCTTGAGAGGTCAGGTTGTTGATGATCTGGTTATACGCGAGCCCTGCAAATTCACAGCACAGTCAGTAAACGCAAAAAGAGAGACCAGAAATACATCCAGTGGCAGGGATACGTACAGTATAGAGGGTAGTAGACAAACACAGTGCAAGCCTTGAAACCTCTCCGGACCTCATCAACCCAGGCATCATCGAAAGTCATCCACTCAGGCTTCCCACCAACGATCTTGCTCGGCTTAGCGCTCTCCCAAAAGTCCGCAGCGGTGATATTCTTCCATGTCCGCACGGGGTTGATACTCCAGCGTCCGCGTGCAGCGAAGAACAGCAAGTGAAGGGCTTTGCCAAGAACGGAGCCAGTGGGGGCGGGACGAATGTACCGGCCGCGTCCGAGGAGGAGGACGATTGGGCATAGGAAGAAGATGATGGTGGGAAGAGTGAACGCGAGCCAGAAGCCGACGTACTGTGGCGAGCGTCAGCGTGCGAAGACAAGGCGCGAGGATATAAAGTTAGTGTACCTTTTCGGAGTAGGTCATTCCGATTTGGCCAACCAGAGCGCCGACATTGATGAAGAGGTAAAAATACTGCAATGACGTAAATCAGTAACGTCGTTTGCAAAAGCCGCGGACAATGATGGAGGCAACAGACCATGTAGATACGGGAGACGGTAACTGTTGGGTCAACGACGACGCGCTCGCCCGATGAGAGTGTGATGAGGTGCGCTTTTGCGTTGTTCATTTGGTCGGCAACAAGGGGAGAGATGTTCGACTTGAAACCACCGGTACCAGCACCCATGACGAGCATGGCGATAATGAGGCAAGCGAAGGCACCGTTGGTATTCTCGAGAACGGGAGGGAGACCAGAGACGACCAGAATAACGTGGCCGACCATGGCGACCAGAACGGACCAGCAGATAGTCTTGTAACGACCCCAGTAAGTATCGCTAAAGCCTCGGATATCAGCTCTTGTCAGATGCAAAGTCGTATCCATCAAGCAACGTACGCAATGTAGGCTCCAAACAGAGGAGTAACATAACACCTATGAACGCAGACGTGGTGAGCAAGCTTGTAAAATTCGTACGGGTGACAGGTAGTTTACCAGAGGTTGAAGAACGTTGTCAGACCGGTGGACGCCCGTTGACCCATGTTCAAAGCACCGGGTGTGCCGTCCGCTCCACTCGCACCAGTTGTGCTACCATCGGGCAGAGGCCGTTGGATGAAGTTGACCTATCGACAAGTAAGTACCGAGAATATAACTGCAGTCATTTCGAGAATTACTTACGAAGACGACAGTCGAACCTGAACGAGAAAAGAGGTTATTTTAGTTTCTTTTCGTGCAAGGCAGTGAAGACCGCAATCATACCGTAAAACTAAATCAAGACCAAACAATTAGTAAGCTGTTCCTTTAAGATCAAAAGTACGAAGACTACTCACAGAGAACCGCTCTGCCAACTCGACAAAGGCAATCACTGGAAAGCGCAGCGTAGTGAGGTTAGCGTTTTGCTAAAAGCGGAATGGAGTGGCTGACTTACGATATGTCGGCCAGTTAATTTTGTCGGCGATATGTCGCAGCGTCTGCAGCTCCTCGAGTGTTGGGACCACGAGGCCATCGTGGATGTGTTCGTGGTCGTGTTCCGGCGACGACACAATCGAGCCCTCAAGTTTTTCATCGAGGGTAGCCGGTTGATGTTTTGCCTGTTCTGCCGTAGCGGCGAAGTAGGCATCGTCCATTTGCTTCTCCATGGCTAGAATTCCTTGATCAAAGTAGACAGGGAAATGGAGGACCAGTCGAGTGCGACGGTGGCTAGGGGGGAGACGAAGGGCGAAGTGCCTGGTAAAGGAGAAGACTCGCTAGTTCGCACCCGAAGAACATCGAGCAGCTTTATATGGGGAGCGCGGCGGGCGTTGGAGAGCGATAAGTGCCTCGGAGCGAAGTCAATTTGATCTCCGGAGTGAAGCACATGCTCCCTAGAGACCAACATGCCTCCCATCCAGACTCGCCCGAAACACTCCTGGGCCACACGAACGAGAAAATAGTGCGATCTGCTCAGCTCAGCGCACAAGCAAACATTGTGGACGGGACCAGAAAATACAGGACAAATCGCTTTCCCGACGTCGGCGGCACCGGCTTTCAAAGGAGCCTCCAATTGGCAAATTTTTTGGGAGCTCTCAGGCCCCCGCCGGCAGTGTCCGCCGATCCGGGCTTTTTACGTATCGACTGTATCGCATCTCAGTAGGTTCTGCGCATGAAGTTACTTGTTCCTCTTGGCAGTGGAGGTAAACGGTCAAGAAAAACCCACGAGAGACAGTCGAGGGAGCGATTCGGACATGCACCATTCTTCGCTCCATGGTCCGTGCGCGCGCTCGAGCACGCAAGATAACCCGCTTGCTCTACCCGGTACCATCGCTTCATCCCGCCGGAGATCGGAGAAGATGGTGCGCTCGCAGTCGTCAACCTTGTGGACGACGTTGACACCAACACACGAAACGAAAGATAAGAGCCCACTGCTTCAGCTCGCTGCGTCGGATCATGATCATGCGATACCAATGTCGCAATGGCGAACTCAATTTTCTTCTGTAGGCTCAGGGCTGGATTTGGCACCGGAAGGCGGAGCAGTCGTCAGGCGCTCACAGTTCCACATGACTCTTCGCACCCATTGGCAGCGACTTGTACCCGTCTGTACATATACACTTCGAGTCCCATTCCACCATCCAAAATAATGCAAAGATGGTAGGGAAACAGTGTTTGTTTTTTCTCCGACAAGGTGCTATAAATACCTCACCTCCTCTCCTCCCCGATCGTTCATTGCAAAAACACAACTTGCGCAACGTGAGCCACGCACGCCACTCAGGAGATAAGACACGCAAAACAACAGGGCCCACGAGGGCCGTCTCGGCCGTTCTCCAGCGCCTCCCGCTTTTTTCGATCACGATCGCCAGGCGTGAGTCAAGAGCTTTGAAATCGGTTCCTTTGACTTGCCACCCCGCAAACTGTGGATGTTGGTGTTTTCTTGTTTGTGATGTGAGCTTACTGTATAGCCATGTTGTGGAAATGCTCGTGGATGACATGAAGATTGAGGTAGATGTACTAGTACTCTACGGGGATAGGATCTGGCCAGGAGTACGAAACAATGATCGGTGAGTTGAACCGGGGAATTCGATACCACGGAGGTCGGAGGAGGTCGGAGAGACATCGAGCACGCCACACTCGTCATAAGTTTCATAGGACTTGTCTAGATGTCCGTCTACTGATCTCGCAAATGCAACAACTATCATTGGTGATGGCTTGGAATGTAGATCACAGACGATGTTGTGAGGTTCACGAGCATACATACTGCCAGAACTACAGGAATAATCCAATAACGAAACGATATGTGTGGACGTACGTCAGACTCTCCATATTTCTGCGAGACTTCGGTCTGTAAAAACAATTGAAGCAGAATAGTAGTGTCGAACACCTGTGAAGTGATAGAACTGCAGCCCTGACGCCATCCATGATCATGTTATCCCAGCGCCCTGTCAAAGTCCAGCTGTTAAGTTGCTGACATCAAGACATCAACAAATCAGTAGTCTTTATCGGACCCACATACGTAGAAACAATGGAGAGGGCTGAGAAAAGGGCTGAGACCAGAGGGAAACAGGAACGAAAAGGACTCATTTGAGGTCACCGTATCGTCATGTCAGCGTCTGTGGGTATCTGTGGGTGCATTGACAGACAACGTCACCGACGTTATCAGTGGGGTGCGGAGGTGATAACAAGAGGCAAGCGCAAGCTACACGATAGACCAGAGTAGTGCTATATACTTAGTAGGGATGCGCACCAAGTAGACTGAGCTAAATGGAGCTGTTTGTGAGATCCTGAAGATACCGACACAGTCATACGTCCAATACTACACCTCCAGAAGGCCCGACATGCTCCAGACGATCTGGGACAGGATTTGAGCTAGCTGGTCGTATACTTATATATCGCAGAGAGTACTAGTTGGCAGACAAAACCGACAGGCCAAACGCAAGGTCTCGTAGGTAACAAAGCCCGAGCCCGAGCATGCCGGTGGTTGCACCAACCGTTTGTCCGTACATACAATTACGACTCTCTGCGAGACTTCGAGCTGTAGAGAACTATTGACGCAGAGTATCGAATACCAAGTAATTGATAGAACCGATGGTGCGTCATCCTAGAGAACGCTCTGTCAAAGGAATCCAACGTACAAGATGCCGACGGACGACAGCACATCAGCGCATCAGTAGTTTCGATCAACTCCTCATGCACATGGCGTCCGTAGAAAGGGCTGAGAAAGGGTCGAGGAGAGAAAAACAGGAGCGAAGATGACTCGTTTGTGGTCACCGTACCGTCATGCATATCAGCGCTTCGAGTGTTACAATGGGTGCAGTCGACGTCACAGACGTTATCGGTGTTGCATGCAGGAGGGCGAGCCACTCGAGCAGGAACGATAGACCAGAGGGCTGGTAGGAATGTGCACCAGGTAGATTGAGCTAGATCGCGGTGTGAGGTGTACAGAGGACACGACAACCACACATCGAGTACTACACTCCCAGAAGGTCTGACATACTCCAAACAAATTTGGTCAGGATTCTAGCTAGTCATATATACACCGCAGAGAGTACTAGTCCAAACAAAACCCACAGGCCAAACGCGAGGTCTCGTAGGTAACAAAGCCCGAGTATGCCGAGTGCTGCCAACCGTCGGTTTCTCCAACGTTAACCAGACTATCCTCGGAGTGTAGATAGAGCCTGCGGCAGCGGAACGATAGCGAGTAGAGGCGTGGTCCCGGTGTTATGTGTTTCCGCAACAAGGGCGAAGTTGAGAGAATTCGAAGTCGAGAGGTTTGATGGAGATGCACGGATGCAAGGCAAGGCACAAGGGGGTGACGGTGGACACTCGGTGAGCGGCGTCAAAGCAGATCAGACTCAGAGCAGTGTTGGAGCTCTGAAAGAAGGTGCCGAAAGTCCCAGGGCGGGATAGGTAAGTTACACAGCCGGGTCTGGGGAGAGAGCGGGACGGCGAGGGGGAGCCATGCAGAAGGCTTTTAAGTATATTGGAGGGAACCGTTGTAAGGAGCCGAACATCGTATCGTATCGAGGCCTGGTGAAGAGGGTGTGAACATAATCCGGATAATGTCTCAGAACGACCTGTGAGCGCAGACAGTGAAAGCAAAGTGTAAACATCGAGGCTGAGGGGACAGGAGGGTATGGGCAATGAAGTGGCGTTGAAGGAGCGAGAGAGTTTTTGTAGGTGGACAGTCTAAGCACATGGCGTTCGCCCCAAGAGCCAAGCTAAGTATATGTTTGTTTTCGAGAACAGAACGCCAGATCCAAGGAACGGATGTGTAAATCGGCATCTCCGATGAGTAATTTCTTCCAAAGGGAGACGCCAGGAATCCTGGTCTTCCTCCGGAAGATAGGATTGAGCAAGACCCGCATGCATGTTCGAAGCGAACATGTTTCGAGGAGCGCAGGAGTCTGTGATAATCCTCAACTTTGAATGGGCGTATGGGAGGTGTGGATCTGGATGTGTATCGGAACGGAGAAGTCAGCAAGAGGTTGTCAGACCGAGTGAAGTCGTTTCCAAAAAGAATACGTGGGTGTAGGGCCTCCCCAGGGTGATGACCAAGCCACTAAGACGACTGGTCGAAATACATGCCAGCGGGCCTGCAGGAACACAGGGGCACTGGCAGGGTCAAGACTGGTCCTAAGTTACTATGTTACGGCCTTATCTCGGGGACGCTCTCGTGTATCACTGTGTATGTCTCCTACGCAGTCATGATTGTAGGCATGAAGAGACATGATGGCCAGAGCCTTCAGTTCCAAGCTTCAAAGAAGTTCAGAGACCGAAGAAGAGGGATAGAGTCGGAAGTCGGATTCGTTCGCATCGAATCCCGTAAACAGAGCCAAGGGTCGTATGTGTAGTTTAGCGGCCCAAGCTTTGATCCGAGGGGCATGAAGCAACAAAAACAAGTAGACAACTGGTTGACTGTTCTGCGTCCCAGGGCGATATCGTCGTAGAGCAAAGCAGAAAGTTCGCAAGACAGTGGCGGCCGCGCAAAGCCGAAATGCCTTCAAGTTTTGCAGCTCCGACGGCGGTTGCCACAGACCTTCGCCGCACCTCGGGCTGCTCGGGCTTTCCCGCTCGCAGTCATTCTATGTTCAAGAAATGACTCGAAGTGAACGTTCAACATTCAACGTTCACCGTTCATCGTACAGAGTCGAAATGTTCTGGTTTGTGCTCTCTGAGCAGACTCATTCCGACCCGACTGCGTTCCCGTGCAAATCGCGACCACGGACACTAGCATCTTCTCTAGCTTTCTAATTGGACCATTCGAGAAGTCGGACCACATCCTTGGCAGCGTGGACGCCACTTCCCCCAGTGTTCCTTTCAACGGATTTTGCTCACAACCATCCTTCGGGCTAGCTCGAAAATCATGTCTGACCTGTTGTTATGCAAGATGTTAGACATTTTGGCATCCAGAAACGTTTGTCGGTACCGAGACCGCGTCTGCTCCGTACCATGGTGACCTACTAGTAACGTCCAAGGTACGTTCAAGGCTTATGTCTGTCGGATTATCCAGCTCGCACTTGGTATCCCGTGGGCATCACCCTCCGTGCTCCGTCTCGGCAGCCGCTTTGGGGCTCGACATAAAACATGCTAGTCCTCGTACTAGCGTTTATGACTCATAAATTCGGGGCACTCAGGCTTTGCTGCCAGAGGCATATAGGAGGACACTGGCCTCTACACGTCCACACCGGGGGCCGGAGCCCTGGCCGTCCGTGCCCTTGCTAGCTGGTTCAGCTTTTACGCGCCGTAACCTCTGCGTTTAGGTTCTTTACTGGAACCATCTCCTCGTTCTATATCACCGTTGTAGGAAGAGGGGAAATCAGGCCCATCATCAGGATTTGTGTCACGCCAATTACGACGGAGAAGCCTGATTGTGCCTCCCTCGGAAAGGATGGCATATGCATGATCCACCAGAATCGTAACTTCTTGGGATTATCCTTTTGCCAACACGAAGGTCACGCTAGGTTGAAGGTGCCTGCGCCTCGCCTATCAGTCCGGTCTCATATTTAGTGTGGACGCGGCGATCTGGAAACGTCTCCCGTGGGTTCCCTTCCTCTCACATTCTCTCTCCTTCACTACCGGCGTTATAAAGGCGTCGAACTTCTGTAAACTCGTCACTCTTTTCCTCTTACCAGAGTCTCTCCTTCATTTTCTATCCGTCAACCATGCAATTCTCTCGCTTGGTCGCCTTCGCCACTTTGGCAACCTGCTCTCAAGTCACACTCGGCGCTCTCTACTCCGATCCGTCTCAACTGCCATCTAACACGACCTATGACTATATCGTTGTTGGATGTGAGTACCGTTTTCAACACGTCCATTGATTCACTCACTGAGACTCTGTGAAGCTGGTGCCGGTGGAGGAGTCATCGCAAACCGTCTTTCGGAAGACCCCAGCGTAAATGTCCTAGTCATCGAGGCCGGCGGCGAGTGCGTGGAATTTAACGACTAGTTCCGTCCCTGAGAAGTCTGACATTTCGTTTTACAGCTCGGAAGGCCTTCTCACGATGTCTATCCCATTCTTCGTACGTGCCCAAATATTTGGTATCGCCGCGGGGAAGGTCTTGGGTGGATGCTAATGCCTATTTCCCCTTCTTGTTTACTCGCATAGGGTCCCACCTTGACGCCTGACAGCGCGGTGGACTGGAACTTCACGACTATCCCCCAAGAGGGTATGTCTTCAGGTTATTAGAATTCTTGTTAGATTTCTGACTGAGCATCACGCAGCTCTTTACGACAGGACCGTTCCATATGCGCGAGGACATGTCCTTGGTGGTGAGTATAGTCGTTCTTGGTCTCGGTCAGTGATGATAATATCATCGGCCCATAGGTTCGACTTCCGTGAACTTCATGGTTTACACTCGTGGTACGTCAATCATACGAAATCCCGTCGAGTTTCTGCCATGGCTAACATCACCATTCACAGGTGCCAAGGTAAATGTTTCGGGACATAGGAAAATCAAATACCATCGGCACTGACCATTGCGGTACATTGGTCACATAGGACGATTTCGACCGATGGGCAAACTACACCGGGGATGATGGGTGGTCCTGGGATGCTCTCATGCCTTACATACTCAAGGTTCGTCACTGGTACTTTTCGCAAATTCGCCGTACAAATTCGAACTTTTCCGCATCATTTATAGATGGAGAACATGACCACCGTTACGGAGACGGACAAGCTCGAGCCTGCAGTCCATGTAAGTCCTCGCTATCAATTTATTTGTAACAATCGTACTGATGGTAACTCCATTTGACGGCCTCAATATACAGGGCACGACCGGTCTTTTGCAGACCTCGCTGCCCGAGTATCCTCTGGCAACAGATGCGATGGTGCTCAATGCTTCTCAGGAACTCTCTGACGAGTTCCCGTACAACGCGGACTACAACTCCGGTGACATGATCGGTAAGTTGTCTTCGCTCGGTCTTGTCCTCCACCAAGTCATCAAATTCATGTCATTATCTTGTCTAGGTATCAGCTGGGTCCAGTACACCATTCAGGACGGTCAACGTGTCAGCTCTTCGACAGCGTACCTGCATCCCGCGGTCGCCGCAAGGTCCAACCTCGACATCTTGCTCAATACCCAGGTCACCAAGGTTACGCAGACCGGTACTGACAATTCGACTGGTACCCCTATCTTCCGTGGTGTCACGTTCGCCACCTCTGCCGACGGTTTGTTATCGTATCTGTTATCAGTTGTACGAGTTTCTGATAGATTGTTGTCTTGTCACCAGCAACGAGCTACGCCCTCAACGTAACGAAGGAGGTCATCCTCAGTGCGGGTGCTTTCCAGAGCCCTCAGCTTCTCCTTCTTTCCGGTATCGGTAATTCTACCGAGCTCAGTGCCGTCGGTATTGAGGCCATCGTCGATCTCCCCGGTGTTGGCCAAAACATGCAGGTACGTTCCTAACTTCTCTAACCTATCGAGATTTGAGCTCTAATCCATAATCATCCAATTCTCTTTTTTAAGGATCACCCCCTCCTCTCTAGCTCTTGGAGCGTTGCCAACTCTGAAATTACCTACGACGACGTCGGCCAGAACGCCACGCTCGCTGCTGAGCTCATGGAGGAATGGGAGACCGAAAAGGAGGGCCTGCTTGTTCTCGGTCCGGCGAACCAGTTCGGATGGCTTCGTATTCCCGACAACTCATCCATCTTTGAGACTGAGGAGGACCCTTCTGCTGGTCCTACTGCTGGCCACTATGAGTTGATCTTCACCGTAAGTCGGCTGTCCGATGTTAAGATCGTGTCGCGTCGTACTCATTTAGGTTGAATGCGAATAGGACGGATTTGTCTCCTTCGCCATCCCCACCCCATCAACCGGTCACTACTTCTCCATGTTCAGCAACGTTGTCACCCCTGCGTCCCGTACGTCCTATTTTCACCACTCTTATTCTCCTTCGTTTTTTCCATTCTGGTATTGATCTTTGTCCATACTCCAGGCGGTAGCCTCACGCTCGCCTCCTCTGACCCCTTCGCTGCGCCTCTGATCGACCCTGGCCTCCTCAACTCCGACTTCGACATCTTCTGCATGGTCGAGGCCATCAAGGCCATGCAGACATATGCCACTGCTTCCGCGTTTGATGGGTACCTCCTTGAGCCTTACGGACCTTTCGCTGATGCCGTCGACGATGCCTCGATCGAGGCTTATGCTCGTAACTACACCACCACCGTACGTCTTCGTCTTTTCTCTCTTCGTTGTTATTACTCCTCTGACTTGCAATCTACGCTTTTTATGCTAACGATATAGGTGTGGCACGCTACGTCGTCTTGCTCCATGGCTCCCGCAGACTCTACCGATGGATGCTTGAACCCTGATCTGTCGGTCAAGGGTACCATTGGTCTTCGTGTCGTCGATGCCTCTGCCATGCCATAGTAAGTCTCATTTCCTTCCAGAGCTCCATTGTACCTCTATCTTTGAGCATTTCCTGATGCGTTTTTTCCTTCCTCTCTTTCTTCCAGTATTCCATCGGCACACACCCAGGCTCCTACGTACATCCTCGCCGAGCGCGCTGCAGACATCATCAAGGCTGCCAATGCTCTCTAAGTCGCAGACGTGGTGCGTTGTACGGAAAACCTTGCTTGTCGTCTGTCCCCGGAGAGTGAGAATGCCCCATCCAAACTCTGGCCCAACTTCCTTCCGAGGCCAACAGTATAGCCCAACGACAACATTTCTCTTACTTATTTCTTTTGTTTATTTTGGGTCTTAAAACTGTTAGTAGTCTAGCAATCGACCTTGGATTGAGTGCGTTTGTTGCTGTGCGAGGCGGAGATGAGAACGTAGCTGTAGATGTTGTAGTTGGTGTGTCACGGACATTGCTGTTTATTTGTACTTCAAAACTCGCTTAATACCCTCTCATTGATTGTTGCAGTCGTGCTATGTCTCCAATGCATCAATTTGTTCATACAATAACTTTTGCCATAACCTGCAAATGATTATGCGTCTCAGCTCTGCCTGTCGCCCATCGATGCTTTGAACAGGGAAAGCGGGACCGGGGCAACCTTGTGATAGAGTGGGTTATCGTTGACGCGGTCGACGACGATCGACTACGTAAATTTCCCCGCCCCCATTGTGGAAGATAGCATAGCCGGTGGGGAAACCTGCGGGGATATCTGGGGATATCGAATTGCGATTGCAGGTCGTCGCATTGGCTCAGGACAAGACAAGGACAAGACGACGGTAAGTGCATGGGGGTCTGTGGATGCGGATTTATTTTCATGCTTTGTGGATGGTCCTCGCCTTGAAGCGACCCTTATTGACTCTATCCAGGAAATTTGAAGCTTAAGTAGAGACAATTGTGGCGGTGGCGAACGGCGTGCGGCTGCCGGTCTCCGGACAAGATCGATATGCCGACCATTTCCATCATTTGAACATCCGCGAAGTCCGGACGGCCGCAACATGACCTTCCTTCACTTGTCCTCTCGCTTGCCCTATTATAATCCTACTAATAGACTTATGGGCCACCTTGTAGGTGTGGCCAATGCTGACAGACGTGACCACAAAAGACATTCTGAATTTTCGATAAAGCTAGGCAACCTCACCCTGGACCTTGTCCCTCTCGATCTTTCATATTGTGACAGCGGACGAGACTCCGCCCCACAGTGAGCTCGCTGAAAGTCCGGACGGTCAATCCTCTTGCGCGGATTGGATAGAGTGCTGCTTTGAATTTGCATTCCACCAGAGTTTATTCGTATACTGCGGCCCAATACGCGTGCTGTAATATCCCGACCCCACGGGACCACATCCACCCCACCACCGCACCGGAAGTTCCACATAGAGGAATGATCATTTCCTCTGCGCCGTCCCTGGACGCCGCATCATGCCTCATCTCATATAGCGCGCAATCCCGATAGCTCGCTAGCAGAGAGGTATAAAGACTTGCTAGTCTGCCTATTTTGAGCTTTTGACTTTCTGTCCTCCATCCACCTCCACCCCCTTCCTCCGCCGCCGCTCCCCCCTTCCCAAAAGTTGCCCGTCATGTCCGCCCCAAACGTCCTAGAGGAAGAAAAGATGACCGATGTTCGCTTTGAAACGACATCTACGACGACTGCAGACCCAGAGAAGGCATCCACGGGGTATGCGGCATCCGAGACTGGCTTGCAGCACGTCAGGGCTACGGCGAAGGAGGAACGTCGGATCCTCTTCAAGCTCGACCGTGTCATTCTCCCTCTTACGGCGCTCCTCTATCTGAGCGCTTATTTGGACCGAGGTAATTTGGGAAACGCGAAGTTGCAGGGACTTTACGCCGGGCTATTGGATAGCAGCGACACGAAGTACTCCGTCGTGCTCTGCAGTGAGTTTCAGATTTTGCTGGTGTACTTCCATAGAGTAGGATGCTCATTCTATTTGTGCGTTCATGCAGTATTCTATGTCACTTAGTGAGTAACCTCCGTGTCGATTTATACCTGCCCCAGCGATTTCTGCGTCACGTAAAGGACCCGAAATTGTTGCACGACATTTTCTGCGAATCGAATGGTCGTCGCCCGCTGCCTGCCATGCGTCCAATTTCTTATCCGCCCGTCATGCTTCATTCATTATATCGCAATTCCATCATTTACTGACCATGTCCTCCGTCATGATACAGCATCTCCCTCTCTATTCCGGGCACTCTCCTCGCCAAAGCTATCCTCCCCTCCTACTCTATCGCCCTCGGAGCTCTCATCTGGTCCATTGCCGCGACTGGTATGGCCGGTGCCCAAAGTTTTGGAGCTGTCATCACATGTCGCCTGTTCGTCGGAATCGGTGAAGCACTCTTCGGTCAGGCTGTCACTTTCCATTACTCGCTGTGGTACAAGAAGGACGAAATTTCCAAGCGACTTGCTCTCTTCATCGGAGCTGGTGTGCTCTCCGGAGCGTATGTACTCTTCCCGCAGTGAAGGCTTTGGAAGACATACTGACACTGATATGATTTGCAGATTCGGTGGCTTGATCGCCTATGGGACCTCCCAGATCAAATCCTCCATCGCTAACTGGCGCATCCTCTTCTTGATCGAAGGCTGCCCCTCAATCATCCTCGCCATCTGCATCTTTTTCTTCCTTCCTTCGCGGCCCGATAAGTCCAACTACATAACCGAAGACGAACGGACAGTGGTCCACACGCGCCTCAATGCCGATTCGCTTGGAGAGGGCCATACTGGTATCGATTGGAATGGTGTTAAGCGGGCATTGACGGACTGGAAGACCTATGTCGTGTCCATCATGTATAGCGCGATGAACTTGACGTTGGGGAGCGTCACAGGTTTCTTGCCAACAATTATCAAAGGGTGTGTATCTCTACGCTATTTCCCCCGCTCTTCTTCCCTAAAAATAGCCTACCTGCTTGAATGCTAATGCGTTGTGTTATTCATAGACTCGGACACACTGATGCCGCTGCTCAACTGTTCACCGTCCCACCATACGCCGTCGCATTTGTCACCATGTACCTCATCTCCTACTTCTCCGACCGCGCAAAGTCAAGAGGACCCTTCGTTGCTGGCGTCTTCGTCATCTCAATTGTTGGATGGCTTATCTTGCTCCTTGAGCTGACGGATAATCGTGTGCGGTACTTTGCGTGCATCTGTATCGTCATTGGGGGATACAACAATATTCCATTGTACGTTCTTTTCCCCGCTTGTTCAGAACAGTGCCGGATCGAGCTAATATCTCGGTTCTCCCCCGAACAGGATCATGAGCTGGCAGTCAAACAACACCGGAAGCCAGAGCCAGCGTGCGGTTTCCCTTGGGATGCTCAACTCAGTCGGTATGTCGCTGTTTTCTCCTTCCCGAGCACTTTACTCCCCTATAACCACGATACTACTCTCCGTACTGACACCGTTCGTTCATCAGGCCAATGTCTCTCCATTCTTGCCTCGTTCTCCTTCCCGGACTCCGAAGAACCACGTTATATCAAAGGAATCTCACTTAACATCGCCTTCAATGCCCTCGGCATCTTTATTGCTATGGGCATGTCGCTGTACTACAGGCTCGAGAACGCAAGGAGGGACAGGGTTGAAGGTGGGCGGCCGCCAAAGGGCGAGGTCATGAATGTTGTGGAAGAACATGATTTCGCGAGAGGGTTCAGGTATGTTGTTTGAGAGACAGAGGGCTCTTGTGTTATGGCGGTCGAAGTTGCGGGGTGTGATACGATTGTGATGACTGCTAGGCCTGGAGGGAGGCTCTGTATCATAGTTTTCTTGGACCGGGAGGATGGTCGAGCGTGTATAGCAGAGACGCACGACGGTGTACGATAGCTCTCATGGCAGACTGGGCGGCGGTGGCACTTATTTACCAGATGAATACCTTGCATGACTGTACGAATAATTAATTGCCACGAAGGTCGCAGGCCACATATCATGACGTTCAAAAAATTTGATGTGAGGGAGAAGAGTCAGCGCCCCTCCCGCCTGAGTCACCCTTGGACTCGAGAGAAGGAGTCGGAGGTTATATGAGCAGCGAATACTGACACACCTTTGAACGATTTCTTCCTCACCGGATCGTGGCACCTCGGAGCTCTTCATCTTGTCGTGACTGAACGCTTGGCCGCATCTTCGCCGTATCCTCGGTATTCGATGAATATCGAATCGGCAGAGACCGAGAAGTATATTATTTTCCACCTTTTTGTATCTCGCCCATGGTGCATTTTCACGAGGCAGTCTCTTATGAGATTGTGATATTGTGTATGGGAACTGTGCTACGAAAATGCGGTGTAATGTTATGCGCTCTGTAGCATGCGGGAGAACGAGAGAGATTTTCAGCTCCTTGAAATTCTCGGTACTTGCCGGATTCTATATTCGGTAAAACAGAAGGAAGGAAAAATGTCTGCCCCATGGCTAAGTTGGTCAAAGCGTCCGACTGTTATTACACAATGTGTTGCCACATCGGAAGGTCTCCAGTTCGAGCCTGGATGGGGCAGTTCCATGATTGTTCGTACAGACATTGTTTTGTTTTGAGGTCGTCAGTCCCACAGGTGAGGTCGGGAAGGTGCCGCGGCAGTGAACCTGACGAGGTGAAGAGGTCCCATTCAAAGGTAAACGTTCGCGTGCCCCTCCCACATGGACTTTTGACTCGTAAGCAAGCGTATGCGCTGTGGAGCTCGAAGTCGAGAATAATTCAATGCGCACGGTAGATCTGAACATGTGTGCTAGTAGAGGGAGAGCCATCCATAAACGTTTTTCACCTCAGCGCCTTCCCGACATGACTGAATCAACTCGCCCACGATCAGAATGCGAACCTAGTGACAAGGAGCTGAATATACTTCAGACTATGCGCAGCAAATGTACAGTCTACAATTCACGAGCTTACACCCCGCCAACCCTCAGATCGCTGGTAAATCCCCCAGCGCCGCCCCAGGTAACGTAACCCTGAACACCAAAAACTGATTATCGTTGTCCAGCCCAGCGTCGTACGGCTGGCCGAGCGAGGTCCCGTTCGTCGTTATGAAGTCGTTGTCGGACTGTGGAGCATATGTCAGAGAAGCATCAGTATGATATTAAGAGTAACAAGTAGTATGCGGGGAGGTGAGGTTTGGGTGGAAGGTCGAATGAAGGAAAGAGAGGAAAGGTAGCGGGAGGAGGGAGAAGCAGAAAGATGGGCAAGGGAAGGGGTACATACAACGGTAAATAAGAAATAATCATCTGGGAAGGCCTCGTCCTGACATGAAGCCAACGCGAGCGACTCCCATTTCGCATTGATGAGCGTTTGATCCGATGGATCGCCTGGAGATGCAAACACATCAGATGTCGACCAACCGCGTCAGCACACCACCTTGTCGGACAAACATAAAGAAAAGTGCTAAGAAAAATGGAACGTACCGTTATGGAGCCCAAACCTAGCCAACTGCACGTCGTCCAGATAATCCACGAAGCTCACATACGTCGCCGGTACAATGCTCTTATCCAACTTTCCATCGTCCGCGATCGGGTTGGCCGGATCGTCGAATTTAGAGCCATGGATGTCGGTGGCGTTAGCCAGAGAGATCAGGTCCGCCTGCCTACCAGCGTAAACCAAACCCCAAAACCGTCAGAGATCGGTCAGAATGGATACGTGGTGCGTGCAAGTGTCAGTCGGCCACAGATTGGATGGGTTGTAAAATGCCTCACGCACTTATAAGACGCATCGTCGTCATCATCCCCATGTCCCTTCCCATCCCTCGAAAGCACAAAAAACACCCCCTCGCTCACATAATGCAGCTCGCTCGCCGCCCGCGTCTTGCCCTTCTTCGACGTCGGCAGCGGGACGACCCATTCGCCCGTCACCGTCCCTGTCGCCGTCTCGCTTCTGGAAGATGTGACGTTTGCGGCGGTGAAAGAAGAGGCGGTGGAGGAGGAGGACACGTCGAATGCGACGAGTCGTGTGTATCTTGACGTCATGTCGTCGTCGCCTCCGTCTTGGATCGTAGCGGATTGGAGGAGGGCGTAGAGTGTGTTGTGCGAGGAGTCGGTCGTGAGGCCTTCAAAGCCTACGGGCAGGCAAATAGACAATATGGAGAAGTCAGCTTCCTTTATCCAATGGGTGCTCACGATGGCGAAAGAAATGCTAAATAGCGAGGATGAAGAATAGGGGCTGAGTGGCACGAATGAAGGTGTGGCCCAAGTAGTACAAAATTGAAGCTTGAGAAAGAAGAGGAACACACCCTGATTCACGGCCCTCCCCGTCTTCGGGTCCACCGCCGACGTAAAATTCACATTCCCCTTTTTGTCCAGGGGTAAAATTGCGGCCGAAGGTTGGATGGCTTTGATGAGCGAGCCGGAGGAGGAGAATTTGTAGATGTAGGGGCCGTATTCGTCGGACATCCAGAATCTGTTGGGATAAGAGGTGGAAGTAGAGGTGAAGGTGGGTACGAAGGTGAGGATGCCGGTTAGCATGACGGTGACGTTTCGGAAATATGGGAGCCATATCAACTAAAATAATATGCGCAATGAAATGGACAAAGGAGCGAACTCACGTCCCATCCCGCTCCGAAACCAACCCCTCACAATCCAAGCTCAGCCTATCGTCCACCTCACTCGCAATCGGCAACACCGGATCCTCTCCCTCTCCCCCGGTCTCGCCACTCCCAGCAGGCCTCACCCCCAACGCATCCAGCCCCGTCGTATTCTTATCCTCTCGTTCAGTATACAGCAGAGTTTTGAGGTAAGTGAGTTGCAGGGTGGACTGGGCGTCTGAGAACGAGAGGTCGGCGGGGTCGTAGTAGGGAGTGAGGGTGAAGGCGAGGGTGTGTTGCCGGGCTTGGTAGTTTATAGTTCCGTCGCTGCGAGAAGGTGAGTGGGTCAGTTGGTGAGTAGGTTAAGTTGGGGAAGGGTGGGGAAGTAGGGCGAAATACGTACACATTGAAACCACGATCAGGCTGAACAACGAGCGTTCCCGTGAACGATTCCGAGTCTGATCTGTCGCCACTGGATGATTTAGAGAAAGCCTGAAGGGCAATAGCGCTTCCGAAGCCCCCCATCGTGTCTCCTGCTCATCCAGAAAAGACATGTGAACACAGTTAGGTTGCTGGAGCCGAAAGCATGGACGGAGGCAGGGGAAAACTAACCGGTAGAATCGACAAAATCAGACGGGATGAGCCCGAACGCCACCAGTCCCTATGGACAGTACTGGTCAGTCACTACCAAACTCCACGCGAGCAAGCTGAACAGCTCGACAGAGCAAAGAAGAACACACACTTTATTCACATAAGTCACTCCTCCCAGCTCTACGGACACAGCAAACGAGGGGTCCGGTTCCGAGCGCGATGACACTAGCGACGCTTGTGAGCTCGAGGCGAGGGGTGTCGCCCATGCCGTGCTCCCAAGGCTGATCGCAGTGGCCAGGAGGAATGCAAGCCTCTGGAAAGACAACATCGTCTTCAGTGGCCTCTGAATCAATGGATCGGGATCGCCTGGAAGAGCAAGGACGATCTTGATCTTGATACAGCACTGGCTGCTTCAGAAAATAACCCCCTGGACCACCAAGCTTTATACGATATATATACTTATCCCGTTCCCTCCCCTAATTTTTCATTTTGAATCATCATTCCAGGCCACGATTCCCTCGACGTCGTTGCGCCATGTGTATAACATCCCGGGCCCTCTCAACAAATGCCATAGGCCTCGGAGAATTATAAATGATACCCAGTGCCGACCGCGCTTTGTGCACATATGGGCGCATACTACCTGTCAAGACTCGACTTGGCTCAAGACCCGCGAGGACACCATGACCAGGGTCCAGCTTTGCGCCGGGGACGAAGTCACGACGCATGGGCTACGCGCTCGTTCGTCGGCATTTTTTCCTAGAGACGAGTGTTGGAACGCTAGCGGACCAGCGAAGGACCTATCATAGCACGTATAATACGTCGCACGTTCGTCATGGTCGTGTGGACTCTGGGTATAAGTAAGGCGTCTCGAGAGCACAGAAGACGGAGAGAACTCGTGCGGACGGGTCTCCGGGCTCGAGGGGATTTCAGAAGATGAGGCTAGATGAGAATAGAGACGAGACTGAGGGATCCTAAGGGGAGGTACATAAGACCCGAGAGCGAGGGGAGCATAGTTTTCAAGTTAAGGTTTTAGTAGCGCCGGTGAGAGCGCTCGAGGCTGGTGGTGGGTGTCGTTTATTAACATAGGTCACCGGCTAGGTCAGATATTCCAAGAGCAAGAATCAGCGTAACCGACGACAAGGCCAATGGGTGTATATACGACTTTGAGCTCTGCAGATGAACTGGGGGAGCGCTACCTGCGGCAGCAGCAACCTTGCTGGGGAGGGTCCGTAGCGGGCCGACGACACTTTTGGACGAGAGCCCACATGTCTTTTTGTCATCGCAACATTCAACAACTCGGGGCCCATATTAACGTTCTCTATCGCCGTGCCCGCCGGGAGGCCATTTCTCCCACAGGCGAGAATGCCTTGTTCCCTTACCATCGACAGCTTTTCTCTCTCTCTCGGGGCTACTTGAGGTCGTCCTCCACTCGTTTGAAATAGCACGGTCTTTCTTGGTGTCACTCCGGTCAACCTGACTTTCCTCCTTTCCGACAACTTTCTCCTCGCGCTACCTGATCTTCTCGCCAATTCACTCGATTTTTCATCGTGTCCCGGACAAATTGACATAAGTCTCGTCGCCCACGCGTTCCACCGTCAAGACTTCTCTTTCTTCAAGACCAGCTGCCTCCTTTGACCCGGACTGTACTATATCTCAGTAGCGGGCCGACGCCACTTCTGGACGGGAGGCCCACAGGTCTTACAATATCATCGCGGCATTCCACAACTCGGGGCCCATATGAATGTTCTCTACCGCCGTGCCCGGGAGGCCATTTCTCTCACAGACGAGAGTGCCCTCAGGCTGTTACCTTACCATCAACAGTGACAGCCTTGTTTGCTCTCGGGGCTCCTTGAGTTTCTCCTCCACTCACTCGAAATAGCACGGTTTTCCTTGGTGTCACTCCGGGCAACCAGACTTCCCTCCTTCACTCTTTATGGGAAATCTCATCAATGTCCATCTTACCGTCTTTCGTCGTTGCGTTTCATTGCCGAACCCTGTATTTCATCTGTAACAACTGCCTCGACTGTGACTGCTGGGCGGGGCAGGCCTGCCATTCGTCTGCCAAAGCTGTCAGACTGAATAGACGAGACTGTTTTCTAGAAAGTGCCGCCGACCTACTTACTACTTATTATCTGTCCGTAAACAATCTTCGACAAACTTCTCCTCACGCCAGGGCAGGCCTGCCATTCGTCTGCCAAAGCTGTCAGACTGAATAGACGAGACTGTTTTCTAGAAAGTGCCGCCGACCTACTTACTACTTATTATCTGTCCGTAAACAATCTTCGACAAACTTCTCCTCACGCCACTTGATCTTCTCATTATTTTACTCGATTTTTTATTGTGTCCAGGACCCAAATTGACATAAGTCTCTCGTCGCCCGTGCGTTCCATCGTCAAGAGCTGTCTTTCAACTTCAATAACAGCTGCTGCCTTTGACACCGATTGTACTATATCTCGCTCGTTTCTCTCTCATCATGTGTCCATTTCTCTTCCGACAGGAGGTCTCATGCCCATTTCTGCGACGTACTGCTTTTGTGCTGCTTCGACACTTCGTTCCTGAGAGAGGTTCATACCACTGTGTCCAGCGTGTGTAGTTTTCCAATCGCTCAACTTAGAGACAAAGCATTGTACGATGCGTAAATACGCTTTGCTTGCGGAGTCGAAACTGTGAATTTGCTGCGAATCGAGTAGTAAAAAGTACTTCGTGCAAAGGCACCGCGAACACCACGTAATGTGGCGCCGCGCCACATTATTTGTTTGTACTTGTTTATTTTTGGCAACGGATTTGCAGGTTACGGGGGTGCGAAGGACCTTGAAGCAAGGTAACTTGTGAAAGAAAAGAGCAAATTGAACAGAGACGCGACACGTCGAAAGCACGTGGATGTTCACCGTCAATGGTCAGGCTAAAAATAGCACATCTCCTCAATGGGTGGCGCACTCATGTCCGCGGGCCACACACCGCTCTCAGGTTAATAGTAATCCTCAGATCCTTCCACGTCGCAAATAAAGCTTACAATAGTTGCAACCTGGCTGGGACTGAGACATGCACGATCGGAACACTACGACATGCTGAAATCAAGACGCATCAAGCGTCCCACATCTCGCCTCTCCCATCTCACACCTTGCAAAACGAACCGTATGTAACCCGTAACAAGAGAGTGGGGTATGTAATGTGTATGTTTACTTATGTCTGGAATAGATGTAAGTATGTCTGTTAGTTATCGTACTTCCGCGTAAGTACTGGCACCGGGCTCCGACCGGGCGGAGTAGTGCGACACGCAATATAGAGCATCTGGAAGGTAGAAAGAGCAAAGAGCAAAGACAGGTGCGAAAGACGAAGAGCGAATAAAGATGCGGCGAACCGACGCAAAAACTAAAACGTAGGATTCAAGGTAGAAAGAGAAAAGGGAACGCGCCTGGCCTACACTATGAACGCACAACGAACAACAGCGATCGATCACATCCCAGAAACGAAATAGCAACGAAGCAAACCGGACGGGAAAACCACCAAGCCATACAACAAACAGGCGGTGAACGAAAGAAGGGTATATCAACAGCACCGGCGAGCGGATCAACCTAACCCACCTAAACCTAAACCTCCACCTCCTCCTCCTCACTCTCCGAGAACCCCCTCCTACTCCCCCAGCTGCCCCACGTATCCCCACCGCTCATCCTTGCATGTCTACTACGGCTATGCAGGTAACGTGCCATAGCGGGAGATGTGGGTTGCGCGGAGGGGTTCCAGCGCTTGGAGACGCCGGAGGAGGGACGGGAGGGGGG
This sequence comes from Stereum hirsutum FP-91666 SS1, assembly GCF_000264905.1. NCBI lineage: Eukaryota > Fungi > Basidiomycota > Agaricomycetes > Russulales > Stereaceae > Stereum > Stereum hirsutum. Next base: position 435,907 of record NW_006763142.1, on the reverse strand, counting down.
AGTGTAGGCTGGGGAGGAGGAAGTTGGGGCGGCGGAGGGGGCGTCGGTGGTGGAGGCGGCGGCCGACGAGGTGTCTGCGGGAGGCGTGTATGTGTAGGCTGGGGAGGAGGAGGCAGGGGGAGTGTACGCCGGGGAGGAAGACGCTATTTCGGAGGAAGAGGTGTCGGCGGGGGGAGTGTAGGCTGGGGAAGAAGAGGCGGGAGGGGTGTATGTGGACGAAGGAGCGACGTAGGTCGAGGTGTCGGACGGAGTGTAGTACGATGACGAGTCCGCGGTGGAGGAGTAGTAGGACGATGAGTCGGTGGCGCTGTACGAGTCGGTGGCACTGTACGATCCTGAATCCGTAGCACTGTACGATGCCGAGTCCGTAGCGCTGTACGATGCCGAGTCCGTAGAGGAAACAGAAGCAGTGGAGAACGAGCCGGTGGTCGTCGCCGCGCCTTCGAAGATATCATCCTGAGCACCGTCGAGGAAGTTGTAGAGGTCGGTGTACAGAGGAGGGTGGTAGGTGTCTTCGAAGAACTGTTTTGATACGAGGTTTGATAGGTCAGGCCGGGGGCATGGATAAAGTGAATTGAGAGAGGAAAGGTAGACAAACGTACGGTATTGCCCTCATTTTGGTACCAGTAGAAAGGCTATACGAAAAAGAGCATAAGCATGCGCATTCTAAATTATGAGACTGGTACTGGGGTAGACGAACCTGCTTAGCACCATACGTGCAGTTACTGGGCGTAGCCTCCGCACGGCCGAGCGAGGGGTCCGCACCGCAACTGATCGTTCATTGATTGATTGAGTGAGCAACACCAGATGAGAAGGAACAATCAGGACAAAGTTCTACGGTTTGGCACGAACGAAAACGAACGTACCGACGGGCGAGTTGAGGAGTCGCAATGGGCGTGGTGGACGACGCGCCTGTGACTTGACATTTGAAGCCTAATGATGGTTCGAAGAATCGTTAGGTATGCTGGACTCCGGACTTGGCGGAAGTAAATGGAAGTGTTGGCGTACCGGTCATGTACACTGGAACCGCAAACGGAAGGTTAGTTACTCGAATAGGGTGTCGACGTAGAACGATCGGAACGTACTTTGCTCCGCACCCGAATCGGGCTACACACATACCATTCCAGTCAGCCCCATATAACAACACAAGGAAAGCACTCCGTCCCCATAGCAGCACGCACCGTATGGATCCAAAACCAAGCACAAGTACATCCTCCCTCCGGGCAAGCTGGCATCGCAGCCGGAACCTGGAAATCGGTATGCAGCGTCCACACACAGGTCTGGTTCACGCTGAAAATGGCGAAATCTTCGGGCTTGACGGCGGTCGCGTCGGATTCGTAGGCGATGGCGAGGGCGCAGCCACCGAGGTCGTCGATGCCTGTTGTGTGGAACTCGGAGAGGTCTTGACTGGAAGAGTATGAACCCAAGCGAATGTTAGTCTCTTGTGACGCTTTGAATGTGGGTGAGATGAAAGACGTACCCAGGGCAGGGATAGTCTGGCTGGTCAGTCGAACGAATGTCGCCTCCGTCAGAGGAGTTGTACCAGGATGTGTATCCCTTGTCGCATGCGATTTCAGAGTGGACGGTTCCACCGGCTGGAAGTTCCATAAAGTCGCCATCGTTGGGAGGTTTGTCGAGGTGACCGTGCTATGGTACAACACCAAATGTGAGCGGAATGATACGGAGTATAGGAAGAAGATGAAATGGTACTCACGAACCACCATTCATCGAAATTCATGGCCATGAGAGGGTCGAGGAGACGGTTCGGGGCCGTGCTTTCGTTGAAACCGAATGCACTGTTGTGCCAGATGCCTGTACCAGACCGTATCACACGTCAACAAAACAAAGTAAATTAAAGTAAAAAGTGAAGAATGGAGACGGACTGGCATGGCCCGCGACGAGAGAGGTGGTCGCGAGGACGGTAGCGACGAGGGTGATGGCGGGGGGAGCCATCGTTCAGTAGAGACTGTGGGGATAACGAGAGAGAAAATGAGGGTGATAATGAGGGACTAAATGCTTTTAAACCGGGACGGAGGAGGAGGGGAGGAGAGGGAGGAGGAGGAGAAGGTGGTGGAGAGAAGGAAGAGACGGTTTCGAGGTGCTTCAACGACCGATCGTCGTTTCCATAATTTCAGTATCGACATCCCGCGCTTTGGCTCCGTCCGCAGGAAGGCGCGCCGGGCCCTCCGCCGCCGCCGCCGCCGTCCTCCTCAGTCCTTCTTCAGCCTAGCTTCCTCCACCCTTGTGCTCGTATCTGTCTCAGTTCTCCTCGATGCAGCGGACGATGAACTTTGCTCGTTAAATGATTTCACACTCGGCATGGCTTGCCCGTCAAGGGCCATCAGGTTCACGGGATTTTTATCGAGTTTATCTCCCATGGCGGTCGCCTTCATCTTGATAGAAAGCAATAATCCCAGCTTTGCTCGGCTGCACGATCGTCTGGACCGTCTCGCGTACCTTGTCGACGAGGCTGTACGTGTGCACCACGGCAATGGCCATCCTAATCTTCACAAGCTCGTCGACTTCGAGCTATCGACATACTGAATATGTTAACGGCCTGCATGGCTCTGTCGATAGACTTTCCTCGTGTAGTGATGCCCAGACGGTCTTCACGCGACATGATTGTTACCATGTGTACTTTTCGCTCCAAGTTCGCTCTGAAGGTCAATACAAACTCTTTTCTCGTCTCGCTATAGGACCCTCGAAACCGTCTATGACGTACGATCCTGCTACGGGGGCGGGTCAGCGCCAGGGTCTGAGCGATTTGTGGAGATAGAGGGGCAATTTTTGGTCCAGGTATGCTCATGAGACGGGGTCATGGAGATCAGGGCTGACGCTGAGGCCTAAGGTATAATCTGAGTGGCGGGGGCGGGCACGACTTTCATCGGAGACTTGAAACGCTATCCGTTACCTTTGACCTATTACCATGACCTTTAATGACTGTGGTCAGTTTAGGGATGCCCAAGACAGGTTTCGAGATCCCGGAATCAAGTCTCTGTAACATTTCGCCGATTCTTTCCGTATTTTTGGACACATAGGTTACGAGTCTGTTGCTCGACATGCGATGCCTAATTCTTTCGTGCGTATCTTGGACTTTTCACTGCATAGTGTGTAACATCCACGAAGCATAATATCTGGGTCGCACGAAGCATGAACGCGCTGCTCAGAAGAAGAGAGACGAGCACTGAGAGGAAAGAAGAGCAACGCTGTCAGGGTACTGTTTTTCTGTTTCTGACTCTAGCGCATAGAAGTCTCTTCAACCTCTCCGTTTGTCACCTTCGACCTCCATGTCGACAGAACTTTCAAATGCCCAAGTCGCTTTGATCACCTGCCGGCTCGGAGGAGGCTCAAACCCTTCCAGTAACAGCTATCCATATTCCATGTTCCGTATGTCAGTAGTGTCATGGTACTATTGCTGACTACTTTCTGGAAGAGAAGCTTCGAATAACCTGGCATGGGCGAACTTGAAACGATACTTTGTAGGGCCACCGTATACGGTTCGTTGCTTGGTCAGGGAAACGGTGGAGAAACGCCGTTGACGCTCAACTGAAAGCTGTTTGAGGTTCGCCACTACTTCTTTCAGCATTCGAGTACTGTGTCAGCCGCGCGGTGAGATGATCTAGACAGAGCTTGGTTGTACAGTAAGGCCAGATGTGGATTCAAGTGGTATGTAAGTTGCCTCACCTGATCAAGTAGCTCTGGCATTGCGAGAAACCGTGACGGAGCGTAGCCCACACTGATATAGTACCTGAAAGAAAAGCATCCTATGTTCATGCTAACGAACTGATTGTTTCCGAATAAATATTCGCCACACCCTGCCTATACCAGGTCCAGAAGTATCTCTACTATCATCGCAATCTCAGTGATGTGCAAAGACCCATCCAATCAAGCTCGCTCGTGTCCCACAACCCGAATAACACCGTCTCGGAAAGACTCGGAAAGCCCGTTCAAGGCTCGGAGTTTATGGAGATAATCGATATGACACCGATCAGGAGTTTCGAAGTCCACCGTGACCCCACCCTGGCACTGGCTCGAAGCACGGAAGTACAACTTGTAATTCCATATCGCGTCCACATCTCCAAGTTGATTTTCTGGGTAGCGGGTCCTGTAGTTCATATAAAGCGCTCCGTGAGTGACCCCCCTCGAAATATACCCGGCGTTCTCTACAGCTTCCTCGCCTCATCGGCCATCGTTCTTACACAGGCTTTCTTAACGCTATTTTCTCGCATCTTCTCTTCAAGCTCTCCAACTTGACACACTCGACGGACTTAAAATGCCTCCAACCCACATCAACCCCCCTTTCCGCGCCGATCACATAGGCTCTCTCCTCCGCCCCCCATCTCTACTCCAGAAACGCCGACAGCTACACGAAGGAAAAGTCGACAAGGCAGAGCTGATCGCTGAGGAAGATCAGGCGATCGCGGAGATTGTGGAGATGCAGCGGGAGGTTGGGATTAGGGGGATCACGGACGGTGAATTTAGGAGGGTCAGTTGAACTTGGATGCCACTCTCGAAGTAGCGGCTAATTGAAATTACTTACCGCACCGTTCCAGTTTCTTTTCTTCGATGGCGTATTTGACACGCTCGAGGGAATGAAATTTCACCCGCAAGGTACGTACTTATGCCTTGCCTTTACGCTGTCTCTCTTGAAAACTTTGCTTCAATTGACGAATGCTGGCCATGCTTTTCCTTGTTATAACCGTCTAGCACCTCTCGACTGGTTCATGGTAAGTGCCTGCCACCATACATATTTGATAACTGACGGAGAGCAAAAAGCGAAAGCTGACTTCTTCGCCTACGCCGCCGCCGGCGGATTCCTATATAGCCCTATGTGCCAGTGAACCAAGCAATCAAGGACAGGGTTACGGCGTCTGGTGCTGCCGGATTTCCGTCACTGTTCTGCGAAGTACGCCCTGGTTCGTGTGCTCGACGACTCTTTATTGAGTCGTGCATCACTAGGGAAAGCTGCGCAGGACGAAGTCGTTTTATAAAGATCAATTCGAATATCTGAAGACTATTACCAGTCCAGAAGTGCGTGAGAAATACATTCTTCTGATCATTGTAACCACTGCTGAGCCAAAGCTGATCATGCTGACCATGACTCTTGGATGTGGTGTGTGTTTGATTTATCACTGGCACTCGTAGACCCATAAGAACATCAAAATCACGATGTGCGCTCCTGAGTTCTTTCATCTTCGCCATGGAGAATATTCCTACCCCAAGGACGTATACGCCAATGACGGTCAGTAGCAGTCTGTTCCCGTTCTCGTACAATAATGACATGACCCGACGGGAACTCAATTTATCGGTCTATATTTCGTAGAAGAATACTTCGCCGATATCACGGTTGCGTACCGGGAAGAAATTCAAGAACTCTACTCGCTTGGTTGTCGTAAGTCGTCCCTCTACTTCAGCTCTATATCCAAGAGCTACAGTGTGACTAATAGTTGCATCCCGTCCTGTCTGTATTCTCATACTCAAGGAAACATCCAATTTGACGATCCATTGCTTCCCTACTTCTGCGCCGAGTCTGTCCTCAGCGGCATGAAAGCCCGCGGCGTCAATCCCGAAAACGTCCTGAACACCTACTTTCAAACGTACCAAAACATCCTGAAGGACAGACCACAGGATATGAACATCGGGATGCATCTTTGTCGGGGAAACTTCAGAGTGAGTGATCTTTTAAGTTTGACACTACATCGTCCGTCATCCTTCCTTGCACGATTATGTTGTATGGTGTCCCGAGCGAACTGTGTAGAGCTGATGTTATCGTATCGCACGCTCTTAGGAGAGAAAATATGTCAGTGAGGGTGGGTACGAAATAATCGCCATCAGATTATTCAACGAGCTTCCTTTGGATTGCTATTATGTGCGCCATTTCCATTCTTCTCATTGGATGGTCTACCCTGACTGCCGTCTTTGAGTTTAGCTCGAGTATGACGATGGCAAATCGGGAACGTTCGAACCTCTGAGACATCTGCCCAAAGGCAAGGTCGTCATCCTTGGCCTCATCACGACGAAGTATCCTGAGGTTAGGACATACCCTAGACTCGCCGATGCTTCCTGGATTCGCATTATGCATACGTGCCTGAACTCATTTTCGTTTTCTTGCTAACTATTTAGCTCGAGGATAAGGAGGACCTCAAAGCCCGTGTTCACGAAGCCGCATCTATTATCGCTAGCGGAACAGAACCTCGCTCGTTCGAAGACGCTCTTCAGCAGTAAGTCCACCTGCGCTTCCCAGACTCATACTGTGGCATCCCACCCATCCATATGCCCAAAGAATCTGGAACTGATGGACGATGGGTACGTCTTTCAGGATTTGCATCTCTCCGCAGTGCGGTTTTGCTTCGAGTGCGATTGGATGCAATGTCTCCCCGACGGACATGGCGAAGAAGCTCTCCTTGCTCGTGCAGACGTCGAAGGAGATCTGGGCAGATGCTTAGGCAAACAAAGACGGGGTTCAAGTCGCCATTTGTTCTACAAAGACATTTGTATTAGGTGCGATTCAACATACGAGTGGTGATCGAGCTCTATGGACAATCGAGTGCACAAGATAGGTGATAAACAGCGACCGGACGATATCCTCTACCTTTTCAAACAATCATGATGGTCAACAGAAATCATCGGAGCGCGTATCGTCGGCCACCCCCTCTCGTACTGATTTGCCGGCTTCACGGCCACACCCAGATCTTCCGCCGCCTGAATGGCCCAATGTGGATTCCTAAGAAACGGCCGTCCCAGGAAAATAACGTCCGCTTGATGAGACTCGAGGACCTGCTCCGCATATTGCGGCGTGTCTATGAGACCGACAGCACCGACGATAACATCGGGATGAGCTTTCTTGATGGCCTCCGCGAACTGCACCTGCAACAAACTCGATATCAGAAGTGCCTCGTTCGTTCCGAATATCCTGGATGCGACGACCGACCTGATACCCCGGAGCGACGGGGATCTTTTGTTTCGACCAAAGACCTCCGGTCGAGACATCAATCAAGTCTACTCCTCGCTTCTTCAGCTCGCCAGACAAAATGATGCTCTGTTCGATACCCCACTGCTTCCAACTGCCTTGCTCGTCTTTCTCGTGTCCTTCAGACCAGTCCGTGGCGCTCAGTCGATAGAACAGAGGCTTTGTGGACGGCCAAACTTCGCGGCAGCGTTCAACGATTTGAAGAGGGTATCGCAAGCGGTTCTCGAGTGTACCGCCATATTCATCTTCTCTGAGATTGGATAGTGGTGAGCAGAATTCGTGCAGCAGATAGCCATGAGCTCCGTGTAGTTCGACAAAGTCGACTGGAAAAGCGAATTGGGAGTGAAGTATGAGCCACACAGCCACACGAATAAGAGAGAAACTACTGACATCCGGCTGCTTCACAGCGCTTGGTAGCAGCTACAAACGCTTCCTCGACGTACTTCATCCGTTCTTCATCCATTTCCTTCGGGCATGGATAACCCTTGGAGAACTGGATCGCGCTTGGTGCCCATACTAGATACGAGTGAAGTGATCAGGTTATTGGTTGAACAGGTGATGAACCCTCTCGTTTATTTCAAGTGAAGGCATGCGCAAAGATGTTTGAAATTTACCATCATCAGGCCAACCTCCATCATCGGCTCCAGCAGTATAGTTCACAGGTCGCTGTGGTCTTACAGCCGTCTTATACACCCACGGACTGTACCCAGACCCTTTCCTTCCTGAGTGCACTAATTGCACACCGATGACAGTCCCATGTGCATGAGCGAAATCGACGATTCTTTTGAGAGGTTCTATATGTGAGTCGGTCCAGATGCCCTGTTTATGATCATGTTAGGTAGGATGTATACCAGACGAAGGAGTCTAATTACCGCATCCGGAGCGGATCCACGGCCCTCCGGAAGTACTGCCGTAGCTTCTATGCATATTGCGCCTACTCCACGAGTGGCAAGGCCCTGCATGTTAGACGACGGTCGATCAGAGTCTGTGACTCAGCCTACGCAGACGAGGAGAAACGTACGCCATAGTGAACAAGATGCCAGTCGGTGGCGTGTCCATTATCAGAGCTCCACTGAGCCATGGGAGACTGTATGTGAAAATACAAGACGGCTCGAATTATGAGTCGTCATAAACTAATGCGACAACTTGGGCCTGTGAACGTACCACAAAGATCCGATTCTTGAACTGAATGTTGCGAATTTTGAGTGGCTGAAATAACAAGGGTAGAGAACTATCCTACACGGCATTTAACGGCGTCAGTCAACTGCGTTCTCAAATGCGAGATGAGCTTAAGGGGAACGCACCGCGGACAGCACCGTACCAACCTCCTGCTGGTATATAGGGTAGTGTTCCCTTGGACCAGGCACGCCGTTGCTTATGGTGGACATTCAAAGGATTAGTAGCAAGAGGATTGGAGATGTTCGGTTCGACTGTATGTCGGTGATGAGATCTACGCAGGATGATCAACCTTTTATATCAGAATGTAGTGTCTCTAGGGGCTGTGCGATACTTGAACTTACGATGTCGAAAGGCCTGTGTCCTCACGGTCCATGTTTGGATTACGCGTCAGGCGCACAAAGCTGACCGAATCTCGTCAAAACATCTACCGAAACGACACGCTTACTTATCGTGTAAGTATAGCAAAACCGTAAACAGTCACGCTACTACCGAAGAGTCGAAGACGTCAAAGATTCTGTACAGCTTCTTCAGACGCCTTGACGAATATTTCTCGGACCCGAGTGCTTTTTGACGCTCGATGTTCGGCGTTTGGCTAGCTACGCATAATGTAGACCGTATCTCCGCTCGCGTAGTAAGCAAGCGTAAGCGACAGGGAATACATCGCTCGGATCTGGTGACATCCGTGCCGCATAAGACTAGTGAGGTCTCAGAAGGGGGAGGGTTGAGCAAGGCAAGCTCGAAGCAACGAGGGAAGTGAGGCTTGAGATCTTTAATAAACGATTTGAGCAGAGTGGGCAGAAGAAGACAATTAGACTCAAGGTTGAAGCCGCAATGAAAGCAAGTCTCGAGATGGTTCGACATGTACGCAGTCGCTGAGCCGCGCGAAGAAGACGACTGGACGCCGCCATATTGGCAGTTGGCGGCCACTGGCAGACAGAAGCCAAAGAGCCTGAGGACCAGAGTCACTATGCAAAGCTGCGGCCGAGGAGATGGTTATATCATAGTTAAGCTTATCATCGATACGATTGGACTGAGAAGTGGCGTCGGAGAGTAGCACCGTAGTCGGTCGGCGAGTCACAGTTCCAGATTGGTTCAAGACACGAAAGCGGTTGTTTGTCTTTGTTAGAAACGAGAGGTGTAGTCAAACAGGTACAAATAGACGCCACGACCATCGTCTGCTTGTCGCCACACTCTTTCGCGTTGGTGCCACACGCCAACCACTCTGACTATTTTTGAGTGGATTTCAGACCATTATATCAAACAGACATGGCCGTTGATGACAACAGAGATACATGGTACTATACTTAAAGACAAAACACACGAGACGTGGGCGACGTTAGCTAAATGGAACTACAAGGCCGAGTGAACTGCAAACGGATGGACGAAGTGAAAGGAGAACTAGTAATGCGAGTGGGAGGCAACAGAAACCAAACCGGAAACGAAAAGACCAAAAATAACAATCCGTGGGAAGAGATTATTCAGAACAAGGTATATTTGACTACGGCCATGCTAGGGAATTCTGTTGGCCGACTTCGACGTTCAAGCACATTCTCCTCACCTCAACCCAGCGCCATCATCCAAGTTAGTCGCAAACCGTCCCCCTTCATACCCTCTCCCTCCCGCGCCCGCGGCAGAGTCAGACCCATGCGCCGCGCCCGCCGCCGCATTGTCTTCGTTATTGACATACGCAGAGATATAATCAAAGTCTTCATCTGCCAGCGCCGGCGGACTATCCGGATTCTTCCTCATCGAGGGCAAAGGCGTCGAATCCCTATTCAGCGAAATACTCGACCCTCCTCCGTGCCCACCACTAAGAGCCGAGGCTCCCATCTTCGGAGTGGAAGGCAATCCCCTTTTCTTGTTCACGCTGAGTGGAGTCGTGTCTGCGACTCCTGCACCCGTCGCGGCTGCCATTCTGGAACTCAACTGAAGATTCCCATCCGAGGGCATCCTGTTCTGTGGTCTCCTGAACGCAGCCGCAGAGATCGTGCGTATGCCCGCGCCTGCAGATGGAGACGATGGTGTACTCATATTCAGAGAGGACTTCGACAGGTTCGAGAACGAGGCGATCGGCGATGGCGCGCTTGTGCCGATGGGTGAGCTCATGTATTCGGGTGGCGTGCGGTATGGCGTGTTGCCGGAAACCCCTGTACCCACAGAACCAGCGAAGGAGGAAGGAGGAGGAAGAGAGACGGCGGGAGGTTGGGGAAGGGCACTAGATAGAGTCGGAGAGCTGAGTGGAGAGGCGACCGATTGACGAGGAGACGGAATTTGTGGTACGTCAGAGGTGCGTTCGACTGGACTGCGAAGAGGCGGGCTCATCGTCTGCGTTGGCGATGCGGGGTCACGGTCACGGGCCCGAGTGAAAGGAGAGGCAATGTGTTGAGGGCTATCTGGGACGCGGGGAATCGTCGGGATGGGTTCCGGAGGGTTGGAGAAGTTGCGCGAACCACGGGCGGAAGGAGGACTGAAAGATAGAGAATCTAACTCTCGCGAGACTTCTCTAGCAGCCGCGGCATTTAAAGCACTCTCGTCCGTGTGGCCCATCGTCGAAGGAGGGGGAGGCGTAGGAGGTGTCACAGCCCTAGGTGGCTCATCATGTGCTTGTTGTGGTGGGCCAGCTACAAAAAAACAAGGATAAGCACAACATCGGAAGAGTGGTATCAAAAGACCTTACACGGATCGCCAGCATAACCGTTCATCACGCTTAGCCTTCGAGGAGTCGCGGTGTCCCCACGCGTGCCAAGTTTCCTATCATCAGGAGAGGATCCCGGGGCCATGTACGCCAATCCACCCTCGTTATCGTCCCACTCGTTCCCGTATTCAGCAGCTCGGTACTGCGGCAACGATGGTGCGGCAGCGCCTGGTGGCGGCCCAGAAGGCGGAGCGAAGTTCTGGTTCTCGGGCGAGTGTTGTTGATTGTATGGTTCATTCGGGATGTACGACTCATATCTCGGTACCGGTTCTTGAGAATCGTAGCTCATGCGAGGCATCCCATCGGGAGGACCGGTGGGAGTAGAGTCGGAAGTCGTGCTTGACTGCTGGCCGAGGAATTCAGAGCCGAGAGCGTCAGCGACGGAAGTGGAGAAGCTGCTGCTGGTCGGTTCGGGGCCCATGCGAGGTGATGCGAGTAGGCTACCAGATCGCCCGTGTGGCGCGCGGGAGGGGAAAGATGCGAACTGGCCGCCAGCAGTCGGTGAACGGAAACCGGATTCGTGTCCTTGGTCGAGAGACATACCAGAGAACGCGGGCGACGATGGGTTGTAGGAATGGGAGCGTTGAACATTGGGCTCCGGCATGGCGCCGAACTCGTTGATGCTACCGTACCCTGAGCCCGTATCGAGGCGTGGAAGAGACGGAGAGTCGTAAGATTTGCTGCCAGAGCGCTCGCTGCCAGGCTCTCCGTGGAAGACGACCCCTGAAAGGGCCTGTTGTGTCTCTGCTACAACGTCGGCAGTCTGCTGATAGCTATTGTAGTATGGTCGAGCAGTCCCGGGTTCCGTAACGTCCTGTGGGATCTCGTTGATCACAGCTTTGCCACTTTCGCCGATGATCTACGAGTCGTCAGATGAAGTGGAAAATACGGCGTGATGATATACATACGACGCCCTTCTCGCACCACTCCTGCAAGCCTGCGAACTTCAACGTCATCCACGCCTTCGCATTCGTCCTCTTCATATCTCCTAATTTCGCCTCGTCTGTCATGATGTCCGAGTCTAACATCCTCATCTCGTCTCTCAGTTTGTTCAGAAGCTCTGTCTGCATCGGTGTGTTCTTGTGCTCCGGACTCATCTTGTTGAGTTTCTTCTCAGCGGAATCAGCTTTCGAAGCAACGTTCTTCCGGCGGTGCTTGAGTTGATCAAGACTCTCTTCGCCTGACCGAATAGCCTTCATGTGGTCACGGATTGTTTGCTCGTGAGATGCGAATTTCGAGATGGCGGAGGCGAAAAAGAGAAGCATGGTAGTGGAGGCGGTGAGTGTATCCTGAGGGTTCACAAATCAGTAGCCAGTCTACGAAAGGAGGGTACGCCCACAAGCTCCATCGTGCTCCTTGAAAGTCCTTTGAGGTCAACGCGTGGTATGCTCCTCAAATATGTAGCCATCTCAATACCGCAGGATAAGCCCTCCGCTTCGTGATGCATATGGACTCCTTTACGTCGGATCTCGACGCCTAATATCTGCACTGATGGGTATCCGCATTGATATGGCCTTTCCGAGAACCAAGAGCCCCATCCCGCCGACCACGTATCAAACCTGAAGACATGGGGTACAAACTCACCCCTAGATCATCCCCTTCGCCGACTGCCCAGTGCTTCAACGCCTCTGAAGCCTTCGTAAAGTCGGTGCTGAGCTTCACTAATGACTGTACAATGGATTTCTCGGCTGTGATGAGATCCTGCAATGGACGAAGATCCTTGTTTCCCGCAATTGCTAGCGATGGAATAGTAGAGTTATGCGCAATTTTGGTAGCGGCTGACTTGAACATTCTGAAAAAACCGAGATCGCAGGGAGGAGAATGTGATGAGGTCTTGAGGTCGGTGGAGATACGTTATCTGTATTCCGGATGCAGCGTAAGTGTAACGCTCTCCATTATATGTACCAGCTCACCTGGCTACTACGTCCGATAGACACTGAACAATGCTCGTCTGACCTACAATGGTCGAGCAACTTCTGCTCCTAAATGCAGAGCATCACCGTACAGATACTATGAGCCTCTGGCTCCGGATCCGTCTGGGTGATTTGGATCGAGCAAACACATACCTATGGGAAATATTAGACGGTGGATAAGAAACCAAGGAAATGCGACGTTTTGCGATATAAGTACAGCACGAGATGATGGAGGATGGTGGAGGAGATGCTTGCACAGCTTCCGCGCTCAGCTCCTGTAACCGGGAGAACGTCATCCGCGGCCAAAAAATGGGCCGACAACCTGTGGCGGCGGAGCGCCACACGCCGAAACTCACAATCTAGCCAACTCAAACTGAAAGGCAACTCAAGCAAGCCTCGAGGGAAACTGGCATTAATATTCTGTACTTTGCTCTCTGGCTCTGCTTATGTATCGCTCAGTTCTAACGGGGGCCACGTGCCAAACTTGCACGTAAACTACACACAGCGGTACCTGGTGTGGCGGCCGGCGCTAACTTCTTGAACTCGAACTTGCTCCTTGCTGGTGCCCACGTCGCTTCACATCGAACTTGACTAGACTTAACGCTCTTCACCGAGGCCATATACCAAAATGGATCCTAGTTCTTGTAAACCGGAAGATGTGTCTTTGTGGCATCGTTATATTGCTGAGAAGCCATTCAGAGTGCTCGACGTCTTCCGCATAGTACCTCGAGGAAGCAACGGGCACAATAAATGGGGAGATACACGGAAGGTATGCCTTATTTTAAAGAAAGGAACATATATCCTTATTGAGTTAGTTCACTGATGCTAGATTGCGGACATGTTTGCCAGGCAATGTTCCCAGCCATGCGTGCTCTGACTGAAGCTACGGAGGCTCCAATGAACCTGAATTCTCGGTACAGGCGTGTATTCGCAGAGGGAATAGCGGAACTTTTATGTAACCAGGTGGTAGAGAGTGCTCCTCCCAGTGATGAATCCTCGGGCACCTATACCGAATTCGACGAGGAAACTCACAACCAGGTCAGCAACTTTGAATCATACAGGACTAATTGAAAAGATTCGGGAATGTTGCTAACCTCAGCGATCAAAAGTCCTCCGCGATCTATTGGAATTCTCTGCAATGCCCTCTGCGCTATGACAGATACCGAAAACGCGCCTAAACGCGACCAGGGATATCGTCTACTAGTTCAATCATTGGAGAAGAACTGGACCCGTATGGCCAAAGCGGTTCGATCTCTTTATACTCCTACTCTTTTATTAGAAATCGTAACGAGCATCTCCGCAGATATCTGATGCTGAAAAGGCCCAGCCTGTCGACACAGAAGACTACGATTCCATAACCGGAAGAATGGCGTTTTCAACCATGGTCACCGTGCTTTGCAGAGAGGAGGTCTCGTTCTATAGGTAAATTGATCTAACAACGTTTGTACTCCAACTCATACTCTGTCCAGAATATTTGACGAGTGCGACCACACTATGCGTCTAATCACCCGCAACCTGCTGGCCTGCTCGGACGAGATCATGACCGAATGCATGATCACCCACGAAGCTTTCTGTGTCCTCTTGATACCAGATTCACCAAAGGCAGCATCATATCGGGAGACAACCCCAGCGCCGGCCAACATGCTAGACCGTATCATCGGAGGCGCCGATGGATCCTTCGAAAACATCCTCTCTAAATTCGCGTGGTTCCTCGATTGGCTCGAGCTGGACTACTGCGAGAGCTGTGTACTTGTCCTTCGTCGAATTCGAGAGTACACCAATTCCCATAAGCTCGCGCTACATCAGGAATGTCATTCGAAGCTACTCGAGTCTGAAGAACTGTGGCGCGGAGTGTTCAGAACGTGGCGTCTTGGGGCATCCAAGCTCGACGTATACGACATAGGCGGGAAGAGTGTCGGCGACGGTTTATGTTCACAGGCCATATTATATCTAATGGGCGCAACCGTTGCATCGGTTAAAAGTTCAGAAGGAACGGATGGTCGAGAATTTTTGCCAGTGGCTCGAGTTATCCCTCTGCTCCAGGCAGACTTTCTCGGGACTCTGGACGAGATATTGCCCAAACTCTTTGCTCGACGAGAAATGTCTGGGCTGAATGCGGTAGACCATATATGTGGTATGCTTCATGGTGGATCACTTTTTTCCCGAATAACTGATCGAGCCATTATTGCTCGTGTCTGATCAAATTTCCCATCCTTTCATGGACAGACCACATGGAATTTATTCTGGACCTCCTTCTCCACTCTATTCAGAACGATACAGACCTCGCAGCTATCATGCGTCCCCATCTCCCCCGACCACGGATCTTCCGTGCCCTTCTAGAGGCAGCCTACGTTCGCAACGGGCACCTCATCTCACAAACGTGGCACCCTCCCTCATCCAAGGAAGAACTGGAAGAAGCACGCACAAATCATCGCAATTATGTGACTTTCGACAATATCGAGACGGCATGTCGATTGAAAAATGAATGTGGGAGAAGAGGATGTATGAATGTTGGGAAGAATAAGTGTGCGTCGTGTAAGGTGATTCCGTACTGTGGTGCCGAGTGTCAGAAGAAGTAAGCGCCCCTTTACTCCTCTGCGCAATAAGCTAAATATCTCTGGATTTCTTTTCCTGTTGGATGTTGATTAGAGACTGGCCGGAACACAAGCTTGTCTGCGGGTATGATCGACAGGTATCCTCTGACGATCCTGGCGAAGTGTCGTTCGCGCTTCCACACACCTTGATCAAGAAGGCTGGGGCACCGCGGTCTTGACGATATCTGCCTGTCTTGTGTAATGTTTGTACGAGACATCGGAGGGGATTCAGGAGCGTCGTAATGGCATACCCCTCGTAAAATTCAAGATGAAATAAATGGCTACAATAATGTTGAATTATCCGTGATAGACTGTACCAGTGCGAAGATACATGGAGGACGAATATATAGAGCAGACGACTAGAACTCCAGTAGATGAGACCTATCGAAAAGACGTACATGATACAGAAAGACATCAAGTTGAATTGACTTCTCTCCCTTGTAGTCCGATAGACTCACACAGCGAAAGACCGGAAACAAAGACACCAAAAGAGAGAGAGGATGAAGTGAGAGAATGTGATCAAGCGTCGGCCCAGATCTCCTTCGCAGTCTCAACGACCAAAGACAGCTTCTTGATCACATCTGCCTCCGTGACGGGGTTTCCGTCCGCATGGGAGGCGAAGCCACACTGTGGCGAGATGCAGATTCTGTGCGACATCCGCGCATGTCAGTACACGACGATAGAGTTCGAGGCAAAGACAGAGAAGGAGGACGCACTGGTTGAGTGCCTCCTCTTGTGAGCGAGGGACGGTACCATTAGCGATGACGGACGCGGCGGCGTGGACTTTAGCCTTGAGCTCTTCCTTGTCTTCAAGCTATACGGCCAACGAAGAAAGCAAGATCAAGGGGTGAACTAGGAAGGTGGTGGAGACAAGCGCACCTGCGGGAACTTAGACGTAAGGAGGCCGAGAACGACAACCTTGTCCTTTGGCATGAACCTCAAGGGTTCGAAAGTTCCTGCACGGCTGGTGTCGTATTCGAGCTGAAATGGATGTCAGATAGTGCCATAAATATAAAAAAATGTGAGAGGAACATACGTAGTAGCACTCGACAGGAATCTCGTTAAACAACCTCACGGCGATCCTGTCGTAACCACCCTCAGCAAAATGTCTTCCGTCCTACAACCATGAAGGCCCACAGATCAGTGTACAACTTAGAATGAGGGGAAACCCTGATAAAATGCAAGATATATACGCACTCTGAAGTTTCCTCGGCACAAGTGCAGACCCGCGTTCATGTCCTCCGGCTTGCCCTTCAAACAGTCTTGGTAGGCCTTGATGTAGGTCGTGAGGATTTTCTCGTGGTCAATCCCTTCCTTCTCCATACCGGTGATCATAGATTCGGCGCAGAAGTAGGCGAGGAGGGGGTCGTCGAACTGGATGTTACCTACACACGAAGGAAGCGGAAATATCGGTGGAGTATTAGCCATGATAATCTTCGGGGTAGACAGAAGAAGACATACGGCAGCCGAGGGAGTAAAGTTCTGCAATCTCTTCTTGATACGCGACCGCGATATCGGCGAAGTACTCATCTGTGCTCCAGAGTAAGTGACATACCACGATAGCTGAGATAGTACGGTAATCACCGTCATTGGCGTACACCTCCTTTGGGTAGGCGTGGGGGCCGTGTCGGAGATGGAACCACTCGGGAGCGCACATCGTGATCTTGATGTTTTTGTGGTTCTGCGGATCATCACGGTTGCTGTCAATATATATCCGAGCGACATGAATCGTAAATGTAGCGCACTTCGGGCGGTGTGATCTTCTTCATGTACTCAAACTGAGACCTGTAGAACGACTTTGTGCGGTGCAGTTTTCCCTGTAAAACATATGAAGGTGAGTGCCGGTCATGACTCTGTGCCAGGGAGGAATCGGTGAGTTTTTGAAAGTGAACCGCTAACGGAGCCACAAAGGGTGGCGACGTCTACCAGAGCGGGGGATACGGTCGCACTTCATCGGCCCACAAAAGGAAAAGACGCGCTTTCTCCAGGTCATAAGACCGCCCATTCAGCTCGTTGGCCGGGCGGTTTGGCCTTCATGAGAACACAAGATGTAACAGCGGACTCACTTCACAGAGGTATGACGCGGCTTTCTTGAAAGACTGGGCTTTGAATCCCGCGGTGTCGGGGACATAGTCCTGCAGCATCACTTCAGTACCGCTCATTTACCGAGAAGCATGGCAGACAGCCTCCGTACCATAAACCACTCCAGGGGAACTGTTTCTCGTAGTTTGAGTACGGCTTATCGGTGAAGAACAAATATGCACGCACCATCTGGGACGAACTTCATACCGTCCATGTTATCAAAGACGCCATCGAAGAACATGTGCTATAGAGCAGGACGAGATAAGCTTCCGAGTGCAGGTGCGGGACTAGAACTACGCACCCTCCTGAACTCTCCATCGGTAACCGCCTTGATGCCCACTTCGTTCTGCATCTTCACGATATCGTTAATCGCCTCATCCTCAGTCTTCGTTAGCTCCTCCTGGGAAATTTTCTGCGCGTCAAACTCAGCTCGCTTCTGGAGAAGAGCAGCGGGACGTTTCAAAGACCCGATGTGGTCTGCCCGGAAGGGTGGATTCAATAACGGTGCCATGTCAAGGGGAAGTGAGCGTGAGTGAAGTAGAGGGTGAGAAGTGAGAAAAACTGTCGGAAATGCGGGCCAAATCCGCACGTCCAGGTTTATATGGGCCTGATGGATGAAGCGATCATCCAGTGCGGGGTAGATGGGGGGATATATTTCACATGAGGTCCTTACCGTGGTTAATCTCATCACTAATACCTATCCCACAGATTCAACCAAGTGAAGCTTGCTTACGAGGCATGTTTGACAAGACAATAAAGGTGCATTTCGATTCTGCTACCGTATCACTATTAGCGGCGAACTTCAAGCGAGAACGAAGGGAAAACGCGCAGAACGAGGCAGAACGGTTGTGCGGGGAAATAATCACCTGATCGCGTCCTGAAAGCGGCTAGATCCGCGGTGTCGGACAAATTTTCCGAGTCCGGCTGTGGCGTGTCGTGGCGCAGCCCTCGTCTTGGTTTTTTTTTTTTTTTTTTGGTGTAACTCCCCCGTAACCAATCGCGAATGGCAGCCGTTACGGGATCAACGTCGATAAGCAGGGGTTATCACCCTGCAGATCCAAAGGAGGGAATGCATTTATGCACGAACCACCGGCTAGGCCGGCGGAACAGTGTGGGACTCGGAGGGGGCTGGCCAATCATCATTTCGACAACCACGGATGCGCAGGGCAGAGCCGGTGGGAGTGCGCCGCAAGCGGCAAGCGTTTAAACTTCTCAGGAGCCCCTAACCCCACTACCCACTAAACCCACCTACCAGCGCTGGGTTCGGCCTATGAGAATCTGGAATAAATCACTGTGTGTGAGAATTGAACCAGAGGCCTCGCCACTTGTGCGGATTTACCCACACGTGACTCCCCAGCACGAAGGCATAGAGCAACGAGATACCCGCTACACTATGCTGCCGGCGCAGCCCTCGTCTGTTGCTGGATCCACAGTTTGTTTTTTCTCCAGCTTGGGCAGCGATTTGCTCTGTGTCGATATCTGGAAAACCGGGTAAGTATGGGCTGGTAATCCCTGCTTTTGACTCGCAGCCGAACAATCAGACACCCTTCGTCTAGCTTTGCGTCCTCTATCCAGCTGAAGAACATCCTCGACGACACAGTACATCTGGGAGGGTGGCACTGCTATTCTTTGCGTTACCAAAAGTTTGATGGTCCTCCCACATGAATCTTCGTGTACGTAAGTACTTGTGCATCCATTTCTCAGTTCCATACAGCCAGCCAAAGCTCGATCATCTGATAGCGGCCTCGGACTCGATGCGAATGTCCTTCGTCATGGAGGACTACGGCTTCTTATAAGTGGGCCAGAGCATTCGCTGTGCACCTTCATCTGATCCCGACCTCGATGGCTGCCACGACCGTCGCTCGAGAGTACTCCGTGACTACTGATCTCATCCCGCCGCTCGACCCTTCACGCTTCAAGCCAACTCAGCAAGAGCTCGAGTTCCTCAAGTCTACTATATCTGATGACGAGGATACGATACGTGAACGTGTCCTCGAAGTACAGCGAGAGTACGTGTCAATCCAGTCATCCTACCACTTTTTGTCTCCCGCTTTATAAAGCTGACATCTGCGGGATTACTTTGAAGAGCATAGTGAGCCATATTTGTCCACGCTCTATCTACAGGTCTTGAAAGAACCATTCCTCATCACGTATTCAACAATAACGTAGTCAGCAATACCCGTACCCATGCATCAGAGCCTTCCACCATATTTCCCTCATGATGTGCGCTAATAAAGTATACCCCCAAGTCGTCAAAGGAGGGAAGGAGAACGGCTGTTTCTTCCTTGATCTCGGATGCTGCAGTAAGTCAAGGCCGGCCCTCTAGCTTCTCCGCGCCCACCGTATCTAGAGCCCCTTTTCGCGAATCAGTGGGGACGGACGTCCGCAAGCTCGTCGCAGACGGATATCCCGCCGACCATGTTATCGCCTGTGACCTTCGTGCCACATTCATCGATCTCGGCCTAGACAAACTGTACCGTGACCGTGGAACGTCCCAGATCACCTTCTTCGCGGGCGACATCTTCGACTTCACTCCTCACACGTCGTCGCCACAAATTCAGTCGGTCACCAAAAAACCCTTATCTACATGTTCCTCTTTCGACGACGTCGTCGGGAAGATCTCACATCTATATGTGGGCGCTCTGTTCCACCTTTTTGTTAAGGATACCCAGCTTGCGCTCGCAGAGAGGCTGGCCCATATCTTGAAAAGGGAGAAGGGCTCGGTGATATTCGGAAGACATCAAGGGAAACAGGAAGAGGGGTACCTCGACGACGGCATGATGAAGCGGTAGGTGATTATCTCCATCGTCACTGACAACTCAGGCTCAGCTCTCTTTTTGATATTCCGCTACTGGTCCTGTAGAGTTCGATACGGCCATTCTCCCGAGTCCTTCAAGAAGCTTTGGCAAGACGTGTTCAGAGCTCTGGAAGGTGAGGACTTTGTTAGAGAACACGTCGTTGTGGATGCCGAGCTAGGGGATGCTATCATTCCGGGACGAGATGATACGATGATGTGGTGGAGTGTCGTCATAATCTGAGGCGAAAACCAACACGATTGTGCCAGTACGTGAAATCCATAATCTACCTTTTGACCATGACACACGGCTAATACCACACCGGCATGTTGTACAAGCTCGAGCTCTTGCTACATCTGCTTCTTTCTTTAACATTTTAGCGTCTCAAAGTCCCTAGCTCGTTGTATAGCTGTTACAACCACACTGAATCGTCGTTCGTCTCCGAGTTTTACATGAAGCCTTCTCTTGAAGCCCTCCGACCTTCCGATGTTTCTAACTAGGCTACTGGTATGCATGGCCATCATGTTCTCACTTTCAAGTTCATCATCCCATGAACGCCAAGTCAATGGCCCAGCCATGATGAGGCCCCAGTCTACAATGGTACTGAGCGTCTTCACGCACAGCTCGACGAGATTGACCCGTTGAAGCGCTTGCTATCGAGCAAGTTTACCCCCAAAAAGCCGCCGGCTCCGAAAGAGCTTCCTATCTACCGTCCACGAGTTTCATTTGGGTCCTTTTTGTGATGCTTCTAGATTTGTCTCCACTCGCTTTCCTTTCACCGATTCACCATCTCGTTCAGAACATTCTGGTCTTCTTGCGCTCTGGAAATAGGCTCTTACATAGAAGAGCCACATTCAAGTAAGATTAGATCTGAAACGGAGGGCCAATGGGCGCTAATCAAGTACTTGATCCCCCTCTTGACTTCTGCTAACTCAATATTCCTTAAGGCTGTCCTTGCGGAAATATGGCGTCTAGTCAAACGACTTTGACCATCTGGACTTCAGAAACCTCCTTTTGCTCCAAGCGCTGACTGGCACGAGCCCGTTGTCGTGTTCTATGCGGGATGATATCTATCAATCAAGCCGATCCCCAAGTGCTATTCTCGTCGTTGTAGCGAATGCAATTGAAAAGTCGGAATCTTGACAATCCAGACTGAATCCAGATCGATTTTCACACAGAGCTGGGCACTAAAATCGGAGACCCAGCGTTCACTTATTAAATGGTCTTTCGTCCGCCTCCATCATCATCCTTCTTCCCCCATCTCCACCTTCACACAGACTGACCACTCGACCTTCCTTAGCATCTCAATCTTCGACAATGACAGCGACCTTCCGCTCTTTGCGCGCAAAGAGGGACGTACTATGGAGTAAGATCAGGCACAGCGATAGGACCCCGTGGGTTACGGCTTGCACGTTCGCTGTCCTGTTAGCTGTCGTTCTGGGAATTCCCCTTGGTTGGAGATTCCGAGGAAAGGAATTGAATCTTGAAGTACCTTCCAGCTGGGAAGGGAGAACCGTGAGCATATTCTCTATTGTCAGTCAAGTTCCCTGAACTCACCGACAGGTTTTCAGCTTTCCACTGGACTTCAACTCATCACCGCAGATGCATCGGTTGGCACGGCGACATTCCAATGGAATATCTACAGCGATACTTGTATCACCAATGCGAAGTCCAGCGATGACATCACGGATAGCAATTGTCCTCTTGTCAATATCTTTATGGACCCGTAAGATATTGTTGGTCCGCATCCAAGTAATTTGACTGACCGATCATGACAGGAACTCTATGAGCGGCAGCTCCGACTCTAACTCCCCCGCCTCTAATAATCGTCCAACCCAACCGCTCTTTCAATTCAACGCTACCGCCTTCGAATTTGACGACTTCTCCAGTTTTTCGATGTTCCGGACAACAAGTACGCCGCATCGCTTCTTTCTATCGTTTCTTTTCTGATGGTTATTAGTGTACTTGGAGACAAGGGAAACGACACTGGAAGCCAGTTTAGAAAACTACCCATTCGACAAGTCAATCAACGTCTTTCATCAATTAAACTGGCCATGCTGACCTACTCTTAGATATGTGGTCTCACCCTGGATATTTGCGTCTTCGAATGACACTGGAGAAACGGTTGGAATATTTATTGGGTCCATGAATGGGATCGCAGTGTGCGTATGAGACAGTGCCCTACCGCACAACACCGCACTCAAAAACTGTTATCGTGAGCCAGTGGCTTCCAGGCGCACGTGAAGAACAACGACTTTACATATAGCACTAACACAACAGAGGTCTATATCACTGTCAGCCGGTCGACACTCGTCAAGACATATGCGGTCACCATCGTTATGACCATGTGTACGTCCTCCCAGTATTATATTTAACCAGGTATTGATTTGAAGGGATAGGGTTGGTCTCTCTCGTGCTGCTCGCTATTATGGTGAAGGGCGTTATTATGGGAAAAGGTCAAAAAGTCGAGATCCTTGTGGTGCCCATCACAACACTTTTTGCCTTCACGCAGTTGAGAGGCACAATGCCAGGTGCACCACAGTCCTTCGGTGTGTAACTCTTTGTTAAGCTTCCTCTCATATACGAACTCAATATCTGTACGCACGCTTCAGGTGTAATTATCGGTACGTCATGTTTTATGGCTCATTCCAGGCTTGGCCCCGGATAATGACACTCAACCGTAGACTTCGTTGGAACATTACCGAGTCTCGTCTTTCTGGGACTCACCGTATGTATAAATCTGCTCATAGACCGTATTATATGCTGATCTCTCCCAATCCAGGCTTTATGCTGTCTTATACCGTTCCTCTTCGATCATGATCCCGAGAAACCTCGGGGTCATCATCTCAAAGACGCCGCGGAAGAGAATCACCCCAATGGCGCCAAGAATAACGATACTCGTCCCGGCTTCATGTCTCAACGAGCAGATAACGGTCTGTATATCCCTATCTCGCTTGATTTGTACGAATCGACAGTCGTCAATCAAACACCAGGGAGTACTATATCCAGGAAGGATTCCGACTATTACGACCCGTACAGCGCAAAGTCGTCGAGTAACATTTACCCGCCGCCCAGATGGACGACCTCCCATAACAGCCTTGATCACACACTCCTGACACGTATGGGATCACCGGGTGAGGTTCAGACTGCCGGGATGGATGCATTTTCCGACAGGCCAGTCGACTCGGAGGATCACATAGGTGCACCTCCTTCATCTGCACCTCTGCCGGGAACTCGTAAGGGTTGAAATATATTCTCTCAATACTCCGAGTGACATGTGTTAACTTCTCTGTCAATCCATAGGCTTTCAGAGCGTGTTCTCGGTGGCTTCAGAGCCTTCTCCTCTTCAATAAAGACAGTATAATTCATCCGTCGAGCTGTCCGAGTTGGAATCGAACCAAACCTTACGATGATACCATATAATTTCCTTTCTTCTGTCTCCAAAACGACCCACATCGGGTCGATGCTCTACTGCTGAGCTATCGTTACTTGTATCAATACGTTGTGGTATAAAGGCCAAACGACTGTATGAAATCGTGCGTCGAAGAAACCCTGCTTCCCTGTTGGGTGGAGTGTTAGAGTAACGAAGAGAGCCGTACCTCCTACAGTGACGCCTGGTGAACCACATCGACATTTCGTGTTTGGGACCAAAAACAAATTTCAACACTATGAACTCTGACTCTTCGGGTTGGGATCGAACCAACATCTCCGAGAATATTACCGTATAACAACTTTTCCGATGAATTGCTGATTCTCGGCGCCCTATCCGTTGAGCTATAGAAGACGGTGTAGTTGTAGATTTTTGTCGATGAGGTGATGGTCGAACAACAACGCAAGTCGGATTAGACAGAGCACGCCTGAACGGTCGGGTCCGGGTGGCGCGAACGATGGGGATGTGGCATGCCGCAAGCTTCCTCCGGATATTACACTATCAATGGCCTTTATCTACCGTGTATATATTGGCCTCGATTTATGCATGTTCAACAATATCGTACATGCAACCACTGATACAGAATCTTACACTAGTATCCTACATGTTATACATCTGTTCGCCACAATTTGGCTACAAAAGACTCCCTAACTCTGCGCAACAGACTAGAACCGTTGAAAATGGAGGTTGATTACTCCTTGACGGCCTCTTTCATCTCCTGCGTCGGGAAGGTATCGAACGCGTCCTTGAGCTTGTCGATAGGCGCGGAGAGGAACCCAACGAACGTCTCGAACGGGGGCTGATTGGGAGCGGAGGGGTGGGGCCTATAATGCCAAGTGTTAGAAGTTTAGCATGCAATACATAGAGGAGAATGGGAGGCGTCGTCAAATAGGGTGAGAATGTGGCACTCACCTCGTGGGTACGAACTTCTTTGTCCGAGTAAATCTCTCCGCCTCCTTCATACTCCTATCCTTACCCAACTTCTGCTCAAGCGCAGGCAAGTCGTTCTGTTCCTCGCTGTCGTTATGAGGCTTGAGGTGATCCATTACGGCTTTCATAGTGCCGTCGTACGCTGCGGTCCCCGGTTCACGGGAAGATAAATCGTAGAGGAGCTGTTTGACGTGCTGAATGAGCCAATGCAACCTTGCGTCAGAATTTTGTTTCATTTGATCTCGGAAAGCGGCCAAACCTGATGCTGCTCTCTGTCCTCGTCCGCCAAACCAGTGGATCTGAGAGACTACGAGCCAGTAGATGCCAGCCTAAAAGTCCTTAGTATCCGCTTGAGCTCGCCGCTGTGACCTGGAAGTTGGTTGTGACGACTCTTGGGTTGGGCATGACTCGGAGAGGGGGCTAGATCTAGAACGAGCAGAATTGACAGGTATAATGAGCGCAAACGAACGAGCGCCACGACGAATTCGGAATCAAGTACAAAGCGCGGGCATGTGCGGCGTCAGTACGACCCACCGTGACATCACAATCACAATTCTCGGAAACAATGGTGGTTGTTTGTGTTTGTTAGTATTGAAAGGTGTCGTCAAACAGACCACAACAACGTCCCCCCGATAGTAGCCCTTGCGTCATCTCACCGTCAACTCCTGCTCCCCACTGCATCATCATCTCTACACATGGCCATCCTCGCATCGTCGTCACTCCAAATGCTCTTCGTCTGATTGGCGCATGCGATCTTTCGCCCAACTCGCACCTCTCTATTGGTCAGGAATGTAGTCGTCACCTTGATGCATTACGATCTTCGCCCTTGAGTGCGTCATGCTATATCTTAAGCATATTTATATCAATATATAAGTGCATTGCAAGGTCTGTACCTCCATGTTCCATCTGCGCTCGTCTTCCCGTCTTTGCACTTTGCGCTCTGCTGTCAGCACCACACGCCTCACGCCCCGTCGTACTCTGAAACCCTTTGCTCTACAATATCAGCGGTCCGATTTCTCAGCTACAGCGAGCGCTATGGGCAAAGACACACTTACCGAAGCCATCAAGGACGACCATGAGGAGGTAGGCGCCAACACGTTCTCCCTTCTCTCAATCTTTCTTACTCAACAGAATCGTGCATTCTACACTGCATACGATCACAACCTATGCAAAGATGTACGAATACTATGGCTACTACCAAAAATCAGCCGGAGACCCTGACGCGCAAGCTCGTTGGGCGCACCAACTGACCTGGGAAGTAGCTCGCCATGCGGTTGGTGAGGAGCTCATTGTGTATCCGTTAATGGAGGAGCACATGGGGGCGGAAGGCAAGCGCTGCGGCCCCGTATGCACTCGTTCCCCCGTCTAGTCAGCCGTTGTAATTCATCACCTCTCGTTCTACGTTCGTACTCTCTCCATTTACATTCTCGCACACCCTCGTATCCTGCTCCTGTGATCGTCACAAAAATATGAGCCTCATATTCACCTATCAAGACCAGCTACATACAATTGTCATAGGAATACACTACTATCGTAGGCGAGGTTATAAGTCCTGAATACTCGGGCTCCTCTCTGAAAACGACAAAGAACATCGCCTAGCTAGTCCGTGAGGTCAAACACCATCGACCAGAGCTGTGAGGCGAGCGACCTTTTCATCCAAGTTGCCAAACGCACAAGATCCTTCGCTCCGATCCCAAGGAGACCCCAATCGATACGGTCTGGTAGAGTGATATCCCGCCTGTCTCTACGACTGAGACGTTGGTGTCCGGTCGTTGGTAGATCCGGAGGAGGGAAGCTGACAGGACGACCAGAAGCGACGTCCCATATCCGAATCGTGGAATCTTCTGACGCGGAAACTATCTCCTTCCCATCTGGAGAAAATGCAACAGACCACACTGCCCCGTTATGCTCCCTCCAAGGCTCGCCAATCTTCTCCCTCGTCGCGAAATCCCAGATGATGATTGATTGGTCCGCCGAGCCGGAGACCAGACGGTTCGAGTCGCGCGGTGAGAAGGAGATGGTGAAGACAGGGCCGGAATGACCTCGAAACTTTCCGCGTAGATTGCCTTTAAAGTCCCAAACATGTATCGTCCCGTCTGTGGCGCCTGCTACGATGCTTCGTCCATCGGGACAGAATTTCACCGAGTACACTCGCCCCTCTGTACCTTTCCATTCATGTACGGCAGCTCTTTTTACCGTGCTCCAAAGCCGCACCCGTCCGTCCTCTAAACCCGAGACGATATGGTCCCCGTCCAGAGAGAAGTCGATAGACTGCGTTGTTCCAGCATCTTCCCATGCCGGGAATGCCAATCTGTCCCCTCCATCACTAATGTCTAGGTTCCAGACACGGATGGTTCCGTCATCAGAGCCAGAGGCAAGCTGATTCGTTTCAGGAGAATGAGCGACTGCACGGACAACAGTACTATGCCCGCGGAAGGCTTCGCCGTCCATAGTTCCGTCCTGCGCGTTCCAGAGCTGGACGGTCCAGTCGGCACCCGCGGAGAAGAGTTTCTTGCCGTCTGGAAGGTATTCAACGTGGTAAACATTGCCTTTGTGCCATTGGGGCTTGAACAATGGAAGCGCGGTCTCCGTGTCCCAAAAGCGAATCGTCCCGTCGTCTGAACAGGAGACGATACACTTTCCGTCAGGTGAGAATCGAGCACAGCGCGAGGCCGCCGAATGACCCAAGAACGGTTTTCTTTCTATCACTTTTTTTTCTATGTTCCGGGACTGGTAGGTACCGTTGAGAGATGCGGAGACGATGTATTCTCCTCCAGGGAGGAGTGCTGCAGAGCCTATCCAGTCACCATGATTGGGCTCGAATTTGTATATTTCGACGAATTGCTTCTCCTCAGAGGTTTGGCCTTCCCAGATCCGGATTGTGCGGTCAAATGAGCCGGAGATGATCCACTTGGCATCGTAAGAAAAACCGACAGAGGAGACGGTATCGGTGTGACCGATTAAGGGTTCGCCAATGGCTTTGCCAGTTTTCGTACTCCAGACTCTGATCGTCTTGTCGAAGGAGCCCGAGACGATGTGACCGTCATTGGGAGCGAAAGCGAGCGCCACGACGCCATCTTCGTGTCCCTCGAAGGTTAGGATTGTGGTCGCTGTCTGTACGCGCCAGAGGCAGATAGTGTTATTGGACGAACCAGATGCAAGCATCAGGTCTTCCTTGGCGTTCGAAAATGCGAGTGACAGAACTGGGATTTTTTCCCCTTGTAATGTCACCCGCTCTCTGCCAGTAGTGGCATCCCAAAGACGAATGCTGGTATCGTGTGAGCCAGAAGCGATGAGGTTTCCGTGCTGGGAGAATGTCACAGCGCCAACCATGGCCGTATGGCCCTTGAGGGCTCCGAATAGATCCTTTCCGGTTCCTGTTTCCCATACTCGCAATGTCGCGTCGTAGGAGCCAGATACAATGAACTTTTCGTCCGGGGAGAAACACACCGAGGTGATACCGAGAGTGTGTCCGGTAAGTGGTTCGTGCACGATTTTCTCCGTTGTGGAGGAGAATATGGACAGCGTGTGGTCGTTCGAGCCTATGACGTAGTAGTTTCCGTACGGTGATGCCGATACACAGAGGCGGTCGACGCCCTGGACGCCAGCTATGCCAGCAATTCGAAGTGGATGGTGCCTACTTTCTTCTTCGAGGACTGTGCCGAGATATATCGGTGAGACTATGAGTCGGAGATGCTGTACTAGACTACAACTCACCGAGCTTTGAGCGGAGGAATGCCAGAGCACTCTCTCGGTGTCGCGAAGTGCCCTTGGAAAGAAGCTTGAAAATCAGGGGTCGTATCCTCTTGGGTTCCTCCAAGTATAACTTTTCGAATCTCGAGCTGATTCTGTCGTCCTTGAATCCCTTTATGAAGCTTGCCAGGACGAATAATTGGAGATCAGGATATTTATCGGTCTTCGTCATATTCTCGACTGCAGTCAGGCTGAAGATGTCTACTCCGAGTCGATGCATCAATTCCGGTCCATCAGCTAAATATTGCTATGTTAGAACCATTGACAATCATCACCTGTAGAAAGGTAGTACGAGCTACTCACGGGAGTAATACAGAGGTCGCACACGATTTCGAAAGGCCTGACTTTCTAGCTCTCCAGATTGTTGCAAGCTCGAGAGTTTCTCGACCAGCTCCAACGCGAGATCACTCAGATCGGGCTCGAACTTTTCCTCTGGGGAAAGGAATCGGTGACCTTCTATTTCATCAAGACGATCCTCGACTCTGATGGATGCTCTGGGTGTGTAATTCGAGGAGACGCGGAATGTGGTGGCGCCCACTACGTGTTTCTTGGTTGTGTCGGACGATGAGTGGCCCATCATCTGTAGAATGGTTTTGTGGGCGCGAGATCCGTGCTTGACGGAGCTGTGGATCTTCTGGCCCGCCCGAATATAACGACCACGCCCTAGATGAGGCCTGAATAGACTACGTCAGGCGTGCGATCAGGTGAAGCGATGTCGAATGACTCACACCATAGTCTCATTCTTGCTGGTCTCGTAAGATAACCGCCTCCACGGCATGATCTCGAGCAACCACCAGGGGCACGTCAAAGACTCGTGGATGACGACAGTTGCCTCTCCCCTCGTCTCAACCTTTGAAAACGCTGGATCTGGTGTCTTAAACTCAATATCCACATCACGAACGTGGCTTTGTAGCTTTGTATCCCGTCTCTTCTTAGCTCGTACTGACACCGTTTTCAAGCCGACGGCAGTGGCCTCGGACGCCATCCACTGCAAAGGAGGTTCGTTCTGATCAAGATCTCTACCGATATCACGTCGTCCGCCACTGGATCGAGGGTTAGTTCAGACATAACCACACAATTCCGAACGAGACGTACATGTCTGTATGAGTACCTGCGAACCAGACCTCCTTGACACGTGGGGGGTCATCTGGGCTCGATTCATATGGGGGGTTTGAATCAGATCTGACATGGGAAGGGTCGGGCAAGGAGCTCCCACCCCGAGCATATTCAGGAAGGAACTTCACCCGTCGTTCATCAAGGGCCAAGGCGTGTCGGAAGTAGCAAACATGTTCCATGCCGGAAGTGGTTCTAGGAAGGCTCTTGCTCCGAAGTATACCGACAGAAGATACCGTATCCCTTCAATACGAGTCAGAGACTGATTAAGACCTGACGGGTAGTACACACCATGCGCCTACGAAATGCACATTGACTGCTCTGGAGAACTCGTTTCTAAAACGAGTTGCCACCAAATTGGCCTCGCTATTCTCGTCCTATACAATATGTCGACTTCTCAAAACCGCTTGCAGAGACCGCTTCATATGTTACTAACCTCCGTTATGGCCGCATATAGCTCGTAAGCGCTAGGTGCATCATTAGTCGCAACAGCCATATGAAAGGAACAGACTCTTACAATGGTATCTGGGCCTCGTTTCCGCGATAGATAAGTCCAACCTGTAAAGAGAAAGCAGAATAAGCAGCGTCTATTGCAGTTGGCCACATCATCGTACGGTCTTGATCATGGCCGATAGGCACCGAACTTGGTATGCACCTCGGGAGAAACCTTATCCAGAGTATCAGTGAAGGCAACGAGAGGTACTAGGTCATTAAATTACTATATAGTACGCACCAAATAGGAAGATCCTATCGTTGGGCTGATAATTTTCCGACAGCCAACGATATGCCAGAATTACAATCTTCTCAAAATCCCTAGCGAACAAAGAAGATGAGATCTCGAGAGCGCTGGAATGTCGAAAGACCTTACCAAGCAATGGCAAGGTCCAGCTTATGGCCAATGGCATGTCTGAGGTGTGTCAAGGATTTCCAGGACGGCTTTGCAAATGTTCCGATACCGCTATTATAGAACGTGACTTGGTTGGTGTCCTTCTCGAGAAGTCCGTATAGCTCAATGACATTCGTATTCTGCAGTTATACGGATATTCACTCCTAAACTAGACATTGTGTGTCAGATGGTCGAATTGAACACACCTTCTTGCCTAGTTTATTGGAGGTGCCATCGATACACACGACGAGGTTCCTACCAAGAGTCTTCGAGCAGCTGCAGTTCGTAGTTGCCGCGTTCTCTGGTAAAGGTGAAGCAGCCCTGGCATTGTTTGGTGTCTCCATTATTCGGATACACGCAGACGAGCGAAGGAGCGGGGTAATACGGAGTTGTTCTGGGAGACACAGAGCAATAAGTATATATACCTCACTAGCAATGCGCAATGCCGTGTCAGGGTTGAGATACAAAGCAGGCAGGAGCACGCATGGAGTGAATGCTCCCTCGACGCGTCTGTTGGTGGCCATTCCTTAGACCCCAGAACATGATGATGTACACGTATCAGCCCCGAACCTATTTCTGTATTCGGTCCAATGGCTGCACCGGTATATACCAAAACAGGTGTGTCTTTGCGCATGGGCAAAGAAGCGATGCCCTACCAATGTGGAAGAGGGACGAACGAGACCTGACGATGAGCCTCGAAGGTAAATACGAGGTCATGATGATCATGTAGAGAAGTACAGTTGGGTGTGTAGAACACAAACCGGCCTTACAAGGTGAGAAGATGGTGTGTGTGATTGTCAAAAATGAAGCCCATTTCCGAAGAAGGGTTCCGATGAAAAACCTCCAAGAGCACCAAAAGAACGCGATGGCATGCATAGCTTGAGGCCTGTTTCGGTGCCGGATGCGCGTTGCCGTACATGTCTCCCGGATGAAAGGGTCAGTCAAACGCTTCATCAGGATAGACATACATGCAACTGCATTCGCTGTTACGGAGTACGCGCAATGTGGTTCGGTCGCAATGTCACCGATCTATAGATCGAAGCCTGTTACATGAACTAGACAAAGCAGTGGGAAGATCTCCTCCTGTATTGGTCTAGAAACGATGACCAGTCAGAGTATTCGGTCCAGCCGATGAGTAAAAATTAGCTTGCCGAGCTAGGAGGCCCTACGAAATCGAATATAAAGCACAATAATCTGGGACGACCGTCCATTACAACAAATAACATCTTACCTGAATAGCTCAGAAGCTCACATACACGCATTGCTATATCACTCATAGCGCATAGACTCTAGGGTGAGAAGGGCCCAGGGTTGCGTGCCAGTGTAGTACAACAAGCCTGAGGAACGAGACCAAAACAGCCGCAGTAGGAACGGAGTCGAGCTATTGGTATTAGCACTTCATATTCGACAGAGACGAAAGGCTGTCACGCTCTCGAATGAAAACCACCTTGTCGCCCGTGGACTGAAGCGATCGAAGTATGACAGTGACAGTTCGACGCTCATAAGGACAGGGTCTTCATTGGTATGCAATTTCCGCAGGTGCGTAGATATTTTTGGTCTGAAAGTGAGGAGACCGCCAGTATACACGCAGGCAGCCACGAAGAAACGGCAAGCCGGGCTTCTGCAGCTCGAGCGTCTCGCAGCACTCCAAGCCTTTGGTGGGCCATAAGTTACTTTCGGAGAGCGATTAGCTCACTAGCGGTTGGTTTATGATGCTACAAGAAGTTTTTGGTGAGCGAGGCAGAAACCGGGTAGAAAGTGAGGGTAGCAGCGAAGAGCAAGAACTGAAAATATCGTGTTGGCTAATTTGACGCCTTCTGATCCTAACATGTGCAAACAACCCTGGATTTGCACTCTAATCGCCTCGACGTACGTCACGCGTTCTGTGTCACTCCTGTTCACTCACAGTCGCAGAGCTGTTTCGGAAATCATTCCAAGCAAAAATGACTGTTTCATCACACAAGCCTATTGTCTTACCTATCGCGACAATTCAGCACACTCTCCCTAGCATCGCCTCGGAAATCTATCACGCCATTATACCCTCTGAACATGTCTGGCTCTCGTGTTACATACAAGGCGAGCCCTCCGTCCATGGGAAGATCAAACTTTCTCTTGATGACGAAGATCGGGCGAAGATCAACTTTGAGGGGAAAGAAGGTGTGAGACTGGAAAGGGTTGATGAGGTGTGTATCCGTTTCGTATCCTGCAATTCAGTTATGTGGCGTCAGAGCTGCCAGTGGTACTCATACATGATGCTGCTTAGTTCGATTATAAAGGAGAATGTCAACAACTTGAGATTGACGATGTCACATTTGTCTTCCCGAAAGAGACATACGTCGATCCTGTGCACTCGGATGCCCAATATGTGAGTTATACTTCTGTTCTCTCTCTCTCTCTCTCTCTCTCTCTCTCTCTCTTGTGGCGTGTAACACTTCACTTACTTTCCCATACCTGCTCCAACTCCATGATATGCCCTCATAGCTGCATCAAATTTCTTCTTTTGCTCTCTCGCTCTCTGCACATTCCTCGACCTCATCCAACGGGCATACGCCACAAAACACCCCGGGTCTTCTGGCAACAGGTCGCGCCGATGGCACTCTTGCTGTTTACACACTTCCATCAGCATCAACGCTATCCTCTTCTGAACCACGATTTTCTGAACCAAGCGAAACCCCAATTACTCCGGTCTTCTCGGGCCGAATACACAAGGCTGGCGTTACTGATGTCCGAATCGCGTCCATCAACACAAGCTCACGCGCTCACTCTCCTGTCCTCGTGTCATCCGGGATGGACTTCAGCGTTCACGTTTCACCAATAAAAGCCTCTATCATCGATTCTGCGTTCTCGACGGACCTGAAGACAGTGAAGACAAAAGATCTGAAGTCGACACGATTGTGGAGGGGTCATACAAAGGGTGTCAACTCTATCATACCCATCCAAACTTCTCCGTCTACGTCTTCTTCGCGCCAAACAGAACCAGCTCAGCCGACTGTAGCGGAACCAGACTTTCTCTCGGTCGCGAAAGATGGCACACTTCGTCTCTGGTCACTCAGTGGCGGCCAAGATCACCAGCTAGGCGTGTGGGGCTCAGGCGGATTCAAGAGCATAAATGCTCTTGCCGCCGCCATTGACCTTCATACGAGTGGAACTTCTCCGCAAGAAGTTGAACAGAATCAGGCGGGTACCAGCCGGTTGAGGGCCTTGATATGGGCGGGTCTCTCGGACGGGACCGTCGAAGGCCACGATCCACAGCTACGGAAATCTATTTGCTCGCTGGCCCCTCCAGGTACATCGGGCAGTGGCAATGCCGGAAGTTCAAAGGCCGTGACCGCGCTAGCGGTGCATGCGAGCGGCAGGTGGGTCGTCAGTGGGGATGCGGGCGGATTGATGAGGTTGTGGCGGGTCGCTCTCCTAGAGCCATCCGTGGATGGTGCGAAGGTTGAAGGAGAGTGCGTGATTGAGTGGCGACGTAACGGGGCCAGTGTGGAAGCAATTGCTTTTCTTCCGATGGTACCGTCGTCGAGTGGAGATGAGAATCATCAGCGACTGGACGTGGTTGTAGGCACAGAGGACGGCCTGCCGTACATGTGCTCGATTTTCGTTTTGGAAAACACAAAGGTCAAGGTGGAGAAGGAATTCGTTTTTGGGGATGTCGAAACTGTGAGATGCGTGCGAGTTATTGGAACAGCGAGCGGAGGACGCGAGGTATGGATGTCGGGAGATGGAGGGGTCGTCAGAAGGTACGTCGTATGAGCAAGGGAAAAAAAGACGTGTCGTTCATTCTCCATACAAATATGTAGCAAGTGTATATTGTTTGGCTATAATCATCTTACTGTCATTTCCCTCGACGATTTTGTTCTAAACTTGAGCAGCAAGTAGTTACGCGACTAAACACGAGCGTAAGAATATTCAATCTCCGACTGAAAACATAAATTCCTCGAGCGTTTCTCGGAATTCAGGCTTCTGGACCCCACGATGAATCGGATGATGCCCAAACGTTTCCGTTCACTGTTTCAAGTTCATCCCGCGTACACACCTGGGCCCCTTGTGCATCTCTGCTCTATCTGAAGTCTGGCGTTGGTAGAGTACATATGCTTTTGACAATACTGCCTCGTTCGTCTTCCACGGGAAGCGCATGCTGCAGACCGGGTGCACTCAGATTGTCCAGCACACGTGAGTGGCATTGTTCTCTTCATCTAAAACGTTCAAGCCTAAATTGATCCCGTTATGTCTCGTTAGCCTTTATGCGACACGAGACTGTGCCTGTGGTCACAATCCCTATCCCATGTTCTCCTTTCCCAAGTTTCCGTGCATCTGATCAGCACAGCGCCGGGCTGCCCTCGGTCCGCTTCGAATCTCGACCATAGCATTTCATAGGGGTAAGGATTCTGTTTCTGAACACCACCTATAACCTCACGTTAGCCTCTCGCAATGATGTGGTTCATGTCTGAGCTCGCTGCAGCATATCTACTTGCTTCGCTCCCCAACGCGCTGGCGAAGGGTATCCCACCGAATGCCATCCAAAACTTGGTTACCTTTGGCGATTCATATACCGACATCGTCAACGTCTTCGACGGTGGAGCTCCTTGGCCTATTTACCTCGCAGACTACGCAAATCTTACACTCTTCGCCTTCGCTCAGGCTGGTGCTGTTTGCGATCAAAACTTGACGCCTAGGTCCGCCTTCCCGGCTGTAGTGCAGAACCAGATACCGGAGTACCTCGACGCGCTGGCAGCAGGAAACATCACAGGCGATGCGAATAGCACCCTGTTCACGCAATGGATTGGCACAAATGACGTCGGTCAGCTTCTCACAGGAGCTCAAACCGGGGAGGCGACGGTAGTGGATACCGTGGCATGTGCGGTCGAGTGGGTGAAGACGATGTATGATGGTGGGGCACGAAACTTCCTGTTCCAAAATGTGAGTATACCTCTTTTCGCGTGAGACATACATCTTCTCACACTTATGGCTTGATTTAGATGGTACCACTGGAGCGAACCATCTTGTACTCCAACGACTCGTACCCCAATCGCTATTGGACGCAGGAACGCAATACAACGGAATGGAGTCTCTTCATGCGCGAGTTGACGGGCTCCGGTAACGAGATTGCCAAGTTTATGCTGAAAACACTGGCGCCCACCCTTCCCAATGCTCACATTGGTAATTCTCCATCTTACGACGAGGCAACAGTACATTGACCGTTTGTTCATCGATTGCAGGCTTGTTTGACTCGCACGGCTTGTTCAACGACATCTTGAATAACCCTTCCTCGTACCTGAACGGGACAGCGCCTCTCAACACCACGGGTGCCGTCCGCTCGTGCATCTTCCAAGAGTTCGAAAGCACTTCAGCCACAGGCAACTGCACCATTGCAAACGGAACTGACGCAGACAGCTTTGCCTGGTACGACCCGATATAATCTCTTCTTTCTATCTTTCACGCTCTACGCTCATCCAGACATGGTTCGTCAGGTTCGACGAGCTGCACCCATCTGAACAATCCGACAGGATCGTTGCTCGACAGATCGCCAACTTGATACAGGGAGTGGGTAACAACTGGACTACGTGGTTTAGTTGAGGACTTTATTTGGCTGTGGCTTTTCAGAGCACAGAATTCGTCGAGGCAATGTCATAAGTGAGTTCGCTTCAAGATCTCGCGAATATCTTTGTCGTCTTGTCATAGGAGGCGAACAAGTTGAACTGTCTTCTAGTCTCCTGCAGGGCCTGATGTGGTGTGGTATGCTGCACTGTGAGTTCCTTCTAAACACCTCGATCGAACACAAGCCGGTGTACATTGCTCGTAACGCTGACTGTGGCAAGAAAAAAGTTTGAAAGGCTCGTATTACTCATGTCCGTGCTGATTCCCGCATCGTTTCACACCAATCGGCATATTAGTCCTTTCTCTCATGATGTCCGATCGAACGCTCAAGTCTCTAGTTTCCCGAGGGATGTATGCCTCTCGGACTTTTTACAACGAGATGTCGTGAACGATCCGGGGAAAGGGGCAGCGGTTGTCGCGATTGATCTTCCCTGGTATCGCTGGCAGTTCCTCTATGCCCTCATGATCAGAAGAAGACAAAGTCTGAAACACGATGTGGACGGGAGTATATACGCTAGTTTCTGTGAGGCTACCAAGTATACATTAGGGGACCTCAGAGTGGTCGATTCGCTCCCACGGACTTGTAGATCCCATGAATGCGGATGAGTCTTCCACCCGGCGGTGGACACATCAAGAGACTCGGGCATGTATCGGTCTCTCAAGTGCACTACCGATCTCAGGCCATGATTCACGTAGGTTGCCGAGGTCGATATTACCTTGTTATCGCCTACCCCTACGGTTAGCCCTGTTATGAGGCTGAGTATAAGTAGCACGGGAGAAGACGATGCGGGTCGCATTTCGACAAGGTACCTTTCGCTCCATAACTCGATAAGCCTCCCCCAGTGATGTCCGTCGCAGATTTTCCTTGGTTGAAGACCGGTCTGCTACTTTCCTTTGCGGCATCCGTTCATGTCTCCTCTTCTGCCCCACAACCTCCAGCACCACCGGGTCATGTATCGAAGACATCGGTAACTATGTTCGACAGGCTCGTTCGCAAGATGACGTTACTCACAAAAGTGAGTGCCTGCACCTGAAGATCCTTCGCCATACTGAACCTATCGTAACTTGACATGACTCAGACCACAGCATGGTTCTTCGCAATTGCCGATATACTCGCCACGTCTTCCCTCATCTATGCGCCCGACTCGCCCGCTGCCCAACTCTGCCGTCATCGTCCAGCGTCCGTCGCATCTCTGACCACACCACGAGTACGGTTCCTAGTCGGCGTTCTCAGTGCTATTATGGGTGGCGTCATAAGGAAGAAATGCTATGATGCCCTTGGCCGTTTGTTTACCTTCGAGAGGAGCATTCTGCCGAAGCATGAGCTTATCCAGGACGGACCGTATGCATGGGTGCGGCATCCGAGCTATACGTGAGTCCGATCCTTTCATAGTATCCTCATATTCCAGTGGTAAAGCTCACGATTCTCTCTGGATCTAGTGGCATGTACCTCTGTCTCATAGGCCTCGTCGTCACGATCTCCGCACCTGGTTCGTGGGCGCGCGAATGTCGACTTCTTACATGGCCCGGAGATTCCCTCGCCACTCGTTGGTATGACGTTCTCGGGTGGGTATGGGCAGTGTTCTATTCGCTGAACACGGTCTACGCGCTCTGGAGTATGTGGGTAAGGGTCGGTTCAGAGGATGCGGAGTTGAAGAAGAATTTTGGCAAGGAGTGGGAGACGTATAGGATGAAGGTTAGATGGGCGATTATTCCGGGCATCTATTGACCATAAGCACAGCTAGATGATTATGGGAAGATCGGCATGAGAGGAGAGGTGGTAATCGAAAGGAATCGATAGCGTTACCTCGGGTAGTTCAGCCTGCACTGAGGTCAATACTGATCAGATCCCCTTGGCCTTTCGAACCTGACCGACCTGCGCCCGCGAAACCTGTTGTTGCCAGCGATCGTTTCCGTCCAACGCTCACCTCACCTTCTCACTTCGTGTTCGTCCCTGCTTGTGTGAATCTTTCATAGATGCATCGTTGTTCTGTCTCGTCTCCAAGTTCTCATACATACGCGCTACCGCTCTAAAGGATTTAGACGAGAATATCTGCGCGTTCTCCGATAGTGACCCTACATCCGATTTGAACGTTTCAAGTAACAATGGTGTAAAGTGCTAGCAATCCTGACGGACTCGTTAGTCTCCCACCACCAGTCGGAAATGGGGTCAAGGAGCCTCTCCTCACGGGCTTATTTCCAGCCAAGATAACACTAAATTGAGAACTAAAAAAACATGCACTGAAGGGGAAGTCGGCGTTACGTATAGAGACAAGCTGGCGCGATGTCAGAAATCCTGATGGAGGAATTGACCATGCGTGCTGGATGCCAGACGTTTACAAGGAATTGACGCCATCAGAGCGCGCATAAAGACCGGAGGGTGTAAAATGGGAACATTCCTTCCCGGAAAACTTGCAAGCGCTAAGGATCCGGGGACGACAGGGATGAGTATCATCCCCTAACGCCACAACGGAACCATGTCATGATCATGCATGCAACACTAGTGATTGTTACTGGATTATGCGAAACATGGAGTTATCGGCCGAATTTATCGTAAGTGCGGGGAGTGTGCCTTCGAAAGTCCATAGGTATGTAAATACATCTACTGTCGTATTGTGTAACGTCCTAGCGAGCCGCCCTTACTATCCCTTCAAAACATGTAACATCGCCAACAACCTTCCTCCGTCGAGTACCGAACCGACGTGCCAGCGTTTGGACGCTCAGAACACGCCCGGAAACATTCCCCATCTCACCTTCTTAGCATAGACCTCCCACTCCTTCCCGAACCTCCGCCTCAGCGCTTCGTCTTCTATCCTCACCCTCCTCGCCATACTCCATAGTCCGTACCCTATGTTCGCAATGAACACGCATACGAAGAACCATGCGAACAGCGCCCAAGCCATCTCCGTCCCTGTGCCTCCCCTCGTCACTCCATCTCCAGTCGGGTCTGTAGGGCCCATCCATGACCACCCACGTAACGACGAGGATAATGGGGGCACAACGCCGCACTCCCTCACCCAACTTCCTCTGCTCCCTAACGCTCCAAGTACTCCGAGTAGGGCAGCGTACATCCCGGTATAGGAGGGATGGCGGACCCATGCGTATGGTCCAGTGGTGATTAGATTGTGGTCGGGGAGGATGGAGACTTCGAATGTGAAGTAACGGCCGAGAGTGTCATAGC
Organism: Stereum hirsutum FP-91666 SS1; assembly: GCF_000264905.1. NCBI lineage: Eukaryota > Fungi > Basidiomycota > Agaricomycetes > Russulales > Stereaceae > Stereum > Stereum hirsutum. The sequence goes on along the minus strand of NW_006763142.1, from coordinate 396,788 downwards.
AGTATTTGCGGAGAAGAGCGCCGAGGGTCACAGAGAGGACGGAGAGTAGGAAGAGAGGTGATGGGTGGGTTAGGGCATGATCGAGAGAGTCGGAATGTGAGGTAGTAGAGAATGAGAGAGGAATAAGGACTGGAGAAGATGGATGTGGACAAATCAAGGTAGGAAGCGCAATGGAGTGTATTGATGTGGCGTTGGGATGTGTGGCGCTCGGTGTCGAAGGCAGAAACGCCTTCGGATCAAAGACGGCGTACAAAGTCGTGATCAGATCTATGGCTGCCACAATCCATGTCGCGACCTATCGTAAAAATAGGCCTTGTCAGTGACCATCATCGTTTCGGAGAGTCTGACAAGCTCTGACAAGCCGCATGACGATGAAGAGACAGAAAGCAGATATACATACCTTGACGAGCCATGTCATCCGTCGGACTAGCTTGTCGAATAATGTTCGCTTCGTCGTCGTGTTCTGGCTCAGCGCGCGGGGTTGTGGTGGAGACATGGAGATGCTCGTGCCCGTCGTCAATAGTAAGAGAAGAGATAGTTTGATCCAGGGAAATGACGATGAAGAGGCAGCAAAAATATATGGATCTGCCATGGTATGTGTGTGGACAAGAATGGATGAGAGTGTTGCAGGAGACTACGGTCCAGACGAATAAGAAAAATCCTGGATTATGACTAGAGCTCAGTCGCGCTTAAGACGTCTCCCCGCTCTAAATCAACTCAAGATGGAGACAGAATAAAGACGGTGACCAAGAGATACTGATCAACGAGGGGCACGGTGGGGAAGGTGCGCAAACCGATTCCCGAGGACAGGACGGAGATGGGAAGGAGGCGCAGGCAGGTCTCAATGACGGGCCATATATACCTCGCGTCCTCGCCATTATTCTAGCCGACTCAACTTGTCAAGAAGGAGATCTGCGCTTCCAATCCAGCACGAGCCTGTGCCATGTTGACCTGAGGAGGCTTTAACTTCGCACCGTCTCGGTGCGAGTCTCAACCTCCCGTCTCGATGGCGTCGACGCCCAGAAAAGAGTTTGGCGCTAATTGTGAGTGAGATAAGTCGGAAAGAACGCCGAGAGAAGGAAATGTGTACGTGAATGGGTCCCGGTGGATCCCTTGCTTTCGGCGACTGAGGATCTTGATTCCCTGCCTTGGGAGTATTATAACGTTGTTTCATCATGTGAAGCAATGTCAACAAAAATAAAGGTGGGGTGTCAATTCCAATCCTAATGCGGGTCCTGTCTGTTTCGGCAACTGTTTCTTGTGTTTGTATAATACTAGTAGTAGAAGCAGAGGACCAAGAAAGGACGATGGGTGAAGGAAACGCCCGGCTACTAAAACGCGTCGCTTAGTGCAGGAAATTTGATTTTACGGCTCGTTACGGCGTTTTGCCCTGTTTTTCCACGGCCCTGAACCGGGTCCGGCAACTTTCCCTCGACGCAAGACGCGGACGTCCATGGACATCCGGCGTTCATATTTTTCCTCGACGCGCTGTGTGTTTCAACAGGTTTCAACGAATATTGCCAGGAGGAATGCGCTATAGCGGAAGCATCAAAATCATGATACGGTATGTACTTGGAGAAATATATCTATAGACGCTCGACTTGCCTTCAAGTTGGACTGAAGCTCTCCAAAGCAGCTAAGATAGGGCTCATCGACGGTCCGCCTACCTCCGGTGTGGCGGTCTGGATGAGAATCACTGTAAAGTTAATAACATCGACAAAATTTATTTTCGAGCTTGCATGATTTGAGAAATGTCCTTCAGAGACGTATTATTAACAACTCTGTGCGGATGGATTTTTGGATTTTTGACCTCAGGCCTTTACTTTGGTTAATGAAGCTGGGGGACAATTCTCTCAATGAAGGCTCACTCGAGACACAAAAATAAGAATTTCGTAAATTCTGGCCGCACAGAGTTTCTCTAAATACATCTCTGAACAAGAATCACTAAGGACACAAAGCATGAAAACGAAATTTGTCAATGTTATTAACACGAGAGTGAATTACCCCGCAATACAGTGCCACACCGGAGGTAGGCGGACCGTCGATGAGCCCTATCTTAGTAACGACGCGAGATATCGTAAGGCCTCATGTATGGCGATAGACGGCTCGAACGAACAGCATACATACTTTCGGAGGGTGAGCAATACTTCTTTGGTAAATGCTGCAGATTCCTGACCGGACCACGAGTACACCAGTGAAGTTTGTCCAACTCCTTCCTCCTTGCGAATGGATTCGTGTACTCTGCTCCAGAGCTCCTCCGGCACCCTATATTATAGGTGACGGAATACGATGAATGTGTTTCGAGCCACCACGTACGGTAAATATAACACCACTACGCGTATGGTCGGACTTGATTTTGCCCTACGCGTACTTTCTCTCGTGGCGAAGAGGGAGTCGAAGTGAGGTGTGCCAGACTTCCGCTCTCCGTTCTGCAAGCAGTCATTAATTATCTCACTGTTCCGGACGCCTGGGACGACCGTTCATTATCGGCGCCAACCCGGTAACCCCGTCTTCTTGGTTTATTTACTACCGAGTAGTAGATACCTGCTATGTCAGGGAAGGCTCGGGCTTGTGCTCCTGGTAACATGAGCATGAGTACCGTCCCGGTGATTTGTAGGCACGCGCTTCTATGCTAGGCTGCTCCATATCCCGAAGTAACGCCCTTTGGATTAGAAGCACACTCGTGCTGTTGAGACTCGGATGGTGAGAGTGCATCCCTGTGCATCTCCGCAGCGTAACGGTCATCATCTGGCCGACATGAACTGTAGCTAAGACTCTAAACAGCGGCTCAAACGCTTATTTACCGAGGGAAGTACTTCGAAGAGGAGCGACTGGTCCAAGTGACGATATGCACCTCTTCGAAGGCACCCCAGGTCTCTATATACCAATTAAGGACTGTAAGTAACGCGTTCACGCGCATTGGAAGGCACTCCGGCTACATACTAGTATATACTCTCGTCACCTCCCTGGACCGAATTCGAAGTGGATCCAAGTGGACAAGTTCCTGATTTTTTTGCTCACACACCTTCCAGAACCGACGTCAGACCATGTAGGTGCGGCACAGTCCACTTTGTTCTTTTCGCGCTCGAGGTTTCGGATAGCGCAATCGCACGCATCACCACGGACACCGGTGAATTCTTTGGAACACCATACTCTGATGAGCACCCGGTTCAGTATACATGGTTGCCGCAAGCAGGTGTGTGCGTACCGTTGTTGATTGATCACGGCATCATCCTCCCACCGGGACACTCCTGGTAACCAGCGGCAATTTAGTCACAGACTGAGAAGAGTGGGTGTGATCAGGGAGAGTTACCGAGGTCCTCGAGGTCCTGATGAAATCTTCCCAGGACATTTCGTGTGCTAACATTCTCCCACTGGGGTGAACCGGCTGCTTCATCCCAGACGGCTCAAGCCGAAATGTGTCACTTTCATTGACCGTTGAAAAGTCCGTGACGTCCGTCTGCTCGCTTTTGGCGATATCCTGCCTTCCGAGGACCTGTGTCTCTGCTGATCATTTTCAACGGTATGTTGTCCTGTCAGAATAGCCTTTGCTGTGCATATCTATCGCTCAGATATGATTATTTCCTCTGACCGTGGACATTCATCGCAGATTTCATTCATGTCCTTCCGTTTGCAGCCGACGGGTTCAAATATTGATCCAGATTTGGTCCAGATCTGAGTTACATACGAGGACGCTCTCGGACCGAACTTTGACAACAAGAACATGATCGGTCGCGGTCAGCTCTCTCGATCTTATAAAGTGTCACGTCGACATGCAGGTGTACCACTGGCTACTGTAACGAGAGACGGAGGTCCGGAAAGGTGCGTATCTTAGTCTCTAGAATAACAGACCCTTACATCTCATCCTCAAATATTTCGTCGTCGTGAACATATGGGTCTTTGTCTTTTCTAGAACACCCGCAATAAGAGCACAGCGCTTGAAGACGGTATTTGAGTATTACCTTCCGTCGAGTCAGAGCGTCAATATTAATTACTGTCCACAGCTTCTACGGTATATCGCCACCCTGTCCCATGGAGCTAGGCTGCATATCGGATTTCGCAGACCTGCCTATTATAGGACGAGCGCGACGCTCACGAGGTTCAGCGGGGATAGGTCTAGCGAGTAGGCTGGCGTTTAGAGCTCTGTACTAACTGTTGATAGCCATTCTTCGATTCTACTGGCGTACTTCGAGGGCTTTTCTCAAGACGCAGATGTATCATCTGCCCGACTCTGAGGGTGTGGGCGCACTCCGCGCTCCAACACGTTAATTCTGGAGCCAACTAGAGATGGAGCGGCGGAGTGGCAGGTACGAACTAGATATCTCTGAGAAGTGAACGAGCGCCTTGTGGTCTCTCGTCTCGCTTATCCTGTCTCATTTTAATCCAACGAATTATGAGAGGAGGGCGTCGATGGCCGGGTATGGTAGGGTCTACGAGAGGTTCGGAAGGTGGTGCAGGGAGTTCCAAGGTGTCTGGCGGAAGGGGCATAGTTCGTTTTCAAGTGCAACCCAGGTTTTGAACGTACAAGTGTTTTCTTGGCCAGTATTTGTACGATATAACCTTTCCGTTTGAGTGGATTTCATTGCGATTAACGAACTACGAACGAGCTCTTTCAAGATGAAGAGTGTCAGATCTGTTGGGGCTCGTAGTCGCATCGCGCCTGTATCGCCAGCGTTCGCGTTTCTCATCCGGCCTGCTATACCACTCCAACAAGATACAAGTGATAGGAGTGGCGAGTATAATCTCAAAGCTCAGAGCTGCCTTTGCTGAAGTGACGACGAGCGGACTCTTGGCCGGCGTCGGCGGATACTTGGTCGCTGAACGTAGTACGTGAGATTTATTCATCAGACACATGAAAGATGCAGGACAACATTCCAGACTATATTGTGATTGTATATTCCAAACAAAACAGAAAAAAAGGGGTAAACTGGCCGGTGTTAAGAAAGCATGTGAGTGGCGGGAGACAAGGGACAATGGAGAGTACAGGATGATAACAATGCAGACGGATACAGGACGAGATGAGCATCAATGGGTACAAGAGGGTTCGCTGCGAGCGTCAGAGAGGGTACAGATGGAGATACGATTGGTATGTGATCGAAGGCAATGAGAAAGGCATAGAAAATATGAGAAAAAAAAAGACATGTATATATACAATGTGGCCCGCAAGGACAGGAGGCCAGCGAGGGTGAAAACGGAGCAGGCAGAACCTAGAGCGAGCACAGACCACACACCGCCAAAAGACCCAGAGCCAGGCGAGATTCGAGTTGAAGATCGGAGGACTCCAAGTACCTCAGTCCTTGCGCAACCTCCTGCGCTTTTCCGGAGAGGGCGCGACGAATGGAGGAGGGCCGGAGGATGTGGCGGAAGAGGAGTCATCCAACTTACGCTTGTTTCCCCCGGAGGATCGAGGAATAGAAGAGGAAGAAGAAGAGGAAGAAGAAGAGGCGAGTGGGAGATTGGACGACATGGCGACTGGATGGTTGAAGGAGGAGGAGGATGCGAGTGGGAGCCCGGAGGCGGGAATATAGTCGGAAATGGAGCGGCCTTGAGGAAGAAGGGGTTGAATAATGCCTCTTAACCTATTCTTCAGGGCATCCTCAGACCCTGCCGCGGTGAAAGGGCAGCGGGCCTCGAGATGCTTCCGATTTCGGTCGCCTCCCTCGCGAGCTAACTTCCCACCTCCACAGAGCTTGCAGACCGCCTTTGTGTGAAGATGGGGACCCTCAAAATGTCTTCCGAGGGAAGATAGCTCGAGGGTACCTGTATGCGTACAGCCTGGGAAACGGCAATGAAGTGATGGCGCGTTCAGCCCATGAACCATTTGAAGGTGATCGAGGGCCTTGCTGGCGACGGTAGATATACCGTGATTATGGGCTTGGCCTAGCGGTAAGCCCCACTGACATGGTACCTCCCTTTCCTCCTTCTCATATAGATGGCGCGCCATTTTGAAACAAGGCAGCCGTCCTTCCAGGTCCCTGAGGATGGTGAATCCTGGATGCTCTGAGACAGAGGAGGCATCTGCATCTTTTTGCAGTGGTAAAATGTTCTCTTTGTTCGAGGTGGAGGTGGAGGTGGAGGTGGAGGTGGAGGTGGAGGTGGAGGTGTGTGCGTGCGAGGGAGAGGGCCCGGCGCGCGATTCGGGTGACGTCGAAAGAATTGGGGAGGAAGGACTGCTACTGAAAGAGGTGACACGATATGACCATCAGAATAAAGACACGAATGAAAGGGGGAAGAACGCACTGCTGAGGCACACTAATACTCTCTCCGCTTAGCTCTGCAGTATTCGCCGGCACCGCGGATGGTCTGATGAGAAGGGAGGAGTGAGCGACCAGAGGAAAGGTGGAACATGGAGAAGAAAACACGTACGGTGTCGTCGCTGCTTGGCTGGAGGTATCGGGCGTTGGTGAGTTTGGGCTCCTTGATGAGGAGAGATGGTATGAGTCTAAATGCGCGACGACCGAAATAAGAAAGATCACGCACTGGGAAGAGGATATCGAGGCAGGGATTGCGATGACTTGGCTGGGGGTTGCGATGACTTGGCTGTGGGTTGCGATGACTTGGACGGGGGCTGCGATGACTTGGCTGGGGGTTGCAATGACTTGGCTGGGGGTTGCCCTTTGACTGCGAAGTAAAATGGTTAGAAACAATCTCTGGACATCAAAGATATCAAACGCACGAGGGCTTCCCGTTCGCGCAACCGGAGAAATCGAAGATACTCTCGGCCCAAACATAGGCTCTGGTGTAATCAATGTATTGTTGCGAGGAGTAGTAACTTGAATTCATATTGAAGTGTGCCGATGCAAGAAGAAGTCAGTAAAGCAGGGGATCCTCGCGTATGGGACGGGGTTGTATGATGTGGGAATGTGGAAGAGAGCTGAAGGGTGGACGGGACGACCAGACCTGGATCGCCTGGTCTTTTATATCGTGGTCGAAACCGGCGGAAGAATACGCGTTCGCTTACGTGGGCAGCGTTATCGCGGAGGCATCATGCGGCTTCCGTAAAAAAAAGACGCGTCAAGGGCCCCACCCAGAAGAACAAACGCGACGCGTCCACAGGATGGCACGGTCTCAGCGCGATTGTGCCCTTTCCTCCCCTTTGTGCGCCTTTCTACTCCACCGTTGCTAGGACCACAGCGTGCCGAGCGCAGCGTGTACGGTCGAGAATCAGGCTGGCAATGGCGAGATTTCGGGGAGGCAGTGTTGAGTGCGCCTTCCGTTTTGGGACGCGCCTTTGGGCACTACCACATTGACGCGGCAACGCGACCGGCCGCGCCATTCCTTTTTAGTCGAACCAAAGGATGATACGGCTTACGCGGTCTTCCTCGTCGATAAACATTACGTCTTCTGTCCGCTCCATGACTCAGGAGAGAATTTATCCTGCGGAAATTGACTCGAGGCGAATATTCGTATCCATGCTAACCGTGGGTATTTTTGGGATATCGATGAGATGTCGATGGAAATGACTCGGGAACCACACGCACACACCTTTCTCGTTGAACCCGACGAAAGGCGTCCGGCTAACTCATTTCCCCTGTCGACAATGCACGGGGAGACTCGCCGAGTCTCGCGACATTGTACACATCTGCCGGCGCGCCTCTCTTATCGACGACCATCCACACATCCTCTCGCTGGCAGGCCAGGGCCTACTCAGACCTCTGCTCCCGCCGACAGTGACATTCCTCTGTGGCAGCGACTGCAATACGCCGTAGTAAGATCAACATGCAGGCGGCAGAAGTCGGTAACTTGGTAGAAGTCTAGATCGTCATTAGTGGCGACGAATCATATGAAGGGCAAAGGGAATGGGGACGAAGATATGTGGCCCAGGATTTTGCATAATGTCGAAATTCTGGTTAACGATACTGCAACGGTGTATGGGCGACGAAATTGTCTGGTAAAGTACAAGCTTATTCTTCGCAGTTCATACATGCACGTCGCTGTCAACGTCCAGATCACATCAACGTTGGTTCGTGCACCAGAGATCGAAGTAAGACCCTCCCACCACAGACTTTCATCCTATCCAAATCGTCACTGCCTCCTTTTCTGTCTTCGCCATCTTCTCCTTAGAAGACGTTTCCGTACTGACAACCCTCCCGATGTCGCTGGCGCTCCCGTTCTTCCTCCTGGTGTCGCTGCCTGGACGCTACGATCGGCATTCGCACTCTCTATCTGCGTCTGCTTTGTCCTCATTATCCTAGTCAATAATTAAAACGTCAGCATCCACTCCTCAGACCTCCTCGCCATTCCCTCAGCAGTGGAAGGAGTGACTCTGACCTTCGCTGTGGCCTTCTTGGCCTCGTCAATGTCCTTCGGCTCTTTCTTCTCTCTCCTTCTCTCCTGCTGCATCTTATCAGTTCGCGGACGCGAGAACCCTACCTCCCTCTGCCCCCCAATTTCGTCCCCTCCTTCAATCTCAAGCTCGGGCCGGCAACATGCCTTCACGAACCCCTGCACTACGTGCCTTAGTCCATCAAGGTCTGGTCTACCTGGATGTTCGAAAGCCTCACATTTCGTCTGCCAGCAGCAGTATTCGTGATGATGATGAGGGACTCGCGGTTGGTGTGGAAGGCAGTGAGGATTGGCGGTAGGATGGGGCAAGGTTAGAGGGGACGTGGAGATTTCTGGGCAAGATATGACATGGCCACGGGCGGCCATAGCGTAGATTCGGTGCGAACAGGATGGACATTCACGTTCTCCTTCCGCATGTCCCATTCTCATTATGATTCTGGCCAAAAAATTCAACGTCAGTATCCACTGCTCACACGTCCTCCCCGTTCCCTCAGCAGCGACAGGAGCAAATCTCACCTTCGCTTTAGCCTCCTTAGTACCGTTGATACCCTGCGGCCCCCCTTCTCCTTTCGTCCTGACCAAATCCCCGCCGCTTCCTGTGCTGGCTTTGCCAACTTCTCCTTAGAGGCCTATTTGCATCGACAATACCAATCATCCCCTCCTGGTCTCGCTCGCACTCCTCTTCGCTCTCTCGAGATCGGTATTCACGCTCTCCTTCCGCGTCTCCCATTCTGGATCTCTTGATTATCCTGGCCAGAATCTCGACGTCAGCATCCACTCCTCGCACGTCTTCGCCGTCCCCTCAGCAGTGTCAGCAGTGACTTTGACTTTCGCTGCGGCCTTCCTAGCACCGTGAATCCCCTGTTTCTTCACCCAAGTTCGCCGTCCTCTCCTGCACGCTCGGACCATAACCACGTCTTCACGAGTCCCTACGTTACGTGTCATCCATCACGGTCTGGTCTACTTGCGCGTTCAGGACCTCTGCACTCCGTTGGCCAGCAGCAGTATTCGTGACGATGAGGGGTCCGTGATCGGGGTGTGGAAGGCAGTGAGGATGTGAGGATGCGAGCGAGGATGTGGCAAGGATATGGGGACATCGAGATCTCTGAGGCGAGGAGCGACACGAAGGTTTACAGTGAGCATGGTTAAGCATTCCCATTTCCTTCTATACATCTGCCGTCAATGAGACTTGAGTGTATCAGAGGAGGACAAGTCAACATGCGTACTGTGGATGGCGCCAATCTCTCTATACAGCCTACTTATTCCTGTCCACAACTTTTTCGGAAGTGTCCTCCCCATGATACACCCATTCCCTTCGATGTGGATGCAGACAGGCTCTTCGACGACGGTAGCCCTATGTGATGGCCGTTCGCGGCGCTGATGCCACGAGCGGTCGTAACGTAGATGTGAATGCTGATGCTCAGTGTGGGCGCGATTATAGCTGCTATGCATCTACCGTATGCTGTTGATTAGGCTTGTCAGCATCAGAACTATGGTATCAGAGGACAGTCTGAAGAAATCGAGCATGCGTACGGTGGATGGATGGTCGTATGTCTCTACAATTTGCTCCTCTTTCTCTTCCTCTTCCTCTTGCTCCTCCTCATCGACTTCTCAGACGTATCATCTACGCAAAACTCCTTGCCCTTCAATATTCAATGCCGACTGGATTTTCAAGGTTGGGCGTTCCGATTCGCGGCGTTGAGACTTTGAGAAAGCGAACCAGAGCGGACCTCCAAGAGATGGACTGCGTATTTCGGACACGCATAGCATAGCAGACCAGGTTGGGATATGTAGACGGAGATGGAGACGGAAACCGCAGAGGTAACAGTAGAGTTGGTGTTCACTTGTGGGTAGGGGAGGGAAGGTGCCAGCTGGGTGCCAGCGGTCAAAGCACGAAATGTTACGAGGATCCCTCAGAATTCCTCCTTCTGCCAGTGCATCGAATATTTCCGCCTAGTTTCTGGTTACGACGTAAAGCAGAGACAGAGCTCGATATAGAGAGAGGGCCATAGCGATAAAGTGCGAGTGTAACAGATCAAAAATACCCTGAAAATCGAGAAAAATGCAGAACTGGGAACGTCAAAGTTTGGACGTGCCACAATGGGCGGGCCGCACAATCCGGATGTTGCAAATTCAGGCCACTTCAACCTGTTCGCCACTCTCGTTCGTGTTGTGGCCTTTGATGCAGCGATGGTGATTACATTCATCGTAGTGGGGATCGTACATTAGTGATGGACTCGGATACAACATGTAGTACTGTACAGAAAGAAAACCGTAGACCATCGATTCGTTAAAAAAGAATTAGTATTGCTCGTTATCCTGCCTCTCATGATCCCAGCGCTACACACAAACCGACTCCTTCACTCCCTCCTTTCTCCCACACACGTCCTACCAAGTCCTCCTCCATCCCGCTCCTCCTGAACCCTTCCCTTCTCATCCTCCTTGATTTCCTCCTCCCCATTGATGCCCGCTGCCCCCATCCTCGCCGATCCGTCGCACACGAAATCAAACCCTCCCCTTCTCATCCTCCCCTCCCTTCTCCCTCTCCCTAACCTCCTCCACCCCCTCCCTATCCTCCCTCTGCCCAACTCCAGACGCGGCAGAATTAGAAGCCAGGCCACGAGAAGGAATGGCTCTGCGCCTGGAGGCGAGGAAGAGGATGACGGCGGCTATGGATGTGAAGAGGATGGCGAACCAGGGGAGGATTGCGAGGAGGCGGACTTTGTGGATGGAGGATATCAGAATGAGGGTCAAGTGATTGAAAAGAAGAAGAAAAAAGAATCCCCCAAACGTCGAAACGTGCAAATATAGCCACAAAGAAACGAAACTCTTGAAACAGAAGACTCACGATAATGAATCCGCCTATAAACCCCCGTAACCCCCAACTGCGCCTCTGCAGCCTGCAAAAAGCTCTCCGGAACCTGCTGCCCCCCAATTGTCGCACTGATCCCCGCCTCGCGATTCGCCACGAAATCGGTGAATGCGATCTGGGTCGCGAAGAGCCAGAGGGCGCAGAAGGCGAGGGAGAGGGATTGGAGGGGGAGGGTGCGGGTGCCCAGGGGCGGAGGGGTCGATGTAGGATGGGAAGAGGAGGAGGGGCGGGAGAGGAGGGTGAGGAGGAAGTAGATGAGGGAGAGGAGGGCGATGAGGGCGCAGACTGTTGTGAGGACTATGCCGGAGTCAAATACGTCTGTGGATGAACGTGTGAATAAATGGGTGGAGGGTGCGTGATACTAATTGGGCAAAAACAAACCCTTGTCGTCGATGGTGATAGTGGCGCTTAAAGCGGCAGCCGCTCTGTTGACTGTCGTGTGCTCTTGATTCGATCTACGAATTCAGAAGGATGTTAGACAAGGAGATCAGACGCATCACGATGTGACGAACGTACTTGATCAAGGCGTTCAACCCCACACTCCCTCCAATCACGCCAAATGCAAACGACATGAAAAGCGCGGCAAGCCGGAGAGTCCGCATCGGTACGCTTTCGTACGCCATCGTCCAGAACACTGGTAGCAGAGCAGAGTAGACGGCGAGGGGGAGGGAGCGTTTGGAGTACGTTCTCGCGTCCAGAGAACAAGCGGGGGAGCAGAATCGCAACCCAAGGAGACCCACGTCTTATAAACCCAAGCAACTTCTCACCAAGATCGAAAACCCAACACAGCCACGTCATCATGCAGGTCAAACGACCCGGAAGCGCACATGTCTAAATGGAGGCGTGTGACGAGCGAATGGGAGCGTTCTTTGTAAGTCGCCGCTGCTTATGCCTCCATTTTGTGTCCGTTCTTTGACGGGAGTCGGAGCGAGATTGACGACGAGCGTTGCGAATGTCGTATAGAAGGGCCACGAAGGATAGAACATTGAGATCATGGCGCAAGGAGGCGTACAGGCGGTGCGAAATCCTGCCTTCCTTGTGTCCATTTAGCCTGAGCGTGAGAATCATAGAGGCACGGAAGTAAAGTTAGACGAGCAAGATCGAGGTTAACCAAGGCCAATAGGAAACTCTAAAAATCAGGAGGAGGTCACCAGTCGTGAGCAGTGGCGTCTCCGCCTGGAGTAACAAAAATAGGGGTTCCTGCATACGCGTAAGCACAAGGTGGTCGAACAGCGCGAACTGAGACTGGATGGGACAGAAGTTCCGGCCGGTTGGTGGCCTGTCAGCATGGGTAGCCTAAGGCCCAGCGTGCGTTTAAGAGCTGAGATACTTGGGACCGAAACTGAGTGCTCGCGTGACTGAAGGGAAGCGCTAACAAGCCAAACACATGAGAGCGCTAGCGAAGGCTAGCGACCGTGTAAAGCATCATAAACACACCTGATTGCGACGTGTTTTATTTTTGTGCAGGCGCATAGCCATTGTGCAGTCAGCTTCCTCACGAAGTAAGCCTCTGATAAGACCAACTTCGGTGAGCAGAAGACATCAACGCACAAGGTAGTGGGCCATCTTCCAACCATCTTCGATGGCGATTCAGAAGCTCGAATATTTGTTATGCCGAGAGAATACTCCTGGTAGTCAAAAGCACAGCACACAAAATATCAAACACAGCCCAAGAGCCCACAGCCAAAGTCCAAACGTCGAAGGTTTGCAAGCCGAGCAAGACAAACCACACGAACGGAAAGAGAGGAGGAAAAGGGAAAGCCTCGTGACACCCCTGAAAGCCAAACGCGGTGTGACGAGAGCACCTGATGTGTGACAAGCGCGTGTCGTGTCCGAGCGGACTTTGAAGTCGGCGTCTTCGCCACCTTCGAGCATCTTGCACCCATCCTCTACGGTCCGTTGGTGATTTGTCCGCCAATCTGTCCTTTACTTTTGGAACATAGTTGAACTGGAAGTTGCCTTCGCACTACGACGATAGTGACTCTCTATTAGAACTCTTACACGACTTATCGCTGGGTTCTGCTAGGGCTCACTGTGCCGGTGCTTGCTTGTTACTACTGCTTGGACTTCGTTTGGCGCAAACCTAGAAACCACATACTTAGGCTATCGTCTTAGACTTCCCGACACTCTAATATCCCTGTGGATTCTGCCATCTTTTGGCTTTTGAAGAGACCGGGACTAGAACACAGGTGAGTTCGACTCTTGTTCGTGTAAGTCCATTTTCGTGTAGTCGTTGCTATTGTGGGACGCTCCCTGATTTTATGGACGGAATTCCTGCAAGAGAGATTAGCCATCTGGGACGTGATGTTGTCTTTATCGAACATGGCCATAATATTAAGCCACCGTGCGACTCGTAGACCACATCGAACGAGTACATGCATGCACTACTCATTATGCATCGTGACCCTAGATATCGATACTTTTATACCATACCCACGGTGCAGGAGAGTGGCCGTGGTTGAGTATTGGAGTATGATTGCTCGATGACGATCATTGGCATTGGCATCCTGTGCCGATTGTGGTTGTACAGGGATAATATGGGCCACGAGCTCTGGGTCTTGAGTGTCTAGCTATGCATTCAGCTAGAGAGGCTAGTTTTCCTAAGTACCTGCATTGCGGAAACTTTACGATGGAGATAGTGTCGAGCTGTTCAAACTTTCAAATTCCACCTTATTGTTACATTTCTTCCTCTTCTCCGAATTCATCAGTACAAAGCTGACTCGTCTCATTTCCACCTCTTTTCCGTCTCCGAAGTTTAGATTCGAGTCCCATCCACCCATCATCACACCAACCCTCCGCACCCCGTGTCCTATAACCCTCCGCACCCCGTGTCCTATAACCCTCCCACCCATCCAACCGGTCATCCACCGCAATGACCAACCTCTCCACCCTCACCCATTCCCTCTCCACCTCCTTCCCTGGCCCCGAATCCTCCCACCTCATCTCCCGCCTCCTCACACTCTGCACGCTCCCTGAATCCCAAAGTCCAACATCGTTCATATACGTCCATGATGCGCATAATCCACGGATGACCTGTGATCTCCTGCGGCGCATGTTCGATGGGCTGTGTGAGCTCTCGTCCACCTCGTCGTACAATGCCCCAGGACAAGGGTCAAGCAATGATCCAGACCCAGGCTCGACGGCCGACGTCCCAATCATCCGCTCCGCCCACCTCAATGCCATAGCCCACTTCACGCCCCGTCTCCTCTACGACACAGCGCTCAACCAACTCGCTCAATACGAACCGAAATGGGCCGACGGATGCGAGAATTGGGTTGCGGAGGGGGATTTGGAGACGGGTACGAGGTATAATGATGGGGTGGATGGGTTCGTGGAGGGCTTGAGGGCTTTGGGGCGGGAGATTGAGAGGTTCATGGGTGAAGAGGTAGATAATGCTAACGCCCAGAGTGGTGCAGGTGGGAAGACGACGAGGGGGAAGGGCAAGGGCAAGACGGTGAACGGAAAAGGAAAAGGGAAGGGGAAGGGAAAGGAGGATGATAAGACGAGGCGGACTGCAAGGGGGGTGAGGATGTTTTTGGTGATAGAGAGAGCGGAGAGGTTGAAGGAGTCGATGCCGGAGATGATCGTACCGTTGACTAGATTAGCGGAGTTGGTGAGCATTCTGTTGTCTTGATTCGCTCGCTTTTTGCGTTTCGCTGACCAGTGCGTCTTGGTATTGTGCGTTATTGTAGTCTAAACTCGATATAACGACGTTCTTCGTATCTGAAGTTCAATGGGAAGATATCAAGCCTCCTCTCGGCGCTGCGATCGACCCGTACAGAATGGTGGTATTGGCGCCAACTGCGCAGGGTACGTGACCGTCTGTGTCATCATCTGTCCATCCGTAAATTCATACAATGTCTTGACAGCCGTCGTCCAACGTCTCTCCTCTTCCTTCCCTACCCCTTCATCGACATTGCTCCAAAACACCACCCCATCACCCTACTCTCCCTCCCTCCGTCCTCTCTGGAGCGACTTCATATCGTCCCTCGTCAGCGTCCTCTTCATGTACACAAACGACGCTTCCGAGCTGGCCTACGTAGCCGCTGCGCTATGGCCTGGGTTCGTCAAGCCGGTGTTAGAGGCGTATGAGGAGCTGAGGGAGGAGGCTAGAGCAGCCCGCGGACATGTGAATGAGCATATTACAGAGCCGGGAATTGATGACTGCGAGGTGGGAGCGTACGAAGATGAGGAAGTGGGAGAAGAGGAAGGAGATCTGGAGACGATAGCATACAACGCGCGCATGCGTCTCATCCACTATTTCTCACCCTCATACACCGCCGCGCTCAACGACCTCTACCCGCGCCTAACCAACGCGCTAGACTGGTCTCGAAAAAATCTACCGGAGCGGGGCGCGCTAGATAGAGGGGGGCGGGCCTCCGCGCCCAATAGTCCTCGGAAGCGAGGAGAACGCGAGATTGATGCTGCGAAGGAGAAGGCGGCGGGAGAGGCGGCGGAGGAAGAGGGCGTGTGTAGGCTTCCGAGGATGTCGAAGTTTGTGCTGGTGGCTGCGTTTGTGGCGTCGACGAACCCTGCGAAGACGGATTTGAGGATGTTTGGGAGGGGGAGGGATGAGAGGAGGAAGGGGAGGAAGAAGGGAGGGGGGACGAGGAAGTCTGTAGGTGGGAAGGCTGGGAATGCGAAGGTGCGTTCTTTTGCTGCGTTCTTTTGCCGTGTTCATTCGTCTTTTTGCGTCTGTTTGCTGATCCGAGCCGATTTTATTTTGTTGTTGGGCGTGAGCAGGTACCGCAAAGACTGCTAGGCCCAATGGTCTTCCCTCTCGATCGACTGCTTGCTATACTAGGCATCCTACTCGAAGAACATGACGCGGATTCGAGGCCTGATCTCCCTGACTTGGAATCAGCGCTATCTGGAGAGTACACAGAGCTGGAACTGGGGAGGGTCCATGTGCTCGGCGCCGTACGTTCATCCTTATTCATCGTTTTCCCTTATTCCCTCGTTCATTCTCACTTGCGATCCCACCATGTTCCATTACCTACCTTTCGCATTTGTCCTCGTCTTTGAACGAACCTGACTGTCTTCCTGATCGACTAGATCTCGGAGCTCGCGAACATGGGCTTCCTCCACCGCGCATCGGCCCCAGAAAAGATAGACGGCCCGCCGACGTTCAGGTGTGGAATTTCGTACGAGGCTGCGATGGCGCTCGGGAGGGATTTGGGCGTTGGGGTTAGGGATTTGATGTGGGAGAGTTATTGAGAGGGTGGTGATGTAGGTTTATATTCTCCTGACACAGGAGCACGGTCTTTTGACACGATGCCAACTCCGTGATCTAGGAATGTCACGGAGGTTACCCATTGCCGCACTACTGAAAGCAAGACTTGATACTAACTA
Source organism: Stereum hirsutum FP-91666 SS1 (assembly GCF_000264905.1). Lineage (NCBI taxonomy): Eukaryota > Fungi > Basidiomycota > Agaricomycetes > Russulales > Stereaceae > Stereum > Stereum hirsutum. The sequence goes on along the minus strand of NW_006763142.1, from coordinate 380,278 downwards.
ATAGCTCGGGCCTGGGCCATGTCTTTCGGCGTTCCCGACAAGGCTAAGGAAGGCCAAGAATGTGTCGTTTGGTCTATTCTATGTCCTCATCCTCCTACAGTATGCTTGGCCAAAGTATGGAGTGACTACCACTATGTAAGTCATACGCCTAGCCAGGGGTTGCCCCTACCTCTTCTGACGTGATTCCATATCTTTGTTCGGGTGGATGCCTCGACGAACCCCAACGAAATTGAGCTGCGCTCATCACGCAGAGCGGCTTCAACAGAATTCAGCGGGCGCTCGACACCAATATTTGAGGTCTTAGGTTGTGATGAGAAGAGAGCGCGCTGCGTCTATCCCCTTCCTCCCTCTCCTCCTTGCCACATCAGAGACCGACTGCTCTTGTTCAATCTTTTGTTATCCGTCTCAGTAGCGGCGTGTCCTCGCGTAAATGTTTCCGATATGTTCAAACAGTTGGAAGATATAGTTGGCTTCGTAAGTTTTGGGCGCCGGTCAAAGATCTGAAAGCACGTTGCTGACTAGCTTCGTGCCGGATATAGAGAAATTCCAACATGTTTCGAAGATCGACTTTTAGCAGGAAGGGTCTCACAGATTTTATTTTTTTTGATGCTCTCAGAACTGTGTTAAAAGGCGACTATGCGAGTAAATTACTACGACTCTAATTTATGTGTGGGTGATCTCGATCTATTTCGTCTACCTAGAGGACCTGCCCCACCCTCATCGCGTTGGTCGTCTATATACAACTCATGCCATGGCCTTCACCTCGCCTGTCGTCTCCTCTGCGAATATGTAATCGGTGTATCCCCTTGCAGTGGGTTCGTCAACGAAGAACGTGCTACGATCGTACTTTGTAAGCGGAATGTTTTCGCGCAAGCGCCGGGGAAGGTCGGGCTATAAAAGTACCAGTCAGCACTGCCGTACGTATCCCAAAACAAGAATGAGAAATGAAGGAAGTGGGTCCGAGTTTGGCCATCCAAAGAGCAAAGACTCGGATGGAAACTCACGTTAGAGATAAAGTACCGCCCGAACACGACAAGCCCGCCCTTCGTATCTGCGGTTTTGATTGCCTCGTCACGGGTGAAGCCTCCAGCGGCCAAGTAAAGCTTGTCTCCCCAGATCTTGCGGAGGAAGTCATTCGACTCGTCTTCTGAGGCGTCGCGGTCGGTGATACCGGCAAGACGGGGCTCGGGGACATGAAGGTACCTGGACGGTAAAGAGCAAGAGGTAATTGTATTCAGGTGAGGATATCCTTACATGGATGCTGAACGGACCGAAGATACTGTGGCACTTACCCGAAGTCGGGATATTTTTCCTTGATGGTCTTGACTATGTGACTGAACGTAGGGATGGGATCCGCCATGCGCATACCTGCAGAGATAGGTCAATCGTTGACGAACGTTCGATAAGAAAAGAAGTTCAAATTGTGAAATAGAGACATACCTTGGAAAGTCGACCAAGGACTTAACCTAATCCCCACTTTCTCCACCCCTACCGCCCGAACAACTGCATCAACGACCTCCAACACGAACCGTGTCCTATTCTCAATACTCCCGCCATACGCATCCATCCTCTTATTCGTCACATCTTGCGTGAATTGGTCGATGAGGTAGCCGTTCGCACCGTGAACTTCGACACCATCGAAACCGGCCTTGTGTACCGCGTTTGAGGCAGCAATGGCATAGTACTGGACGAATTGCTTGATCTGTGCGATGGTGAGGGGTTGCGGGGCTGGAGAATCTGCCGGTCTGTCATCCATGCGGATGTCAGAAGAAGAATGGTACACATGTGAAGGGTCTTCGGAGGCCAGTTGAGAGGGGTCAGCGGCGCGTCCGAGAGCCCACATTTGAAGGACTATGTAACTGCCTTTGGCGTGGACGACATCGGTGATCTGTTTACGATATATGCGATTTTAGCTTCTGAGAATGACCAGATAGTATCATGAAACAATGGTACAAGCCAATTCAACGAACCTGCTTCCATGCTGCGATCTGCTCCTCCGACCAGATGCCTGGGATGTGAGCGTATCCACCGGCCTGAGGGGCGATAAAGGTAGCCTCGGTCTGCGATGCATAGCAAGGTGCATACGCGCATTAGCACCACGAACTAATAACGGCGAAGAAGAAAGAAGAAAGAACTAGGTATGCGCACAATTATCAGAGTACCGGGAACGCTGGCGCGCTGAGAGTAGTACTCGACACCAAGCTCAGTGTGAGCGTGCCTCTTGTTCGCTCTAAACCGCGTCAATGGAGCCATGACAACCCGGTGTTGCAGAGTAATATTGGCAAACTTGGCTGGCTGGAATAGCTTGGAAGAAGTGGAGGACATATTGACAGGTATACTGCGAAGAGCTGTAGACGTTGAGGGTTGGTATGTTGTGTTAAACTGAGAATAAAGCCAGAGGTACAGAATCCTCACTGTCCTTATACCAAGTCTGTTGGTCCTGATGAGCGCCTTACATCTCGCCCACCATACTCAACGAAACTCGACGTGAGGGTGAAGTTTGCTTGGGAATTAGTGACTGCGATTCAGGTCTTGGTAAGCCCGGATGTTGAAAAGGTAGGGGAAGGTATACCATCCATCCTCGGGGACGTGTATGCCAAGACCCGTCGACGCTCGTCTGCAAGCGCCTCGGGCCAATGCCCGAGGTAAGACTTCGAGAAGGAGGGTTAGTATCCGGTCTTTGTAGGTTGAACACCTATATGATGGCCGAAGACATGCGCCCATTGACGTGACTGTGTCCAAACGATTGATAAGTATAAGACGAGGATAGCTCGACGAAAGGCGATCAAAGGTGCTGTGAAAAGCCTTTCATTCGATCACTCCATTACGAGGCGGAAATCTTATTGAATGCTTCCTTGACTTATTATCTGGATGTCCTGAAGAAGTGACGGCTGTTGCTTCATCGGAAAATGAATGCCTGTGCAGCACAGAGCACCATGTGCTGGGCTTGTTGGACAAAGGGAGTAAACTGAGTATTTTGGACAACTGGCCGATATATGGCCGCTTCGGTGAGATCCTGGGATACTTGCTGAGAAACGAAGGGTACAGTCAGCGACAAAAATAGGCACTAACTCGGATGTCAATGCAAACCATGTATTTTCGTCTTTGTAGTAGTGACTAATTTGCATCATGTTCGCTCCAGGGTCTGACTGAAAGCACACGGAATGTAGTTACAAGGGGCATATAGCACATGCCAATGAGGCCGACTAGTCAAAAGAGAGCTGAATGTTGAGCAGAGTGCTCAGTGGGAGGTTGAAGGCAAGGGGCCAGCACGACATGTGGCTTTATTTGCGCGGAGTTTCAACCCTTGTCCGGTATTGTCCGGATCGTGTCAGGTTGCCACAACTTGCCAACAACTTGCTTGAATCTAGCTCGATACTACTTTCTTCACATAACACTGGTAAGCCCAGGTAAGGTCTCTATTTTTGAACGAAATATGTGAGTAGGCATCATCCGATTTGTAACCACCGAGTTGTGCGACACGCAGACGTCGGCAGTACGCCTTCGATAAATCGGAAGAGGAGTAAATACTCTTGACCGTGGAGGATTGAGTACATTGACCGAGGTGTGTCAACAGCTGCCTAGCATGCCTCTCTTGTTTCAGAGCCACGAAGAAAGTCAGTGGTTACATACCAAACGTTACGTATGGTGCTGCCAGTGGAAGGATTTTCAACGGTGAACTGGGCATCTCAGTTCAATCACCGCCCTTTCTGCTCGCGGGGTATTTTTTTTGAATCATGAGCACCAATCGAGTACACACACGCCCGTGTCGCAGCTGTCGACGTCTCGATTCTGATAATTTATCCTTTCCACCAAAGACTTGGTTCTGCGACAGCTGCTGTAAACAAGAGGGCTAGTCTTCCGGTTCTGGGCCAACTGATGCTCGACAATTCTTCTCTTACGCCAGGAAGTATAAGAATAGTGGTATATTACTCGACATCAAGGCTTCCCTGCAGCGATCACCGGCGTTACATCCTCCCCGATATCGCTGCAATGTCAGACGATACATTTTCCGCATCTGCCCACATCATGAAGCCGCTGTAAAGACGTCTATCCCAATCCTTCGAGAGGCCCACATAATATCGTCTGCATTCGTGGTTCTTCGTTCGAAAAGTAGCTCAATGTTGGTTGAGTTGCGCAATCCGTTGGGAATGAGTGTCTTTGCATGCCCTACCCAACCAGCATGGACGCTTGTTGACGAGGGCAGCAGGTAAAATTCCCCTGGGGCCCTGAAATCTGCTACAGCCTCGTTTTGGATGCGAAGTAGGGATACTTTCGGCCATCAGATCGAGGCGCTACACCGTGTTCTTGCTAGACGGCGTTCTATGTTTGACTGACATACACCTATTCGCCCGAGTTTATCTGCCACTTTGTCTCCGCTAGCTCCGAAACTGGGCGTGTCTCTCCACGTTTGAGTCTACTGATTTTCGTAGGGGCTGGTCACGTCTCACTGAAAACCTGGAGATGTATAGGGCAGAAGTAATGATGCATACTCGTGACAGGTATATTTCACTGTCGCAGACGAAGGCTGATAGGTAACCTAGTCAAGGGCGCCAATCATCGCGTTTTACTTTCTAAGCCGCACATATCCGCTACAGTGTGAGTGTTTACTCAGGGCAACAACATCTGTACAGCTTCATTTCTTCCGTTATTGCTACTGAATGCCTCTATGGAGTTGAAAACCTGTCATATAGGGTTGCATTTTCGTTTCTTACAGGGACTGATCGCCTCAAGCGTGGTCCGGAGCCGGTGTTTTCTGCCCCAGTCGACACACGGGGCGGTCGTCACGGCATGCAACACCTACTCTTTATTCACTATATAAACAGCCGACTAGGTTTCAGCGGATGCACCAAGAAAACGCGGTCACTGTCTCATAAGTACCACCACTCTTTGACTTTCCACACACTCCTTGCCTATGATGCAGTTCACATCACTCATTCTTGCTGCTCTCTTGACTTCGTTCGTTGCTGGGAACCCGGCACCCGCGACTCCTTCGGGCCAACCTGTCTCCTGCACGTACTCGTGTCATCCAACTGCTGCCGGTCCTTCCTCGCTCGACAATACCTTGCAATATCCATCTCAGCATGAATTTGTATGCGAGTGAGTTACTCTCCCTCCCTATCTATTCGTAGCGAAAGGACCACACACTAACTAAGAGTCCGACTCCGTAGATATTACCAGCCTAATGTTCAGCACTTCCTATGTGGGTACTCCACAGTATGTGACTTGCCTTCCTCTATCGTTGTTCCAGGTATCTCACCGCACTGGATGATATCCGCCGCCACAGCTCGATGGTCACTTTACAGGCGGATACACGCCGCAGTGCCCAACTTCCGCCGTAGCTACTTGTAGCCCGAAGAAACGCACCGCTCTCGATGACATCGTTCAGGCTCGCTCGTATAAACCAACCAAAATACGTCGCATCTCTCGTTTGGAAGACTAGACACATGGTATGTTTGATTTCGGCTTCATATCGGTACCCAATTTCATCGGTCTGACTCGAGATTTTCGGGCTTTCAATTCCAGTTTCTACGGGAGCTGATTCTATCCTAAGGCTCGGGATAAAAGAGAATTGTCCCCTGCGTTTGGCCTTCCTTAGTACTTTGTTTCTCTTGTAAAGCTCGTTCAATGAGCTTGTCACACTCCTTTAGGGGTAATTCGACGAACTCTCATCACATTTGATTGGTCTTAGATGGACCTCATATGTTACAGTATTGTGGCGTTTTCCTGCAGAGAGTAAGTAACAAGCTTTGACTCGGTTCTCAGTTGAATCGAGAAACCGCGCTTTCCAGAGGCAGCCTCCAATGTTCTATGCCCGTTAGAGTGATCCACGGCCATAGCATATATTTTCCACATAATTATCTCGACAACGACAATGCTCCACTCGACACTGCGCACCCATTGCATACCATACCATACCAGACCCTAGCTGAGCGTATTGCTTCATTCAAGGATAGAACACTCTACCAACGCATTACAATTTCACGTCATCAGCAGTGCTGACTCAAAACAGGGGAGGATGAAAGTAACGAATATGCTCACTCGATAGCCCAGTCATTCCCCGCGTAGCCAGGGGAGAGACAAGCTCCGCCAGCAGTGGCCGTCGGCGCGGGCCAGTCACCGAAACAGTTATCTGCAGTGATAATGCCGTTGAAGCCCTAGCACGACGATAATGAGATGTTAGTCCATGTAGGAAGAGTCAAGGTCAGGGTGTAAGGAAGCAAAAAGGAGGTGGATATGGACGCACGAAGTTCAAGTAACAGACGCTATACTCCTCCACGTCGTAGTTGAGGAACGCAAACGCGCACGTATCGATGGAGAATTCGCTAGAGGTTTGCGGCGGGGCGAGGAAGCTCTCGGCTATATAGAATATTATGATATCCATGTGTCAACGAACCGAACGCGAAATGGGGCGAAAGATAGGGTGTGTGACCTACGGTAAAGATCCTCGAGTGCGTCCGCGAGCGTCTGACAGTCGAAAACGAAAGGCTGTTCGCCGAGGTTCAAACAGTAGGTAGTGCCTATCCCATCCCAAAGCACATTAGCATCCATCATAAGTACTCCTATATCGAATACGAAGAACGAGATTGAGAGTACATACATCCACCATCAGAACACGACGCAGTCTGTCTCTCCTCCTCTTCCCTTTTCTCCGCGCGAGCACTGGTGCTGTTCGCCGAGGCAATAAGGGTGGGACAAGTGGTAGTCTTGATGTTGATGTCGAGTCCGTTGTGATGGACGGTGGTGCTGTTGATGACGGTCCCGCCTGTACCACAGAGTTCGCGTGGGGTCGGGGGTACTAGTAGTGTGTCGATGTGGAATGTGGGATGTAGGGAATGAAAGGTGTTGAATATCGAGTATAATACGAAGAGAGTCGCACAGAGGGATGGTCTACTTACCGGCAAGAGCAACGCGCATGAGAGCAAAGAAAGCGAAGTAAATGGTGCTCTTCATAGTTGGATTATGGACGACAGTTCTCGTGTAGGGATCCGGTGTAAGGCAAGATTCAGAGGCAGTCGTACTAAGATAAAACAATATCCGGTGAGCTTGGGCCTGCCAGTCTCGAGTAACACTCGAGTCATCTTTTATACCTGTCCAGCCCGGAGCTCCTGCGGGCCCTAAGTCAATGATTAACAAGACAAAACTGCTGGAGCCGTTCGTGCCGTCGCCCATAAAGTGGAAAGCCCCTTGACGGTGCAGCTGATCCTCTAGTACTCTGGAGGCTGCTTGGCATGTAGGTCCAAATCTAGTCCAGGTAGCTCAAGATGCGATATTATTGTCCACAGGTGTGCCTTGAAGGCGGATTCGAGACCAGGCATGGCAGAACACAAAATGATGTAGAAGTCAGCCATCGGATTCGGATGGATCGGTGCAGGTTTGAAACTGTATACTTATCACTGATCATGGCGAGGTGAAGCTAGATCCAAGGATCCATCACTTTATTCATAGAAAGATGCGCATATGAGAGTAGTGAGTTGAACCTAGATTCCTATCCTCTGAGAACGATGGCGGTAACGACCCAAACTACATCCTATCCTCATGATCGGCGCTGATGGAGGATAGGTACGAGATGCTGCAGTTCACATCACAGACCGGCTTTATGTCGGTGTTGGAGTTTACTTGGCAGAGACAAGTTTGAAAGATGCGTTGCCCGAGTCGCTCGAGTCCAAGCCGTGCATGATGGGGAGTGATTGTTCGAGTCAGTGCGAGAGACTGGACGAAGAAGTGAAGGAATGTCGGATGGACAGGACCACAAAGGTTGCATTGAAGTTCAGGACACTCCTAGGCCTAGCATCACAAAATATCACCGTCGATTCGTCTCTGAAACCCGGAACGAGCGAAAGTCCTTCCAAAGAAGTGCGTGTTCCTAGCTTTTGACCAGTGGTCACGGTGAAAATGCGGAGAATATGATTGACAGCCCATGGGAGTCGGACTACGAGTCCAACATGTACCTGATCCATAGCGCCGCAGAGCACGGATATCGGCCTTTGTGAGCTGCGCGTACTAGAGCAGTAGAGTCTCGCGCGAGGAAGGCAGCAGGGCGTTATAGGGCTGATAAATAGGGTGTATCAATCTGCAAAGTCTGCCTATACAGTTTTATAACTAGAGAAAGGAGACCCGGCCGTCGTGCATTGCACATCGTGCCAGTGTGTTTTATTGTCTCGAGCTAAGAGATCGGCACATTTACTTCTGCATGTTCGTGCCACACTTGTAGACCGAAACATGACATGAACATCGTCCAAGTTTGCATTTCCTCGGCTTGCACGAAGCCACCATACACGAAAGAGCAGTCAATCGTGGAAAGTTAGGAAAAGCACCCCTAAGAGGCGTCAAGACCAGAGTGAAGTCCGTCAGGCTGAGGAGCTCTAGCAAGGGTGATGAGGACAGTGGTTTTTGCTTGTGACAACTCGACAGTGCAAGTTCCGAAGAGTAGGACCTTCATTTGGTGAGGATGATGGGTTGACGGCAGTTTAAGGGTTCGTAGCCAAGCATAGACCTTGCCAGAGGGATGAACGAGGATGTGACAGCATCATGAAGATGAACGACAGAAAGAAGAGGAAATCCACGGCCCCAAAGCCACAATTTCCGCGAAATGCATCCAAATACGTTCCTATTTATGCCCTAAGAAGCACGTGTTGCTCACAAAAAGCGGTCTTCTGCAGGTCTCCGTCCCGGGCATTCCCTTCCGAAGTAGGGTCGAAGTAACGACCAGATTTTCTCAGAATAATCGTTACCCTCAACCACGCGCTTGTATCTCTTTGCCCTCTCCTCCCTGTCATTCCCGACACATCCTCGCCTCTGGACGCAGGCAGCATGCATAACCAGGCCGTAAACACAGCTGAAACGAGGGCTCAAGGCGGCCTCAAAATCAGCCTGATCGGGGCAGATTTGCTATATCTGATGGCGATCTCCGTCCCGCTTCCGGACATTTGTTCCGCCCAGCCAAAGGAGTGCTCGGGGCTGGCTGACGCTCTCCTTTCACTACCACCATCATCAACCATCTCCTCGAGCCTCTTTCTTGCTCTCTCGGATTCATAACATTCCTACTTCTTCCCTCCAACTTTTAGCTTTTCGTCAGAGTACAATTAGGCTGCAATGTCTTGGCAAAGTACGTTTTCTCCTGTCTTTATCTCCGTCATACAGCACAAGACATATTCGCGAGTACCCAAATACATCGTCATTTGTGGCCCGCTCGATATTGCTCGCTTTTGCGTGTGGTCTGCATTTTATATCGACATCGTACTAATTGCTGTTATTTTGAACCTTGCTCCTGGGTGACATTGGAACCTACGGCGATTTGTGGCATGGACTTGGAATCGGTATTGCGGGAATGCAGCATACGTCGACACTAACCTTGTGGGCAGCGGGATGATTACGAAAGCGGCGATTCTCGGACAGCAAGGCGGTGTGTGGGCTACGACGGCTGGGTATAACGTACGTTCGGATCTCGATCATGGTCTTCTTCCTCTTCATGTTTTCATCATCTCCTCCCTATCTACCCCCTCTATATCGGCCTCTGCCCAATCCAACTACTGCCACATCTCTTTTCTGTACATCCGTAACTGGTATACTGACTTTCTATCCTACTCTGTTCCTCGTATTTCTGGCCCTCATCACACTTACGATCGCTCTACATCCTCTCAACACGCCTCACCTACTACTATCGCTGGTGGTGCACGAACAATCCGGTCGTTTCGTGGGCTCACCATCAACCAATTCATACAGCTCTCCCCAGAGGAGCAGAAAGCCGTGATCAACGCGTTTGTGGACCCAACCTCCACGCAAGCCAGTGGTTTCCGTCTCGCGGGTCAGAAGTACTTCACGTTGCAGGTGAACGACAGAAGTATTTATGGGAAGAAGCAGGTGCGTTTACTGGCTCATTCTATGTCATTTTCTTCTATGCCGTTTTATACTACCTCCACCCTTGCACCTTCCGGGGGCGATTGGTTTTGACTCCTACCATTTTTCGACCATCCATTCCTCGTGCTCTTACGTCTACCTCCCATTTCTATCTCGTCTTTCGGTTCCGCGGTCCAGACATGTCATGCTCACGTTTATTTTGTTATCTCCGTCTACGATTACTCGTGTGATGCCATGGTCAACAACATCAATACGATCTACAACATAACGATATGACCGACCGCACAGGCTGACGGCGCCGTCATCGTCAAGACGAAACAGGCCATCCTCGTCGCGGAATATGCTGCACCGATCCAAGCCGGCCAAGCGACACCCATCGTCGAGAATCTCGCTGATTATCTGATCAACGTGGGATACTAGTCGTCTGCCTTGGTCTGTGTGTTAGAACGGTGACGGTGAGGAGTGGGCGTTGTGACGAGTTAGATGAGGCGCTGGAGTGACCACGAATCGTGATGGATGTCGAGGCAGGGAGGAAACGAGGGGTGAATGTGTGGCGGTGGCGGTGTCGGCGGGCCTCTGTACGTATCTCGGAAGATGTGCAAATATCTGTATTAAAGCGAAAGGATTATCGATGTCGGCGTCCGTGCGAGCAGAAGTGCCCTAATAATACTGCTGTCAGAAGTAGATTGGATGATTCCAATCGGATAATGTGGGAGATGGTAGGACCGTGTATACAATGTGGGGACCGAGGAAGAAGGACGCCGTGGTGGAGGAAGGATGGAAGGTCCGAGCATGAGTTTGAGCCTGAGGTGAAAAGGAACCAAGGTCGACGCTTTTGTTCGCGATGCTCTTGCTCCCAATTGTCTTCCTGATCCTTTCCCAAGCAACTCCATCTTCGTCTATTCGGCCAAACAAAGGTGCAGACAAACCCCGTTCTCAATGAGGCAACCGCATGCCTCGAAGGGCCCAAAAACGCGGTGATCAGCACGCCAAACACGCGTCATTTACGTAAACACAAGAACCAGAACGCGTCGCGGTCGCGCTTGTGCCACTTCTAAATTCTAATTAGCAATTTGCCCCAAATCCGAATTTGTGCAGACGGCGACGGTCATGCGTCGTGTCCTTCGTCCTCCTTTGTTCTTTACCACCACCATCGCCACCGTCATCTACTTCGAGGTCGACGACGATCAGCAGCGTGGAGCGATATTCTGCCGATATACACCTTAGATATTCGTTTGCAATTCTCGAAAGCTCAGCTTCGACATTTTCACGCGTTCATAACTTCTCTCCTCGTTGTCAAACGCGCCACTGTACCAGGTTCATCGAGGATATCGCGCACTAAGTCTTTGTATACCTACCGCTGTGCTCAGCACCAGTACTGCTCACAGTCGTCGCCACCATGGCCGCCGGCGATCCCTACCATGTTGTTCTCCGCATCCGCTACAAAGGTCTCAAGATGCTGAAGATCAGGGACTGCCCGACACACAACTCTGTGCGCGGAAGGGACCAGATGTCGGAGCTAAAGAACATGCTGAGGAAGGATATGGATAGTACTTCGTTGAGGTTGGGCAGCTCGCTGCCGAAGAAGGATAAAATCTTTTTGAGTGGCGATTTTGGGGATGCTGTGGAGGCGCATTATGAGACACAAAAAGGGAATGTGAGTGGCTTTACCTTGTTATTCTTTTGGTCGCGTGTTATTTGGGCGAGAAATGTGGGATTGGTGAAGAAATGTGCTGATGATTAACGTTGTATGTATGGGTAGTGTATGGTCATCGCGTTGCAGCGCGGTATTGGCAGCATGGACGCGAAGAAACTGGAGAAACTATCTATGTGAGTTATCCTGACATTCAAGTACACCACTGCATTATAATACTAACGCCGTCAATCCGAACCCGTCAGAATCTCAGTCGAACTGTACGTTCAATACCAGCCATAAAACCTCCTAGTCTCGTATTCTCATTCATTGACGATGGCACAAACTGACTTTGTCTTTTCCTCACGTTCCCCCATCCTTCCAACACCACTTCCATCCTAACGCCCCTGACGCCCCTAAAAAATCAGCTTCGAAATCAAATGCACTCGCTCCGGTTCCGAACTTCCCCTCGACCCGCGCGATGTCCCGACCTTTAGCTCCTACAACGGCATCCCTCCACCCGTCGAAGTTTTCAAACCTCGTCAGACAGGCTCCTACGCTACTTATCCTTACGCACGCGTATCCTCCACATCCAAGTCTTCACCCTCTGATCAATCTCCTTCGGTAGCAAAAGGTCAGTTCTACGAGCTCTTCACCCTCGTCCTCCAAAAGCCCTAAAGTGATCAATGATGGCGCTCCGTACTACAGACGAGAAGGATAAGAACGGGAAAAGTACGCCAACCCCGACTGGACCAGATCTGAGCAGAGCCGTCACCAATGCACCGACGGGCCCTAGATCGAACGCGTTGGGCGTTTCGTTCTTCTTCGATCAGCCTAAGCTTGCATTCGCCGGTAATGCGACTAGTACGACGGCGGCGACGAGTAAGGACGTGGAGGGAAAGACGGTCAAGCAGGCGAAAGAGCCGTTTGTTCTGGCTTTGAAGAAGGACGCGAAGGCTCTTGGTGTCGTGGAGGAACCGAACACGCATGTGCACGCGACGTCGAAGGTTCCCACTGTGGTTCCTGTTTCGACTTCATCCACTCCGTTTGAACAGCAATATCCGAATGCGACCTCTGATCCTCGTAAACGCGTCAAACTATGTATCAGCATGACCACCAACCCCCCAGAATCGGATCCCTCTTCATCGCAGGAAACGCAATTCCGAGCACATTCACCTTCCACGTCGTCTTCTTCACAGTCGCAGGGTACCGCCGAAACTTCGCCTCCGCCACAATCTGAGAATTCGAACGACGCTGGAAAAACCGACGGCGCCACCCGGTCACATCATGTTTTTGGTGTGGCGTCGTACGTCCCCTCTGCGACTTTCTCCTCCAAGGCATCTTCATCACAAACCCCTTCGTCTTCCTCCTCAAACATCACTCTCGCTCCTCCACCCTCCACCGGTCCTCCATCTTCTACTCTCACAGCATCATCCGCTTCGATCTCCACCGTCCCACTCCCGTCCACGTCCAACCCCTCCTCTCAATGGGCTCCAAAATTCAAGAAACCGCGCCCAAATCTCGACCCAATTGCGGAAGTCGCAGGTCGAGCGAGCGAGCGAGCGGGGCCTGAGGAATTGTTGGGGATGATTGGGAGGTTCAGGAAGCAGCATGAGTCGAACTCTGCAGATGCGACTCTGTCACGGAATAGTAACTTCGTTCTTGTGGGCCGAAGGCCGGATTCACGTTCAACGCGTTCGAGTGAAGGATCGGAACTGCGTCAAACGCGTACAGAGCCACACGCGTCGTCGTCTACGCCTGCACCACTTGATCACGAGCACCCCATCGTCTCCGACCGAGATTGTGTACAAGCCGAGGACGAAGACCGACTTCATCAGGAGGCCGGACACCCATTATCCAGGATTTCAGATAGTTGCCGTATTCCGGACCAGGACGTTGTCGATACCACCAAAGTCGAGGTTGAGGTTGAGGTCGCCGACGAGCAACATCGGCGAATGCGAGACGTGCGGGCACTTTTGGGGCGACTACCGCCTGAGCTGGAGGGTTTGCTTAGGGCATATTATCGTGGGGAGGATCAGCGAGGAGCGGAAGATTGTGGTTCGTCGAGGTCACAACCGCAGCTCCATTCGCCTTCGCCTTTGCGGCCACAGGAAAACCAGGATGAATGTGTTTGGGAATCGGAGCGTCACACACTGAAACGGAAGGCGGCCCAAGCGGAGGAAGAATGTGAGAGGTTAAGAGGAGAGGTCAAGAGGAGACGGATGGAAAATGACGATGTGAGGAGGTTTGTCAGAAAGGTGATGGATGAGGAGGGATTGTGTGGTCCTGGAGCTGGACTCGGGGCGAAAGAAAGTGGTCAAAAGCAAGTGATAGCACGGCCGAGGAAGAGAATCAGGTCTGGGAGCGAGAATGGAGAGGTCGTCGAAATTGACGTAGAAGATGAGGCCGTGCGCGATGGGTTGTATGGTGATGTGGCTATGGAAGACGGGGAGGTTGATGAGGAAAATAATGATGATAATGGCGACATCATGAGTGAGTTTTGATTTCTGCGCTTCGTTCTGTTGAATGCCTTCCAAAGGTCCATTCCCCTTCATCACTTTGACCGCTTTTTTGACTGACCGAACTGCTCGTCCCCGCTCCCCCAACGCTTGTTCCTCTCCCAAACAGCTGACCTCAAAATACTCCACTCAACCCTCACCTCCCTGCACACCTCCCTCTCCTTTGAAAAATCAGCCCGCAGAGCGGCCCAAGTCCGTCTCAGAAGAACAGAAGACGCGCTGAAAGACGTGGAGAGGGAGTGTCGAGAGCCGTTTGTTGTCCCGGCATTGTTGCAGGCTTTCTTGGGAGTCAGTAGGATGACGGATAGGGTTATGGAGTGATTTAAGCCTCGATGGATATGCCGCCCGAGCTGACAGCTCAAGTCAGAGTATGGGGATATGAGCCTGGGGGCATTGAGAAGAGCGGTGTGGAGGGTGGCGGTGGCGCAATCAAACACTGCCTGCGGACACGGACCACCGGGATGGGAGGACTACTGTGGACTCGGACATCGCCTCAGCTCGGTATTGGACACCACAGCGGAGCTGAACCATTTGGTATCAGCAAGCAGAAGTAAAGGGGTTGTAATGGACTCATCTTGGATTCAGCAGCTTCAGACAGACATACGATTCGGGGAAAGAGAGGCAGGAGGAGGCCGCTGATCTATTACTGACAGGTCTGCTTTGCAGCCTACCATCATCTTCTTTATCATCACAAGCGTTCGGTATGTTATAGCTATGGCGCACCCACCAATTTTATTTAGATGCATTGCGGTTTTCTTGCCATACTATTGTCTTCGGGGCTTGGCTGACAACGCCGTTCCATGATCATGATGGGCTGGGGCCAGCTTCCACCACTGATAGACAGAGGGCTCCATTGAACACGATGCAGCGTTGCGTCGCAACTTGAAACACAGGTGAACCTTGATGCTTCTTGATGCTCCCGGTTACCCCAACGTTACCCTGATATTATGACGAGGCAATGATCCCCTGGCTAATTGCACCACATACCCCGCGCCCTCTATCCTCGCTTTCTTCCCTTTACTTGGTTGCTGTTTAAGTATTTGTCTGCTGCTAATCGAGATCTAATATGCAGGATTTTAGCGGTGCCAGTGAAGAGGTGGGCAATATGAACGTGAGTATATTGTTAGGCCTCTCATCCCTAACCCCTTCGATTATTGGCCGACTGATATCCCTCCTATGACAGCGTCTCCAGACTCAACCGCTGCGCTCGGACCAGAGAAATAGTTCTGGTACCAATAAATTGTAAGTGCTTCTCAAGTCATCGCAACTTACATGGCACTACTAACTCATACTCTTCAGACATATCAGCCTAGTCAGCCACTCTGGACGATTGCCATATAATTCGGCAACAAACGTCCATTTCGAAGACAACCCCGACAATGATCAACATCTCGTGCATCAGTGGTCGACAGAGTACCTTGCCCTCGAGCATCCAGTAGACGAGACTGGCATGCCACTACCGCTTGAGCACTCTCCCTCGCCTTTTCCCCGATACGGCCATGCTTTGACGACGACTTGCACGTCATCTGGCGAGTTCTTTCTGTTCGGTGGCATGTCTGCTCCTAAACAACGCCACAACCACACTCACAACCCCCACCCCAATTATGGCCGTTCACGCTCTCGCAACCGACGCCACCACGATGCACCCCGTGGGAAGTCAGCGTCCAGGACCGAAAGTGATCTCTACATCATCTCAGATCCTGATCACACCAATCCTGGAAACATCGACACACAACTCTCAGCGAGGCTCCTCCACGCGACAGGCGAAAAGCCGCCTCCCCGTATCGGTTACTCATGTGCTCTGATGGAGGGTGGCGATGGTCTGGTAGTCTGGGGTGGAAGGCCTGGCTCGGCTGCTGCTCATGATGCTGTGAGGCACGGTAGGACCGAGACATACACGGAGAGTTTGCCGTGCGCAAGACATTCGATGGATGGTACCAAGCATACGTGTGATTCTGTGTATTGTCTTGATTTGGGTAAGTCATTTCCTCCTTCGCTGATTATGTTCGCTTTCACGTAAGGCCCGATTTACTAATACCTATACTTTTTTGTTCCCCAAAGGCACTCATGCGTGGACAAGACTCGAAAGTAGGACGCAGGGTCCTACAGGTCATGATGGGGTGAAAGGTCACGCTGTGGCGCTGGCCGGCTCCTTACTTTTCGTCTTTGGTGGCATTGGGAAGTCAAATGATTTATGGACATTCAACTTTCGAGGCGAGTCAAATTTCGCATACCCTGGAGGTACCCTGTTGGCGATCGCTTACGTTCCTTCAGATCAACTTCCCGGCTGGCAAGTATGCAAGACTCGAACTTTCAGTTCCAAACCACCACCTCGCTCGGGGCATACCCTCGTGTCTTATAAGGGGAAGTTAATCCTTTTCGGAGGGGTTCACGAGAAAGTTCACTACGATGATACCTGGCTCTTCGATCCTTCTCGCCACAAATGGACTAAACTTCAATGCACAGGGATACATCCTGCAGCTCGACAGGGACATGTCTCCGTCGTCATGAAGGACGTTATGTTTGTCTATGGAGGCCGTGATACTTCGGGGTGCCTCATTGGCGAGCTTATTTGCCTTAGATTATCCGGTAAGGTTCCTTACTATCACTTCTCTTTGTCCTGTCCACTCGCACGAACAACTGACTGCTCGATGCAGATAATACCTGGTTATCCTTCGACGATTTAGAGTTAAGGCCTACCGGAAGAATGGGGCATTCGATGTCGTGCAGTGGATCAAAACTGTTTCTGATTGGTGGAGAGGGAGAAGTCTATTCACCGAGGAAAGTAACCAAGAACAATGTGGTGTATACCATCGATATAGGTGAGCTCTATATGGATTATATAGGATTCGTTGTTGACTTACCGAGTACATCATGTAGGACATCTCCTATCCGTCGGCGACGTGGATGAACAATTCGAACATCATGCCCCTCTGATTCCCAATATCCGTCGAAGGTACAACCGAACCAGCGCAGCACATACGTCGTATACCTCTAATGCCACAAGGAGCTCCGTCACTGCCAGTAGCCCCGCCTTCAGCGAGTTCTTCGACAGTTCTAAACTGGAAAAGAGACAACGACATACACAGGTTACTCGTCACTCCATACTTGGTCTTATACCCTCCTTGCTCCCCCAGTTCCAACTCCTCCAACGCGCACAAACGATTTCGTCCACTACGATCGCCTTCAGTTATTCGGCATTCGAAACGTACACTTATTATCGAGAGTTGACACATGCCACCACGGATTCTGAAATCGAGGAGGTTTTGAGGAGATTGTTGCAGGAGTGGCAGTTCGTTGGAGTGTCGGTATGTTGTTCTTCGACCCCCCTGCGAAAGCTGGTCTATGGAGCTGAATCACTACCTATATATAGTTGATTGGAATAGCGGCGTATGTTCTTCTATCTCAAGTCTATGAGCTCTGGGGTTAATATCTAACAACAATTGTTATGTGCACCTCCTAGGCTCGATGTCACAATTTTTGGGTTTTCGCCTACAGCTAATCCAGCATTATACGACATCGGAAACCTTGCTTTAGGTGCAGTGTCTGTTTCAGCTATAACAGCGGGCCTCGGTATACTCTTCGATGGGTGGTTTCTCTTCAAATACAGCAGTGCCGACCCTAATAAATTCAAGGCTTGTCTTCGCCTTCAGTATCTCTGCATTATTGTATCGCTTATTTGTCGAACCTTGACCTCATTTAGATCCTCGCGACCGACACTCACTCTTCTTACTTCTACTTCTCCATTCATTCTCGTCTTCCAGGCCTCATGGCGTTCATCTCTTGGGCCTCCACTGCCATCGCACTATTCACCATTGCATGGCAGAGTCGTTGGTCGAAGACTGTCATCACATTCTGCAGCTTGGCTTTGTTTATCTATTTCCTCGAGTACCTGGTCATTGCATCTCGCCGCCTAGTCGGCGGCGTGTGGTGGATTTTCACGTCTTTAATTCCTTGTCTCGCAGGATCGCTTTGGCAAAGGGTAAGGACAGGGTCTGAGTTCATCTCTAACTCATTGACACGCGGTTAAGACGACATCACTTGGGCTGGAAAACGAATCGGACTGGACATATACGTATGCTCCATATTATTGTCTCCGTTGTTATTCCAGGACGTCTAAGAAACATATTATTTATCGGTGAATCAACTGCCAGATGTTCACCCCTATTACATATTGTTTTGGGTGTGCATGACTATATCGTCATTCGTACAATGCATCGTCATTCCCACCAGCACAAGTCAAATCGCACTCATCGGACCCGTCTAGCCCATCACACGGCCACATATGCGTATCATGGGTTATCGGTCTCTCCAAGTTATTTCAATCTCCTTCCAGCGGACTAACGGATCATGCGCGGAAAGGCGATGGAACAGAAGCTTTTTGACATGCTCCTGTGAACTTCGTGCTTTTGCCGTCGCCAACTCGCATCGATCGCTTCTGTCATTCTCTCGGTTGGATATGGATTAGTGAGGATTGTGTATAAAAGCTCACAAAAGCTCACGGCCGTCGCACTCATTCTCTTCACGCGCTCTTGCCCCTGCTATATATTGAATGTCGACGTCTCTGGCAGAGCATCGGCCCTACACTTCTCAAGTCTCGCACCGTCATTCCTCCTCCGACTGTTCAACCCATCAGTATCCTCGGCTGCATCATGACTCTTCATTTGAACCCACCCTTCCGCGCGGACCACATCGGTTCTTTGAAGCGTCCCGCGTCGTTACTGCAGAAACGGCGCGAGTATGACGAGAAGAAGATATCACTTGAGGAGTTGGTAGCTGAGGAAGACAAATCTATCGACGCCATTGTTCGTATGCAAAACGAGGTCGGGATCAAGTCTGTCACGGATGGCGAATTTCGAAGGGTAAGTTCCACATTTTAGATTACACTTACGAGGATCTCTTCAGTTCGACTTACCAGAGCTTGTATCTCGCATGGCTCGTGTAGCATATGTTCTACGACGGAGTCTTCGACAACTTGGAGGGAATGAGATACGTTTCTGATGGTTCGTTACATTTACTTCAGTGCCCCGTACTATCGGTCCGGTTACAACGCATTTTTCACGAATTCAGTTCCACTTGAATGGTTCATGGTATGTGCATTTCGGCCAAGCATGTTTTTTTCTTCTCTCTGACTTCTGAGATCCAGGATTATGTACCCGATACCTTTGCCTTCAAGCAACACTCATTCAAGAACGCTGCGTCGTATTTGTGTGAGGTGCATGACTATTCTCTCATTCTATCTCTCGATCATTCAACCATAACAATCATCATCATAGGGCAAGCTACGCCGTACAAAACCATTTTATAAATCCCAGTTCGAATACCTGAAGAAGATCACTCCGCCTGAGGTCTGTACAACTCTGAATTAAAATCTCTGGTTCCGTTGCTCAACGTTGTGCATAAATACTCTAGGAACACAAGAATATCAAGCTCACCATGTGTGCCCCTGAGTGGTTCCACCTCCGACACGGAGAACATGCCTATCCGAAAGATGTTTACGCGAATGATGGTGAGCATAATGTGGCTCTGACGATATTCCGTATGACCCCTCTGCTTATCATGTTGTGTGTAGATGGGTACTTCGCGGATATCGCTGTGGCCTACCAAGAAGAGATCAAAGAGTTATACTCACTTGGATGCCGTACGTATATTTTCGAACTCGAACGCTGTCAACAACTTACGTATCTCTCCTTTGCAATACACCAGGCAATATTCAATTCGACGACCCTCTCCTTGCTTACTTCTGCGCTGAATCTATGATCACTGGCATGGATGAGGTCGGCATCGACCATGAGAAACTGCTTAGCACGTACATCAAGGCATATCAGGCGTGTCTCCATGGCAGACCAGCAGACATGAACGTCGGTCTGCATCTTTGCAGAGGAAATTTCAGGGTGAGGTGTTCTCTTTCGGGTGACTAGTTGTGACGTGAGGTCGGTGCTAACACGCGAATCTGGTTGACTCCTTAGGATGGCAGACATTTCAGCGAGGGCGGGTACGATAGGATTGCTGTTAGGCTATTCACCGAGATTCCTGTCGACTGCTATTATGTGCGTCTTTATATTTCATCCTGACTGATATTGTCTATTTAACCACTGCGCTGCCGATGTAGCTTGAATACGACACCGATCGAGCAGGCACATTCGAGCCACTCAAGTACCTTCCGAAAGAAAAAGTCGTGGTCCTTGGTCTCGTCACGTCCAAATTTCCCAAGGTACGTTCCCGCGTATACTGTCCCGCATAGTTTCAAATCTGTGGCTAACGACAGGCAATCTTCCTTTAGCTCGAAGACAAGGAGGAGCTCAAGGCCCGCGTTCACGCTGCTGCAACTGTAATCGCAAATGGTGTTGAACCACGCTCCCAAGAGGAGGCTCTCAATCAGTGAGTTCCGATGCCTTCCATATCCGTCTGTTCAAGAATATTGACGGTAACGCGACGGTCACAACCTGCTATGTCCAGAATTTGCATCTCACCACAGTGCGGCTTCGCGTCTCACGCCGACGGAAATCCGGTCACCGAAGCTGACGTGGTCAAGAAGCTGTCACTGCTGGTGCAAACGGCGAAGGAGATATGGTCGGACGCATGAGAGACATTTTAAAGCGGGAGTACTACTAGTACGTTGCATCATCATACCAGTGTATAAATTGTGAAGGGTCCACTGTAACGATACGAACCTTTTCCTGATTCATTGTGGACTGGCCTGGGACAAAAACATCGAGCTCACCACTGATACTGAGCTTCACGCTGCTTCACCTAAAGCGACGCGAATTAGGGCTAACATCGGTCGCCCATGCCTCCCAGGTGGTGGCATCATTCCCACATTGTCATGACACTCTTCCCGAGTCTTTTATCGTGATTCAGCGTCGCAGCTTGCCTATTTTCCTCCGATCTCGAGATCTGCGGCACGCTTACAGCCTAAGCCTTTGGGCTGTACACCCCTCGCTATACTTCCCTAAAGCTGCTGAGGTCCGTCCTTAGAATAGTTTTCTACCACGTCGCCTTGCCTGCCCGCAAAGAGCTCACGGCGAATGCGATGTACTTGTGGCTCTACCGTCTGCCTTGTACAGCGAACTTCGTGTCAAGTATATATCATGGTCGTACTCTTCGGGATTGGAAATCTGTTGCACGCCTTGGGTTATCTCGGGACTGGTTCGCTACGCTCCGACTCTCATGGACTGTCTGTCGTCCAGTTCAATCGCTGCTTTCTTTCCCACCACATAATCGAGTATGGTTTCGAGCTAAGTGCATTCGAAGGCACTTGAGCGCACATAACTGTAATATTTTACAGCCGTTTCAATAAACCTTGTCGGAGGCGACTTTCTCTTCGCGCCGTTTCTGGGCGCATCCCCCGAGCACCAGTCGCGGTCCGTTTCACTCCGGCGCGGTGTATTCCTCTCTGACCCTATGTGGCGAGGCCTGTGGCGGAGACCTCAAATATCTGGATAGAGAGAATCTGCCTGTGCATCTACCGCATAAGGTCTCTCCGCTTCAAATATGCATTTGTATATTTTCATGTATGCTCAACTACAATTTCCGACCCATGTTTGACATCAGTGAGCTGTTGTAGTTGTATGACCCAACTTCTCGGACACTGTTGTCGCAATTCATGGACTCCACAGGCTTTCTATTCACATGAAAAATATGTACAGCAATTTTCTGTACTTATTTTCAGAGTGCAGACACCATACCGCCTCATCTTCCCACCTGTCTGTTGTTCAATCAGTGCGAACCAGCCTGCTGAGGATGACAGTGGCGGTGGCCCTACGCTCCGGCAATTTCCTTATATGAGCATCACTCGGGGTCCCTCTCATCTCGCCTGCTCGGAGAAAAAGTCGCCTCTGACAAGGTTTATTGAAACGGCTGTAAAGACAGTGCTATCGTCATGACCTTTCCCTGACACCGTCTCAACGGTCTCTGCTCTAATAACACTCGATGTTTGTACCTCGAACGGTCGGGGATCTTAAATGTCCAGGTGTTGATTGATTGAAAGAACACACCCGCAGTAGGCCCGATGCCTTCTACTTCTTGGGCGAATGGATCTAGGTATGCCTAGTGTTCTTTGCATTATTGAGAAATAAACACAAACACTAGCGAATATGGGCATCGAACCTCGACCCCTCGCGATGTATGTTCTTCCCAGTGTCTTACACTCCGATATCGTCGGTTCGAAGAAACACAGTTAGCTGAGTACATGATCATGTGTTGATTTTGTACTATGACTGACCGCTTGCCATGGTGTAGTTCCTGAAGTTTAAAGAAGCATTTGAACGCCCATGGCTGCGTCGACAGAACACAGTCCCACCATCTGCATCACAGTCCAGACGCAGCTAGATGCAGCGACGGATCCTGCCCCACTTTCCCATGATCCTCAGGGACGTACAAGTTCAGGGACACCGTGTTAATGATCCCATCTGGATGTGTAACTTCGTCCTCATTCGTTTGCAGTTGATCCCAACTTTGCACCTTTGAGCCATCACCCTGATCTGGATGTAAGTCCTGATGTCTCTGGCCCGCTTCCCTTCTTTGTTCATGCTGACACCGCATCACACATCATCAGCACCTCCTAGTCCTCGCGAAGCATGCGGCACTGGCGGGGAAGTCATCAATAGCACCACTATCAGCAAAAACGGGCTCGCGATCAGCGTCAAAACTACGAGCTGTCCTGATCTTTTGGTATCTCCAACAATACTGGTACCACCCAAGTTGAGGGGGCCAGAAGGGACAGGGAGCAAAGGCAGGTCGCGCAGTGTACTAACGGAGGATGTACACGGTTTCTACTTCACATTTCTGGTCGACCAACAACAAACCGACCCGGATGTGTCTTCAGGTACACTTGAGTGCTTCAACTCGGGGGTGCTGCCGTCGATTGATGATTGTCAGTCGCTCGCGGATGCGCTCGAGGATCTTTTTCGTGAGTGCATACTCCTTCCGAAAGAATGCTCCACAAGTGTCTAACCCTCCTTCTACTTGGTTTTCTCAATGCACGGTATAGCCGAAGAGTTTCTCTCTCCTCCACAAACTGCCACATAATTTTCGATTGGCACCTGTGCATTCGCGTTCCTCAACTTTGACGCTATCGACTGTGATGTTTGTTTCTTGAACTTATTACGCCTGTCCTTCATGTTTGATGTTAACCTGGCCATGGGGTCATTGTAACAACAATACCGGATTACACCAGGGCTTCAACGGTATCGTCACTGGGGATGACTGCTTCTTCGACGGTACCACTGCCGGAGCATGTGTCTCGCCCGGGCTCTCTGGGGATGACTGGGCCGTTGAGTGAGTACAGCTTTTCTCTGCTTGGTGTAAAGTAATTCTCACAAACGTTGTGCTGTTGTGGAAGGGTATTCACTGTTTCAAAGCACTAGCTCATGCAAGGCTACGGTAACGGGCTCTCAACAAGCGTGGTCAAATGAAGCCCTGTTTCTTCCTTTCTATTTTGTTAGGTTGTAAGAATCATCGGTGCCGCTGTCCCTTTTTCGAAGTGTAGTTGTCAATACATGTACGAAATCCGGGACTATAAGTAATTCGATTCATAACAAGGGTGTCAAACATAGGATCCACGTGCAGAGGATCAGGACGAAAATACAAGTGGAATACAAAAAGATACATCGGATATCTTCTGGCGGGTCAAGCGCTTACTGGGCGCATCCTCTACGCCGCTCTACCATTCGAATTCTCAACCTTCTTCCTCAGGCTGAATGGCAGGACAATCCCACCCTTGATACCTCCCATAGGAGTTGGGTCTTCGTTCTTGTAACCGCATATCAGCTTGTGCTCAGGCCAATCGCTACAAGACAACGTTCAGAAGGGAGTCTCAGTCAAGGGCTATGATTGAGTCAAGAAGAACACTCACAGTTTCTGACAGTCCGCGCTGCAATAAGACGTCTCTCGACAACGAGAACATTTTGGTCCTCCTTTTTTCGAGCACCCACGCTTCCCGCATTCACCATTGCGACATAAGTCCTCCAGCTGATTGTAGAAATTGAGAGCCGTCCTAACACCAACTCGGTACAACATTTGAAGATGAGGCATCTTGGCCTTGAACTCGGGGTAGTGAGGAAGGGGACTCTCCCGGAGGAATATGGTCTCCAAAAGTAGATAGGATATGCGCGATCTCGGTAGGAGCGGGCGAAGGACGGGCAACACGATAGTAGGATCAGACCTTGCAAATCTCCACACGATTCCCAACATCATGTTGAGGAAAACTGTCCAGTAAAAAAATGGAAACAGGAAGAGCATAATTAGATCGTGATGAGCAATGAGAGATATGGCGAAAAGGCATAACTCACTTTCGGGTCGTGTTTCGTTGAGGGGACGAAGGCGACGAGAGCCGTAGGCAGCGAGCGCCTCTTCCATTGCCTCAAAAAGACCCGCTTTCATCAGAATCGACACCGCAGTCACATCCTGCGTAGCTAAAACCTCGTCCTCATTCCAAAAGATGCGGCTCAGGTCATAGACAGCATTGCACATACGATCGCCCGTGCTTAGGGTAGGCCCAGAGAGTCCGATATGTAAGGTTTGAATGTCGTCTAGGTCTGCGCATCCCATCTGCAATATGCGAAACATTCCCCTCCAAAAGTCTTCCGACCGGAGAAACTTGCGACAGCATTCTCTGCGGAGCGATGCCCCAGGTCCAGAGGAGTCAGATTGGAGCATAGACGCAATGTTGTGCACAGCGGAGAGACAAGTAAAAGCCGCATGTTTGTCGGCCCAAGATAGGAGCCAGCTAAATTTGGAGACTATGGACCCGAACGATCCATTTGAGCCTTTCAGCATAAGGTCGAGAACATCCGCAGGCAGCGGGCCTAGGGTCGAATTTACGCGTGAATCAGTCGGCGAAGTCTCCCAAGTCAGTTCCAGAAGCGGGTCGAAAGACATGTCGATGACAGAGACGAAGTCAGACATGGTGCAATCGAGAACGTTGCGAGTGAGGAGGGGAAGGGTGTATTCGCAGGTGATCATCGTCCTAAACGACATATATGATCTTCAGTCTGAGAAACAGGCATGATGCTAGGAGTGCACTCACTTCTGAAATGAGATATCCGTTCTTAAAATCTCGTTAACCAGCCAGGACAGAATCCTCCGCTCGACTTCGGTTATTTGACCAACAGGGGCTTGCCAGTACTAAAATTTAAGACGCATCGCAAGACCGATAAGTAACGATCTATCTTAAACGAACAGGATACACACCAGCTGCATCAACGATCTCCAGTGTCCTTTTATTGCGTCCAAGATGAGATGCTGCCATTCCTGATCACAGAGTAGCGTACTTCCTCCAACCCGATCGAAAGTATTGTCCCCAACCAGAACGTGACAGAGAATACGTAGGATATCGCGATAAGGTGGGCATAGCTATCCCAGCCAAACGTTAGTCACAACCTTCGGATAAACACTGATGGCTAGCCTCTGCTGAATGCTTACTGCTTGGCCAACAATAGTCGGATCAAGTTCGTGAAACAGACTTGGGCGATCATCGAAGTACGGGGGGTTCTGCGAGGCATATTGACAGAGCAGTTCAGCGAGTCCGAGGCTCAAGGCCGGTTTGAAAGTCTGACACGCTCCATCTTGATTAGCCTCGTTGTGAAGCGCCTGTACGGCCGGGATGATATCCTGTTTCCACATAACCAAATATGTCATGAACTCGATGACGGGCGATGAGCGACAGCACACACCTTTCTGGAATCTCCCCACTGATTGACCTCCTTGGACCGAACTGGTATGCGAAACAAGTCGAGCATTCGAGCGGGCTGGTCCGTAAGGATACGTCTCCAGTGATCAACACTGTTCTGGAGCTGTGAGCAGGCCCAAAATGCCATGGATGTTGTTGTTGGTGAAGGAGGAGAGAAACAGGTTAGGTGTTGGCCAAAGAGTATGAGGGGGGAATCAAGTATAGAAACGGAAGAGGGGCAGAGTCAGCGCCTTATATATCCGGCCTTAGGTGTCGAGTCACGTTCCAGATAGAGGGTCAAAGCTAAGCGACGTGTCAGAATGTCGTGGCCACGGCATGGTGAACAATGGAAGGAAGCACCAGGAGTGGCAACCGCGGAAGAAGCGGACGGCACAGATGGTGTCGTAAGGTGCCAAGGCCCTCGCATGTGGGTCATCGTACCGCTTCCGATACAGTAATCAGCGGAGCCCGAGTCCCATGGCCGTCTTGAGTGCTGGATTGGGAAACGCGTTTGAACACGACCGAATTCGAACAAAGGTCGAGATGCAGAAAAAAGTGCAGCGCTCGCTTTTTGCCGATCACTGACCCCCCGCCACTCAGTCGCCACATTACATCTCGAGGATGGCCCAACGGGTAAGCGAACTGTTCCGCTCAGACTGCCTCTGGAAGTAGCATCGAACAAGAATCATTACTTAGGAGCACACAAGTCTATTTGGAGACGTGATGAAACAATAGTAGTTAGGCATATGTATCGCCTTTTAAAAAGTACATCATCCATGAACAACGCGCTTCATCAGGTCGATCCCGAGTCGCTGATCTTCTTCCTCAGAGTACTTCAACGGCAGTACAGGCACACTATCGTACTCGATCTCATCTCCTTGACTACTCTCATACCCAATATGAACTTATGCTCAAGCCAATCGCTACAAGAGAAGCAACGAAACCGACCCTAGATCAGTATCTGGATCACGCAAGTATCTAGAGGATAACTCACCGCTTCAGACCACTTCAGACAATCTGCGCCACAACACTCCATCGTCTTGCACTGTGAGCACCTCGCCTTCGTCTTCTTCGCACATCCGCGTCTCTCACATTCGTCCTCATAACCCACCTGACACAACTTCTCCAACTTGTGCAACATCTTGATGTTGTCGCTGAGGATTCTTCCGTAGAACTTATCAGGGTCATCGCTGAATGATTGATAGCGCTGAGGGCATTTTTGAGCATGAACGGCTCTCGACGAAGGCTGTTTCGAGGAGGCATCGGAGTGTTCGCGGTCGAAGAAGTTGGTGGCGGACGGCTTCAAGAGCGGAAGGGAAGACCTTGGCGGATTCCAGGGTCCATTGGAGTGTCAAGCACACAAACGCTATCGACTACATTAGAAGCGCGCAGAAGGAGAAAACAAAAATGACTGGCTCACTCGCAGGGCGTGACTCGTCCTCCGAATGGGTACGACGGGCATTGTGCACAGGTAAAATCACATCCACAGTCTTGAATAGACCTGCATTCACCAATCCCAAAATATGACCTGGCTCTCGTTTCATCTTGACCTGCGCATGCGACTAGATCTCACCGAGAATGGTGAAAACTTGAGGACTGATCTAGTCTCCCAGACCGCATTCGCTTCCGAGAAGACTGGTGCAATCACGCACCCCTGCGCCCCTTGATGCAGAACACGCAAAAGACCCTCAGAAAAACTCTGAGAGCGTACGAAGGACCGACGGCATTCCTGGTGAAGAGGCGATGTTTGGCTGTTGGGACGTAAGAGCATGTCGAACTTCTGAAGAAGAATGACACAGGAATATGTGTCCCGAGGAGAAGTCCAAGACAACAGCCAGCCAAACTTCTCCATGATGGCGTCGAATGAACCGTTGGCGCCTTTGAGCACGAGGGTGATTATGCTAGGTCGGAGTGGCTGCGACATACGACCTCTGCAATATTCAGCGTAAGGAAGTGAAGGTACGAATACATCGTCAAGGCACATGACGATGACAGAGCGGTGGTCCTGTTGTCCGTCTGTCCAGAGAAGGAAGTTGCGGAGGACGACGGGTATGGTGTGTTCGCATTCGTACATAACCCTAAGGAGCACGCGTGCGGTCAGGATGGCATTCCGGAGGAATAAGAATACGACATGGCTTCTGGAGAAAGATGATCACCTGTCGAAGAAGGGATCAACGTCTAAAATCAGGGAGATGGTGTGGGAAATGACAATGCGGACGGTTTCATCGATTTTTCACTCGGAGTTTCCGAAATCTAAGGCAAGCGGGCCAGTACACGAG
Organism: Stereum hirsutum FP-91666 SS1; assembly: GCF_000264905.1. Lineage (NCBI taxonomy): Eukaryota > Fungi > Basidiomycota > Agaricomycetes > Russulales > Stereaceae > Stereum > Stereum hirsutum. Next base: position 352,315 of record NW_006763142.1, on the reverse strand, counting down.
CAGAATTGATTAAGGGTCATCTCCATACCCAAAAAAGCTAGTATCAAACGCACCATCTTCATCAAGGGTTTCCATTCCTTTCCCAATGCGTCCATATAGTTCGACGGGCCTCGGGAGTAATGGTGAAATTGTCTTCCGTTGCCGGTCGGGTCTGATATATAGCGTGGAAAGGAAGGGCGGGCCCATCTGAAGGTGCATATGGCCATCCGAGATTCATTGCATCCTTTACAGATCCATATCCTTGTGCTCAGCTTACCTTCTCCATATGAGCTGCACTAACTTCATCCCTTATAGTAGGCCGATCATCGACGAATGGCACGTTGTCGAGCGCATTCTGAATGAGTGCCTCCCCCAATCCAGCACCGAATAACCTCATATACAGTCGCGACGAGCCAGGAGGAAAAGGGAAGGGACGGCTGGTTAGCTGCCGAAGGATTTACATCACGGGCAATATATCCTAAGTAATTCGCAAGTGGTTCCAGTCAGTCGTTCGCGCCACCGGGGGTGGCAGGAGCAAAGGCTGTAATGTAAAAACAGTTGAAGAATAATAGTCTTCACCTTTCTAGAGTCTCCCATATATTCTTCCTCCTAGATCCTACTGGGATATGGAACAAGTCGAGCACTCTGGCGATAGTCTGTTGATCAGTGTCTTCGAGAGCGGATTTCCTGGAGATCGTCCCAGCCGCTAGCTGTAAGCGAGACTCATTGGACATGATCGGAAACAAGTCGATACAGAATTAGCGTTCAGCTACAGAGGTTAAATTATACGCAAGGGATATGTCGATGGACAGGTGAAAAGATCTGAATCGTTGGCGAATAAGTGGAGAGGAAGCAGCATTTTATAGTGGTGTGTGATGCCATTTTCACACAAAAGGAGACAAAGGCTTGTCGAAGGGCAGAGGGTGATTCAGTGAATGCCGGGATACCATAGAGCACGGCATTTTGACTGGAGGAAATCGATGAAGCTGGCAGCCTGCAGGCTGATGCGTGAAGAGCCGTTCAACCTTGCAACGCAAACCCGACACCGCTGCTCAGGCTAGAGCGGACCAGCGAGTTCAAGTTTAAGGCTGCCTAGGCACGCCAGTGACAGCCTACAAAGAAAACATAGCTTGACAGATGAGTCTTCACGCAGTGGGCATCGAACGAGGACGAAAAACAAGGATCGTTGGCGTTTGGTTGGCGTAGCTCAAGCCACTCAGCTTTGAAATTTGCGACAAACAGGGTGGCGCCGCGTCGGAGCTCGAAACGGAGATCAATCGTAGCAGTGACCCGGTGAGCGCTCAATTTGCCACACTCTAGCCACCAACTTGCCACTTGCAACGACCTCTGCCCCGCTAGACACACGTGTTGACAGAATGCTCACTTCTGTTCTTGAAGTCGCTTTGCTTGCGCTTTGCTCTCACCACACTAGTCTCATCCGACCACTGGAGACAAATATAAGCTGTGGCACTAGTACCCCTGAATCACTTAGGCCATCATGTCCTCAGCTTTTGTAGAGTTTCCATCTCACGGTCCATACAACTCGAACGAACCCTTCGTTCACCCCATAGACGCATCCGAAGGTCGCATCTTGCCATCTTCCAACGGTACCAGTCGTCCCACCAGCCATCGCATCTCCCTCCCACCCCGAAATACGTACCCGCGAGGCTCCGGGCCACCCCCCGTCGAGCCCGTACGGGGCATCCCAACTCCTGCACCCAATGCTCGCGGAGTGTCGGAATTTGTAGACGACCCGGAGTATATGACAGTGGAACCTGCTCCTATCTTGGATGCGTCGAACGGTGACCACGGTGGGTATAACGCATACTATGGGAGTCCGGCCGGTGAATCCTCGAATTCTCGCGGAAGCGGGGGACGAGGGAGGAGGTTTGTTGGTGGGTTTGTCGCGAACCTGAAGCGATTACCTCGCGCTATGGTTCGTAATGTGGGCTGGGCTGCCAAGATGCCACCAGAGAAACTTGGGCGAGACCACGAGCAGTGGGGCAGGCCTCGCGCGCATGCTCAATGGGCTACCCCGGCAACGGAGCAGGGCACTGTACCTCCGTATGGGTCCCCAGCGGTTCAGGTAATGGGAGATAATGTGTTATATGTCGAAGCACTCGACATGCCTTCGGAACATCCGGCGATGCTTGCACCACCACCATCGAGTTATGCTCCTTCTCGTGGTGCGCAGCATCTGTCGCCTCACCGTTTGGGCTCCCCTCGTCACACACAGTCACAGCGATCTCCGTCTCACCTATCCGTTAGCGGCGGACAGATGTCTTCGTCGAGACGGAGTTCTACACGGAGGACGTCCAGGACATCTGCACCAACGGTTCGCAATCCTGATCCTGAATCCGACGCCGACCAATCCGGTCCGAGTTCGTCCTCGGAAGGCATACCTTCCCCTGGACATCCCGCCCTAAATATCTCCCCTCCTCGCGATCCCACGGGAGTCCACTTCGACATCCGGAGAGAGCGTCCCTCGACCTCCCGCACCGGTTCGCGTCCTCGGGGCGACACTGGTATCACAGCAGAACCCGAAACCCCCGTCCTCGTCGAACCGAAACCAGCCCCCGACTACGCCCGCATGCAATCCCCGATCCAACCCCGCCCAGAACCGTCCTTCCCCTCCCAACTCGCCCGCATCCAGAACTTCTTCCGGAATGTGAACGATCTGCCCTGGATGTCGACGGAAAACGTGACGGTCGATTTCGTCCCGAGGACAAGGGCGGGGCCTTCGAGGACGTGGTACGCCCCGAGGAGACATGCGTCGGTCGATTTGCTTGCGGGTCACGGTGGGGGAAGTGGCACACGGCTGTTGGTAAATGCGTCTGGGCAGACGTTTGCGATGCCGGGAGCCGCGTCGAGTGCGACGTTGATGCAGGTGCCTTCGTCGTCGTTGGGGCACGGACATGGATATGGTGGGCCGGCACCATCTGCGTCTACACAATTTGTGTATCCTGCTCTGCCACACCCTCCACCGCCAATGTTCATGTATCCTGCGCCATTACAACCACAGCCGTCTTTTCAGAACATCAACACGCCTCAGCGCACCGATCCGGATACAAGCCTCGGAACGACAGGGACAGGGACTGGTAGTGCAGCCCCGTCACAAGGATATCCAGTCTATGTGGTCGCTTTGCCATCTCAAATACCTCTACAAGTCCCAGCGTATCTCTCGCCTCTAACGAATACTGTGCCGATGCATCCGAACCCGAACCCGAGCCCGAACCATCCGGCCCCTCCTCAGCCTGCACACCTATGATCCTCGAAGTGTAAATATACTATGTATTCATCTTCAGGCGGTTATCGATCTCGTGTAGTGTCCGCACCTCTCTTGGCTCTGAGCTACTAGGTCATCGGTAACCAGGTACTCAGAATATGAGTGGTATGTAGGAATTGGGCTCATAGGAGTTATGTACGATATCCAGCGTCTCTTCGAATGAAATATAAGACCGAAAGAATTGAGTGACGCATGTCCTTGCACGTTCTCCAACGTCGCTGATGACCACTCGAGCTCCGACTCCGCGCCACCTGCAGCTGGTGCCACACGAGAACACCTCGAACTCCGCCAGATCGAAGGGTGGCGCCCCGCATGTCTTCGAACTATTGATGATCATGAACGCAAACCCACCAAATAAATCATTGCAGTTGGCATTGCTCTCGACCTGTTATCATGCGTAAACGAGTTTCTCATCCGGGAAAAGCTCATCAGAGTTCACGCACTGCGACCTATAGATATCTTTACCAGCTCATCATGCCCGCGGTCGAAAGCTTGTCAACAATTACTGTCACCGTCGATTCACCAAGGTTCGAAGTCCGTTTGTAATTCACGTTGAAATCGAATAGACCAGATGCGTATACGAAACAGGAACAACAAAAAAACAATAAGAGACAAAAGAAGAAAAGAAAGACAGATATCGATTGAACGTGCAGGCAGGAAGAAACAGAGCGAAGAAAAAAGGAAGGAACGAAGAAAAAAGACCAGAATACATTCCGTCATATGCATGCATGCGCTCTGCCCGCCTTATCACCCACGTTGGATCCTAGAAGAGTATGTAGCGCCACGGATCCGGAGAACAAAGCCAAGCGCACATCACGCTCGTCAGACCCACGCGCATCTCTGACCCCATGAGAGATGCACGCCCCATGTCCATGCCCGCATGAGAGAAAAAGGTGTTTAATCGGCAGCGAGCTCGAGCTTGATCTTGGCGATGGCGGCGGCGGGGTTGAGGCCCTTGGGACAGGTACGTGCGCCTGTGGAGGAGATATGAGTTAGTCGGTCGAGCCACGAAATCAAAACAACGATGCGTCGAAAAAATCAAGATGTGAGATAGAAAACGAGGAATTGTTCAGTTGAAAAGTGTCTGATGCGGGACTAGTGGGAAGAAAGAGGAAAATATGAAAAGTGGCGAAAGAGGGGAGAACGTACAGTTAAAGATGGTGTGGCAACGATAGAGCGAAAGTTCGTTCTGGAGCTTCTCCTTTCTCTGGGCACCATACGAGTCCTATAGAGATTGACCAAACAGAAAAAAAGGGTCTAGTCAGTATATTTCGCCTTCTAACAAACAAGCCGCGTCAATGACGCCACACGCCGCCGCGCCATCTCGAAGTAGCCGCCCAACAACTCCACGTCTCCGAAGACATAATAAAAGGACCTCATCACTCACCCGACTATCCGCAATCCACCTATACGCCTGCATCAACGTCGCCGGTCCAAGATACTCGTCCTGGTTCCACCAATAGCTCGGACAACTCGTGCTACAGCACGCACAGAGGATACATTCGTACATCCCGTCCAGCTTGCGCCTGTCCTCCTGCGACTGGAGGAACTCGCCCTCTGCGGGCGGGTTGTCATTCTGCAGGTAGGGCTCGATCGACTTGTATTGTTTGTAGAAGAGGGTCAGGTCGGGGACGAGGTCCTTGACGACGTACACTGGTGACGAGAGCGGAGGAAGGGAGGAGATATCAGTAATTGTTAGGTATTATTGAGAAGTGGAATGAAAGGCGAAAGGGGAAGCGAGAAGGATGCGCGGTAAGTACGGCGATCGAGGGCCACAGTCGGGCGGCAGGTGCCACACAGTTGCCTTTCCGGAGGGCATTGGTGAAGCCATGTTCAGAGAACAGAGGCTAACGACCATTGTACCGACTTTACCCTACGATACTCGATTTCTCGAGCCCTGATCTGACGTCATGGCCGTCGAACATCCAACTGAGACTCGTTGCAGCACAGATACCATGCCCGTCGCCACAACGCAGGACATGTTGAAAAGAAGACGTACTGTGTGGAAGAGGGTAGATTTTCGAGTCTTTCGGTGACCGGTCGATTCTGCATAGACAAGCGAGGGTGTTCTGTCCATCGATGTTCATTGCGCAGGAGCCACAGATACCCTCGCGGCAGGAACGACGGAAGGTGAGTGTCGGGTCAATTTCGTTCTTGATCTTGATGAGTGCGTCAAGGACCTATGGAGTCCAGAGTATGCATAAGTAACAAGATAATAAGATACATATAGTTCCAGGGGAGGAGCGAGGTTCCATGGTGAGCGAGGTATTCCGAACTTCAGACTGATTGGTTCAAGGTGCTGCTCTACCTCGTCATACAAGTACAGTATTCCGCGACACTCTCGCTATCTACACATAGAAACCTCCCCTATACAATGCGAAAAGAGTACACACCATAGGTCCACATTCGTTCAGGTTGATGTTATACGTCTGCAGCTCCGGCTTCTTCGCCGGTTCATCCGGGTTCCACCTGTAGATCTTGAACTGCTTGTTCAGCGCTGGCTTCTCTGTCGGCACCGCCTGTCTCCTCGCCGACGACGTCGCGAACGTCCTGGCGAGCGTCCTTGACCGAGATGCGTTGAATGCACCGCGCGCGACGATGGCCTGCATAGTGCTACTTGTTTCGAGTATGCTTAGCCGCGGATTTGGGTGATTTGAAGGCAAGGGACGCCGGTGACGATGATGACGGTGAGGTCGAAGGCTAGCGGGATGTCGAGGAAGGGATTGAAGGGATGGGAGGGGACGTTGTCGCGTGAATTCGGAAGGACGCCTTTTGCTTCCCCGGACTGCTCAAAAGACATGACGGACGGCCTCGTTCGGGCGATCGGGAGACGCCGGTCCAATCACGATGTCCAGGTTTCGTTCCGCGGCCAGCCGGAGAGTTGCCGGAGACGCTTTCTGGCGGTGCCGCGCCGAAGGCGACCGACGAGTGACGTTCCTCTCGATTGTCGTCCTCTTCCGACTCGCTGTGGACGGCGATGTTGCACGGAGGGTGGTATACAAAGCTATCTAAGCATGGCTTTTCCGATGAGTTGTCGATATCCTTTGTATTCAAGCAGTATTCGCAACGGAGTTTCGAAGAGCCAGCTGCGGATGTGGCGAGAGAAAGAGCAAAACAAAGTACGAGTGGACGGACAGTTGTGGTATAATCGCAGCAGGGACGACGCCAACAATGCAGTCTCTTGAAGCTCTCAGCACAAAAGGCTGGAGAATATCTGCGTGATATACTGTTGAAGTCCCAATCGAGGACGTTTACTTCTCCGACCTCACAAAGCGGTCAAGTCAAAGATGAAGCACGAATCGAACGTATATACCTATATATCCGTCAAAGTGCAACCACCATACAGACAACAAGAGAAATAAAGGAGTGATCCATCCAAAAGAGTGTGAACAATCAGTACCTACAACACCCCCTCCCTCCCCAATTCCTATAAAACCCAACCCCTTCACACCAGAAAGTTTCTTCAGACGACGCTGCGGCCACAGCTTGAGTCCTCGTCCATCACAAACCTCCGGACCCATACATCATAACCTCTGGTGACCTCCTCTATCGTCCCATCCACGACCACCCAATCCCATCTGGCTCCTCTCCGCAAGCATCACCACCACGGCGCCCTAGGTCCACGGCTTCAGGAGAGGATGTCGCGAAGTCTGCCGAGGAAGAGCGTGATGGGGCGACGATGAAGATGGAACGGTGGTGCACGGGGCATGGACGTCGAAATGGCCTCTGCATAACGAGCAAGACCTCGTTCCATCGCTCCCAAGACGCCGTCGCCCTTCCCCCACAGCGTCGTGAATCAGCACAAGCCCTGAGGTCGCCGACGAATCGCCTCCGATCCTTCCTCAACGTGTTGAGACCATCCAGGATCCCCTTCGCGCGATCCAACAACTCTCCGTTAACCACATCTTTCTCCAGCTCGACGTGTCTCCTACTCGACCTCGCTCCCCGTTCATCCTCATCTACTCTGCTCCCACCAGCGTCAGGGGGTCACTCGCCACTCTCCCTCCACGAACGAACTTCCTCGCCGCGCCGGCAGAGAACTGCTAGATATGACGCCTACCAAACTGCGGACGATTCGTTCATGTTCAGGGTATTGGTCGCTCTGGAAGCCGTGAAACCACGGTTCAGGCCCATCTCTCTCCTGCCAACCGTGTCTCCTACCAAATCTGCCAGTGGACGATGTGCCCCACGGACGCGCGTCTCTCTCTCCTACTAGCCCCAACATCTCTTTCCTTCACACATCTCGAGAGACGCATCACACGTTCTTCATCACCCTCTACTATGGGAAAACGAAAGCGACCTCAATGTCAGATCCTCCCGACACGCAAGAGCCCCAGGTTAGCCCGTAGAGTGTTCCCCCTCCTGCGACTCCTTCCGGTCCTTACATTCAGACCTCGACGGACTCGACTCCGATTCGACGAGAGGATACCGCGTTGCAGCGCGTTATTCGGTCGAGTCAGAGGGGAGTCCGTCGAGGTCCGAATGTAAGGTAAGGGGACGAAACCACCGATGTCGGGTGTCCGCGAAGCAGAAGGCCAACTATGTTCCGGAGGGCGAAAGACGGAGGGATGCTATGTGTACGCCGTACGGAACATAGAGGAGCACTGGGAGGTTGGATTAGTGTCACGGTGGCGGCAGACGAACTTGGATGTGGTGGAGGAGTTGTGACGGAGCCCTGAAAGCCATGGGTGCTCGGAGGGCCGGGTGGGTGGAGCACGACGTGTTGGAGGTATGGAGAGGAATCGTGGGGAGTCGATGAACGGGGCCAATCCATCCTTCACCGGCCAACACACCGCGCCATACACGCTTCACCCCGCGGTCTCCAACGCCCTCGCCCCCCGTTCGCTATCCAGCCTGTCTCTGGTAGGAGCCACTGCACCTGCACCAGCGATCAACGCGCCGCACGTCCCAGAGAGGTTGCAGCTTCTCCGGACTCTGGATGGCGTCGTGGCGCTGATACGGACAGGATGCGGGGATAGCTGTCGATCGTCCGCGAGGAGTAAACACGTGTGTTTAGAGATTGATGGACGGGCTGGTCGAGTATACTGGCGAGCCGAACGCTTCGATGGCCAGGCGGGACGGAGGCATGAGGGGAAGCGGGGATGAGGAAGTATGGGGCGGGTCGGGTTGACGCTGGAGACTGAGGGCTTGGTATAGAGCGGGGACCAGCCGTTCAGATCTGCATTACGACGGAGAATTTGGAGATTGCAGATGTAGACGTAGTAGATGAGGAGGATGAGCGACAGGCGAAGACTGCGGAACGAGTGTAGAGGTTCGTGTGGCGGATAGCTGGAAGGGATTCCGAGTAGCTGGAATGTATTACGAGTAGAGGGATTACGCCATGAGAAAGAGGGCCTGACGGTGTTGGAAAGGGACGATTTTATACAAGCCTGTACTCAAAAATATCGAGTGAAATCGAAAACATGAAAGGTGAGAATGTGAGATTCTGAGCCACTTTACGCCTTTGTGCGACTTCGAATTTCATGTCAACGGCATAAAGGAACGCACGGAGAAACCAACGAGTTGCGGCTTAGGTAGCCTATGAATCGATGAGATAGTCGAGGTCAAAGCAAGAGTGGAGAAGCGTGCGGTGGAAAGGCGCCATGATGAATGTCCCATTGAGCCGCTGGCGTCGAATCGAGTGGAATCTCTCCGGAAGAGAGAATAAAGAGATGGTAATCGCGAAGATAAGCACAAGGAGACAAAGAGAGCAGAACAAGCTTCGAGGGACGTTGCTTAGTCCTTGGTTCCCCGAGTACAAGAGATGCGTGATTACGCCCTTCCATTGAGCTAGTACGGTCTCGAAAGCAACATGGTCCAGATTTTTTTCCCAGCATGTTGGACTGTAGTGGGGCAAGAGATACCGACAGGGACTCTCACAGTCAAACTTGAGCGGTAATTCAAAACACCAGAGCCTGAGTCAACCCTGAGTTACCGAGCCAAGAGGGAGTCATGACTGACAGGACCGTACTACGTCGACCCCGATGGCAAACCCCGTCTTTTTACGATTCAACAGCATAACGATTGAGAGCTCGTATGGTCGTAGCCCCGGTCTACACGTCATAGAGGACAGTGAGTCCTTTCGGTGAGTCGCGCTCATCGTTCTGGTGGGGGAACAGGGAGGAACGAAAGAAAGCCTGATGTGGCGTAAGCCACCATCGAATTTTGTGGCGGAGTTCAAAGTGCCCTTGTGTGGCGTCGACGAGTGGCACTTCAACGGCATAAGACGGTCTAAGTTGTGTGAAGACGTGCTCCTGCTGCGAGCTACATAAACGTTTCGGTAAAGAAAAGGCATACATTGAGCGGAGAGACAATTAATCGTAGTAGAAAAGAACAAATAAGTAGGAAAATACAGCAAACTACTGAAATCAACTGAAATCGAACTAGGTATGTGCGTATGGTACGCCCGGATATATCGATTGGGAAACGAAAAACTTAGAGTGAGATCAAGATGGAAGTAAACGAAATCATCGACGGAGTCGTAAGAATAATCGACACAATCGTAAAAGTAATAAACGGGGCTGCATGGCTGAAGGAGAGGTAGTAGAATGACTTGACGGGAACGAGGTGTGGACAGGCCGAGCTGGGGATAGGAGGTTCAAGCAGTGTCTCCGAACATCCGTATGAGGGCTTCGGCCTTCGCAGAGCGTGGTTTCAAAACCGCTTTGAATGGCTTGGGACGACTAGAGTGGATCAAGAGTGAGTAACGAGAAGAGGAGGTTACAAGTGTAGTGCACTGACATGAGAACACCACTGGTGAATTCGTGCTTGGGCTCCTGTACCACACCGTTCTCGACGACTTTCTCGATATTGAACACCGAGAGTATCGATGCTGTGAAGATGTACATTTGCGCGTCTGTGAGATGAACACCTATCGACGGAGACTATGTGAGTCAGATGATCAGAGAGCTTTGAACGAATGGTCAGCGCACCAGGACAGATCCGGCGCCCGAATCCGAAGCAGAAATCATAGGGATCAGGCTGTGCCGGCTTCCCCTCTCGTGCGATGAATCTCTCAGGGTCGAATACTTCGGGATTTGGGTACACATTTGGATCTTGAAGGAAGTGCCTATCATTCCTGAATGTCAGCGTGGTTTTCTGCAGACGATCAAAGCTCCTCGTACCAAAGGTTCGCGACCACAATCGAGTCTTTTGGAATGAGCATGCCTTCGTAGACATCGTCCTCCGTTACGCAGTGTGGTGCACCTGTGCTGATGTAAGATATCCATGTTAGACGGCATTATGGAGAAGACATACCAAGGGGGACCGGAGGTCCAAAGCGAATGATTTCGCGTAGCATAGACTCGACATATGGTAGATCGTCTCGATCTGAGAACAATGGAAGTCGATCATGGCCAACGACTGCATCGATCTCGGCTTGCGCCTTCTTCTGCATCTCGGGGAACATAACCATGGCCAACATGAGTGAAGACAACGCTGATACCGGCTGAAAGACGAGGTCAATGGCATTCGTGCAGACAACATGAGAATAAAGCTATGCCCACCATGTCGGCACCGCCCAGGTAGATAGAGCTAGCAACCCATTTGATATCAAGTTCCTCCTGTTCCGTCAGATCTTTCCCTTCGATCAATTCTTGCACAAAGGAGGGAGATGCGGTTCCGGCGGACTTGAACGCAGATTCAGAAAGTGTTCAATCAAAGCAGAACTTTCCACCCACCACTTGTTTCTTGACAAATGCGTAGGATTGTTCCGTCAGGCCGTACAGATCGCTGCGCCAGTCCCGAGCAAGTCGCTTGAAATCTGCAAAGGGACCGGGGAACCACGTTGGAATGAAGCGCACTGGTTATCAACAAGTATAAGCACATGGGGTCAGTCACAAACATATGGAGCCTTACATGCGGAGATCGTGTCGACCATGAAGGACCCGGGTGTCAGCAATACACCAAGCTAGAGATTCCGTGAGTGAAGTGAAAGTCTTCAGAAAATCAGGAAGCATACCTGATCTGTCGCTTGATCCGCTATCCTTACCAAAGAATCGTGCTCGGACTGAACTTCGTATCCGTGAGTTATCCCCAGAAGGATGGCGCCTATTGCTCTGCAAAAGAGTTAAAATAATGCTCCCGCTTCTAAGCTAGGTAACACACCTCCTGATAGGCCCGGTAAAGTTTGTACTTCCTTCTTGATTCAGAAGCCGGGCAAGACAGTGGTGAGTTTCGGTCTCCATAGTTTCCTTGTATTTCTCGACACTGGCTCGGCTTCCGAACGCATTCTTCAGCATCGCACGGTAGCCCTTGAAACGTTCGCCATAGGGAAGCATCACGAGGGCGTGACTCCAGCCCACCAAATCGCAGCACATATTATAGTGAGGTCGACCAGCATAGATCTGTTTGTTGAGCAATTTGAACGCAACGTCGGGGGAGTTGATAATGACGATCCGTTGGCCAAGCACGGTCACAGAGCATATGTCACCTGATAAGAAAGTCGGCTAAATGATAAGCCTTAACACGTTGAGCAACGCGAAGCGTACCGTATGTTTCATGCCATTGAGAGTACACCCGATACTCATCCTTTGTGGGCAGGTCGAACATATTCCCTATTAAAGGCCATCCCTTCGGTCCTGGTGGTGGAGGCAATGAACTGCGGTTGCGTCTATCGAACCAGCGTGTGGCGAAGTAGAGAGATGTGAGCAGGAGTCCACAGGCAGCGGTCGTCAAAATGTTGCCACTCATGGTGAAGAGGAAGGGGTTTCCGCGCGGCGAGAAGCCGGAAGCGAAATTCGTGGGTGTATATATATATATCTATTCACCCCTTCGCTCCCGGAAGTGTTGGGAATGCAGAAGCACAGGGGCGTGTACGCCCAGGCAGTACGGCGTTGATGGTGCCAGGTGAGCGCAGACAGACACGGTGCACATATCATGATCTGAGTAGTAGGCTGGGTGAGTTTGTCACATAATTGTAAGAAATGATGCGGCAGTATGAAACATCGAGAAGGACGCCATAACTGCGTGTAACGGACACAAACGGCGTGTGAGATCATCAAGTCCCCACTGGTCTCGGATATGTATCAGATGAGACTCCTTTTGTCGAGAGGTTGCGAGGTGGTGAATAAGTAGGCTATACTGATAATCTACGAGGCCCGATAGGGATTGTATTCCTCCAGTATGGACTTGCAGGCTGGCTGACCCAAAGACAAATCCGGTATAACCTTCCTCACCGCGGCTGAGCTCCCGTCGCTAAGCGGAGCCGAAGCGGATACTAGAAGTTTACACTGGTCTGCACGCTTTGAGGAAAGGCAGAAAACGTCAATGTTTTCGCACGGGGCTATGCAAAGATTGGCAGTGCGGAGCCAACGACGTTTCTTCAGGGAAAGCGCTGCCAATTGGCAACTGGTATTGGCAAGAACTCGCTACTTAAACGTGCTTGGATTTCTGTGCCGCCCATGATCTGAAATCGAAAGGATCTGCCTAGCGCTCATTGCTCATGTTGACGTACATATACTAGTACTGCAACGAATAATCTCCATGCGAAGATGTCCCGTCCTCATGCTCTGTCAAACATGCAGCTGGACCAGAAGTCAGAGATAAAGTCAGACCACGATAAAACTGTGGTATACCTTTCCACGTACAGTAATGATACATGGCGTTCAATGCGCCGGTCAGCGTGTTCTCTACTTACTGCGGCTTCATGCCGACTCGGAAGGTCTATCTGTCGCCGATCCATCTGGCAGCTACATACTAAACAAGGTTAGCCAGGAAAAAGAACCGCTAGCAGCAGCGAGAACCAGATCAACAGAAGAAAAGCTGAAGCACAATGTGGTCCAATGGAAGGAAGGTGCATGTCAGCCAGTCAGATCTCAGGACGAGCGGCCGGGTGTTTCCTCGATAAACAGGAGCAAATACGGCACGGTGTCCATCAATGTTCTTTCGCCATGGTCTTACCCACGTCCTACAGTATCAGATTCTTCCTGAGTATGAAGTCCTCGCACTTCATGTGCGAGCTCAACAGAAAGTTCTAGTTTGTAGAACCGATGCCCACTATTTTTTAGAAGGTATGCTTCCCTAATTCGAACAGTAATCTTGTGAATATTACAGAGCCCGGCGTGCATCTAGTATGTGTCGCTTTCTGACTTAACAACACATTGCTTGCAAAACGAGCTGATTCGTGGATGTGTGCCGGTATAGAAGCATTGGTGTAGCGACTGTAGGAGACCAAAGGAATATAATGGACCCTGTACCTAGACAGGTCTCTCGGTAACATAATTCGAAGAGTTAGGCACGTTCGAGATTTGAATGTCGAGGGAAAGCGAAGTGAGGCATTCCTGCCACACATTCTCCATGTGATGTCACATACAGCCATGAGTCAAAGGCAGGTTTCGTGCGAAGGAAGGTACAGGAAAGTCCAACTTTCTAGAGGTTCATCATCAATGTATGTCTTCTAGCTCTGCGACTCGCTGTGGCAGGAGTGAAGTAGCATATACAACACTCGGCCTGGCGTTACTTGGCGATTCTGACATTGTACGGGGCCGCCACGGCCCCTCGGATTGCATGGAACTCTATCATCTGTGGTTCCTCGTTCCTCGTTCGCATTGAGTCGCAGGAGGCCATGATTATGAAACGATATCCCCACTCGACTTTCTGGGATATACAACCGACCAATAATTGGTGAAGATTTCGTTCCTACCCGCCGTTTGATCTTTCGTGCATATACGAGTATGGACACAACGACATCCAAGGATGAATAACGACGAAGCATTATCGCCGGCGAGAGCGCCTAGCAGGGCGATCACATCTACGTCAACTTCAAACCGGTAGGGGGCGTCAAGGCAGTGCAAATAACAGAGATAGGCCGGCCAGATTCCTCCACATCTTCGCGAAATGATTCAATGAGAGTCGGCGCACAGATCAAAACTCCTAATTCCTAGGGGCTTGGCCCTCTCAAACAGAGGCATCACAGATAAGGAAACTCGGACCGAATCCATATGGCAATCCAATGCGTGCCCACCAGCTTTGAGGGAGATTTACAGCCCAACGCCACCTGCTCAAATGGTGTTCTGACGTATCCTGCGTTGGCCAAGACGGATGATTTGCCCAAGCCACTATCAAGTGTACTATCTGCCATCTTGACCACAAGATCCCCCTGCACAACGAGAAGCGCCTACGAGATACATGCACACCTACGCACACTCGATAGATTCATCATCTTCGACGAAGATCTCCATACGCCACTGCTTGGCGAGGCAGGATCGCGATGTTCGGAAAGGCGAGCTCCATCGACGCCACTGGCGGTCCACACGAATGAACACAAGCCAAACGACGGGTCTCCCGGACGATCTTCCTCGCCTAGCAAGACCGTGACGATTTTCGGCAAAATGTGTGGACCGCTCAATTCGAGGTCCCGGAATGAACGCTCTCGTCAAAGCACAGGTCGTCCAAGATGACGTGGAGATATGACTTACTTCAGAGGACAGAGTGCTTGGATAGCAGAACAAGCTGCCATTTTCAACTGAGTCCGTCCCACACTCTACGAATCTGACTCCGCTGTGGATTCTGGAGACCTACATACCTCATGGAGATCTGATTGGGAGGTTCCAATGGTCTGCGGGGATAGACCGTCACACTGTATCCTGGCAGTCACATCAAGCAAGCCATACCTGGCATATATGGTTAGATCTGCGAGACACGGAGCTTTGACAGAATGAAAGACGAGCCTGTTGAGAGTCACCCAATGATGTGGCGCCGGACTTGCCTAACGACAGCTGTCATCTTGGAGTTGGTAGGATGTACTTGTTGACCGAACTGCGCCTGCTGCCTCGGAAGTGTGTTGTCTGATTCGGAAGTGTGTTGTAAGAATCTGGTCGCTTGTACGAGGGCAGGATTAGCCATCTTGCGTAGAAAGACGGTTGCCCCATGGGCCACACTCTGCGCCACCCGAAAGGACGTGAACAGAAACAACACTGAATGATTGTCCGTGAATGGCATTCAGATCAAGATAAGAGCACAACATGACACAATAACAGCAGCAAGAGACGATGATACATGCAGGAGATCTAACAAAAGCAAAAATGGTCAAGCACAACAAGATGATAACAACACAAGGTATAAAGTCCATAGACACTCAGCAATTTCGTATATCTGACGCCGAGTCGGAACCATAGCAGCAGGAGAAAAAGAAAAAGTCGCGGAGAGTCTCGTAGATATGAGTCGTCGTATAAATGTCCAAGATGAAGTTTCAAGGAAGCAGCCGTTCCTTGGAGGTGACCGCTTTGAGCCATATTTCTCCCGGTCGACTACAAGCCAAAAGCAACAAACATCATCAGTCGATCATCCCTCTAGCAGAAGCAAAGGCGAAAAACCACATACCTCCTCTCCCTCAATATCCTCCACACACACCTCTCCCTCTCGCCAACATTCGGCACCTCCCCGCTCGCCCCATTCTCCGCACCATCCGCAACTCGTTTCGAGCCCTTTCTGGAGGGATAACCACCCCTACACCTGCCCTTCAAATCCGCAAGCCCCTCGTTCGTACCCTCCGTCTCGACGACCACGGTGCCCACCCAACCCATATCTACCGGCCGTCGCTCTTTGGTCGGGAGCACGAGAAGCGGTGCGCCCGGGAGTGAGCGTTGAGACTGGGTTTGGTATGGTGGCGGCGTCCGAATCCTGAAAGAGGAACGGTGGACCCAGTGGACTACCATGTGGACGCTTCCCTGGGGCCTGATAAGTTTGAATTCAAATGTTTTTAAGTCAAATTTGTATGGTCCCGAGGCAAAGAGGGAAAAGAAAAGAAACGTACGTCTCGGTCTTGACTCGATCCTGCAGCAGCTGCAAGTGCGACATGATTTCGTTCCCCCATGGCGACACGTCGATGTGACAGACGGGATTGTTGTGTTCTCCGGCGGTGCGGATGACTCGATGGAAGTACGGTGGCGGGAACGCGAGCGAAGGGAGATAGGCCGGGAGGTCGCCTGTCTCAGAATACGTGAAATCGAGGTCCTAAACAAAACAACAAAAAATCACAACATCAGACAAGCCCCTCGAAAATGATAGTGATAAACGACGACGGGGATACGTACGATCAAGTATCTGCCATCCCAGGCCAGCCGCCCAACGTTACCCTCGTCGCCCAACGCCGTATCCCAAACGATATCGCCCGGCCTCAACAACGCCACCACTCCCGCCTTCTTCAGCTCGTTCTCACATTCCAAAATGGCCTCATCGCTCAACCACTCTCCCTCCGCTGAAGGCACGAAAACTCTAAGCAAAGGCGCCCTCCTCAGCCTGAACAAGGGACTCCTGAAAGTGGCACCGATGAGGAAAGGCGCCGGATCCTCCCGCGGCGCATTGTTATGTCCATGCGCATAGATGGAGAACGAGGGCGAGGGTGCACGAGTGGACTGTCGAGAGAATGCACGGCGAGGCGGGACTGAGCCCCAAGCGGGCGGAGGGCCTCCGGCACTGGCACGACGGGATCCAACGACACCTCCACCCGGGGTAGTGACTGGACTATGTCCGTTGAGAGACGAAGGCGCCCTCCTCATCATGGCGACCTGCTCCGCTTCCGTCTCTGCCTGCTCCCTCAAGCGAATGACAAGCCTCGTATAAGCCCTCGCTCCCTTCTTCAACCCTCTCTCCTCGTCGATCTGTTCCTCTGTCTTCTCTGGTAAGAACGCCGCGGCCGCCGTCTGAGTGTATTCGAACGGAGGCGTCGACACGCCCCGCATATACATCGCGAGCTCCTTCAACGTCAACCTCAACGGCTCCGGAGTATGAGGCTCCCACCTCCACCTCACATACCCAACGATGCCAAGATATCGCTCGAGCGCCACTTCCCTCAACTCCCTCACCTCCTCGAACATCGTCCGGACCTCCTTCGTCAGGCTCCAAAGCGCCATCCATTCCGGGAAGGATAACTCGTTGAGTAACGCCGCGAGGAGCGCAGGTTCGCTGAGATGCTTGACGAGCGGGTACCACGACCAGTCCTCGTCGACCTCCGGAACGGTTTCCACTTCGGAAGACAAGACCTCCTCGACCCCGGACGGAAGCATCATCCTCCTACCACGGTGTTGATCCTCCGACCCGGACACTGATCCTGATCCTGATCCTGAACGGCCAAGTCCATATCCGTGCCCGTGTCCGCTCCGGTACGATCTCTTCTCAACGACAGAGGGCGCTGATGATGAGTATCCGTGTCCGTTTGATGTGGCCCCGTTGATGCTGATCCCGCCACCGCCACCGCCACCGCCACCGCTCCCGATGCTCGCGCTATAGTGACTATGGTCCTCGGAACCGTTCAGTTCCCCACCATACCCATGTCGGCCTCCCCCATCATCCTCATCACCCAACTCCCCCTCATCACTCACGCCCATCCTCCTCTGGCGACGGTTCTGATTCTGATGCTGATCGTTGTGGCCCTCCCTGGCCCTCCGCGGCGTTCGCCCATGCCCATGCCCATGCCCATTCTCCATCTCCATCCCCATGACCATGCCGCTCGGACTCATCTCCCCGCCTTTGTTGTTGTTGTTGGCCATCACATCAGATGCAGAAGAGGTGCTGATAGCGTCAGATCGAGAAGCCAGAGTCGAGCTCTTCTGCGATGGAGCCTTACTAGGAACGGGTGCGTGAATGGGAGACTTGGCGAACGGATCCTCGTCGATCGAAAGGATGCCGGCTTTGTGCTTGTGCGTCTGGCGTGATTGCTGTTGGGTATCATGGTCGATGTCGATGCCGTTAATGTGGGGTATATCAGCGTCGACGATGACGAGCGAGCCTTCTTCTCTCGAATGAGTCGGCCTTTCGGGCTGTTGCTGTTGTTGTTGCTGGGGATCGCCATGAGCATGTCCGTGTTTCCCATTGGCAGAGGGTCGTTGTTTCGTCAATAAACGACGCGAACTCGTCTTCCGCGAAGTCTGTGAGCCGGCCTGAGTCGAAACCGTGCCCGAGTCGCTAAAAGTCGGGTTCAAGCTCGGGTTCGGGATCGGGGTCGGCGAATGAGTACCAGGGATCACCATCGACTCGCGATGATTATGGTTCGTGCTCGAAGCAGTCGAAGACGCGGGCGGAGGCATCGAAGAATGTTTATGAGCCTTACGCAGCCGGTTATGCGATTTCTCGGACGTCGAGGGGGCCAAAAGCGGGGGCGGGGGAGAGGCGAGGTGTCGACTTTGACTATGCGGCGTGACGGACCTATCTTTCTCTTTCTGCCTCTCCTTCTCCTTCTCCTCTGCTTTCTTCTTCTTCCTATCCTTATCCTTCACGGACGCTTCCACGCTCAACGCCCCATCCTCAGCCTCAGCCCCCGAATTCGTCCCATTCGCCACCTTAATTCCCGCTCCAGCCACATCCCCATTAGCATGACCGTCCACCTCGCCCTCACGCTCTCGTCCCGCCCTCGAATTCGGCTTCGACCCCGAATGAGACTGAGAATGATGAGACATCGACGTCCTCGGATACGCCGAACTCTCGTCGCTCTCGTTCATGCTCAAACTCGTCTGCGACGTCTTCGCCTCCCGCAGCTGTGCCAACACTGGTAGCGGGTGGACGTCATTGTTCGCGAAGAACCTGCCCTGGTGGTGGTTCTGATGGTGGTGGCTTGACGTCGTCGAGACGGAACTCTTGACGCTCTGGACCTCTGCGCGTGAAAGTGGTGGTAGTGGTGGCTCGTCCGCGTTGGAGAGGTCTCCATAAGTCTGTCTCGGCGTGACGGGCGACGTCTGCGCTGAGTGAACTTGTCCCTGTGCCGACGCCGCAGTGGTTATACCCGTTGCATGCCGTCTATGCGGTCTCTCCCTAGACTTACTCCTCTCCTTCTCCATCTCCCTCTCTTCCCTCGTCATCAACGGCACCTGTGCGTGCGTTCCCCGTAATGAAGAGACAGGAGAAGACGAAACAGGAGAAGACGAAGGGACGGGGACCGACATCGATGTTGCTGGAGATGTAGACGGTGCGAGGATCTGCATGCTGCGTCGACGGGGTGGTATGAATCCTTTATCCTCCGAAGGACGGATGAAGACCGGGATGTCGACAGGCTGGGACTCGGTCGTGATTGTGGTCGGTATCGGTATCGGAGCAGGAGCAGGAGCGGAAGCTTGCACGGGCCACGGTCCATTCCCCATCCCCATCCCGGCACTCCCGAACCTCTCCTCCTTACTCTGAAAGATCAACGGTCCCTTCCTCATCCCCACACCGACACCCATACTCGAAGCCTCCTCATCCTTAACTGAACCCGCAGACGACACGATCTGACCCGGACTCTGACTCTGGAGCGTATTACGCTTCGAGCGGGAGAGTGACGCGGTCCGATGACGAGCGTGAGCAGGCGAAGAGGAAGAAGAATGACGAGCGTGAGCGGGCGAAGAAGCAGAGGAATGGGTTCCGGACAAGATCGAGGTATGCTCGTCGAGGGAGTGCGGAGGGGTGATGGGCCCGGGTACGTGTTTGTCTGTGTCTTTATCTTTATCTTTATCGGAAGAGACAGAGATGGAGGTCGAGCCTGAGATACGACGGAGGCGCGGGCCTTGGGTTGGGATCTGTACGGGGGAGGTTGGAGTTGGGATCTGACTCGGCGACGGGATCTGACTTGGCGTTGGGATTGGGATTTGGCTTGCACTTGTGGAACGGCTGTGGCCATGACTATGACTATGCGAGTGGGTATGAGAATGAGAGTGGGTATGGGTATCGACGCTCGCAATCGCACTGCCGTCGCTCGCCGTCCGGCCGTGTGTGCGGTGGGTATGGTGCGTCGGTTTGGGTATCTGTGTAGGTGGGGGCGCGGACGGAGAAGGAGAGGAAGGAGAAGAAACGACGGTGGATTCTTCCAGGGCAGGCAACTTGACGACAATAAAGACGCATCAGCATGCATGCACACTCCTCATAAACACAAACACAACTCAAAAACACAGCACTCAAAGACTCGCACTCACAGCTTTACCCCTAACAATCGCGCTCCCCGTCCCCTTCTCCCCCATCATCGTCACCATCGTCTCATACGACCCGCTCGAGCTCGCCGACGCCGACCTCCGCTTCGCGTCCCTGCCCCTACCCCTCTCTCTGCTCTTGTCCTTGTCAGATCTACCATCGATGCTCCTGTGAGTCTCAGATCTCCCGTCCACGCTTCTGTGCGTCTCAGATCTCCCGTCAACGCTCCTATGAGCCTCAGATCTCCCGTCCACGCTCCTGTGAGTCTCAGATCTCCCATCGACACTCCTATGACTCTCGGCTCTACCATCCACGCTCCTGCGACTCTCAGATCCAGCGGAGACGTATCCGCTCGCCAAAGGACCAAGACCAAGCCCAAGACCAGGGACATACTCATACTCATACTCATCTCCATCCCCATACCCTAAAGACCGCATCGAGGTCGCGTCCTCGGGACGCATGTATGGTGCTGCTGCGCCTTGGGGTCTTCCGTTCGACTGTGGTACTGCTGGCGTCGTCGGGACATTGCCGTTCGGACTCGCACTCCCGTCCCCACCCCCATCCCCACCCGAAACACTAACACTAACACTAACAGCCTCCCCCTTGCGCGAATACCGCTTTATACCCGTACCATTAGCCGTACCCGTACCATTACCCGTACCCCCACTCATCTTCCCGTTCGTCTTCGTCTTCGGTTTAGACGGCGATTGGAGGACGGGCGAGAGCGGGGGCGAGGGGAGGGCCGAGGAGGGATCTTGTGCGTCGGGTCGTGGTTCTTTGTGATGAGGCGGTTGTGGGTGGGGATGGGGGTCCATGTGTTGATGGTGAGGGTCCGGAGCTGTGGATGAACGTGGGTCAGGATGCGAATCAGAACAAGGACGTGAACGCGAATGTGAATGTGAACGTGAACGCGTATCCGAATTCGGACGTGAACGCGAACGTGGATGCAAAAACAAAAACGCCGAGAAAGGTACGAAGGGTAAAGGTGCGCAGATGCCAATGGAAGGGATGAAGCGCATCGGTGTAAGTGGCGGAGGTGGCGGCGGGGGAAGTTAGGAGCGGGAGTGGAGTGGAGGGGTGGAATGGATGTGTGTAGCGGACGAGGGAGGAAAGGCGGGTGCGAGTAGGGATAAGGATACGAATGAGGATCTGTGTCGTAATAGAGCATCTATCGTAAACTAGACTAGAGTAATACAGAGTAGGCTAGGGAAGTAGAGGAGAAGAGACTAGAGAGGAGGAGAATCGAAGTCGATTCGGAGACTAAGGGCGATTATGCGGTATGCGTTTAGTCGCGTTCTGAACGCCGTGTGCTTAGTCGCGCCGAAAGTAGAAGAAATGAATGGATGGATGGCAGACAGACATGATGCACGAACGTCGAACGTCGAGCGGTCTAAGCGCGGAGATGAAGCCTCGAAGATAGGGAACGGGGGATGAATAGAAGATGTAGTGCGTCCACCCACCCACCCATCCCTTCTATTCCTCCATACCCTAGCGGAAATGAACAGAAGTAGAGAAAGGCGAGGGAAGGCGGGGATGAACCGCACGAACGCCCAAACAGACTCGCCCACATCCGCATCGCACTCCACCGTCCCAAAAGCAACCAACGAACAACGAAAAAGATGAACGAACGAATCGACTCACCACCACCACCATATCCATATCCATGTTCGGCCACAACGCGCGCAGATCCCACTAATGACAAAACCGGTCTCTCGCCCGCTTCTTGACCCACTTGCGCTTCGTCTGTTTCGTTGATGGGGATGGAGACGGGGGCGGGGACGGAGATGGGGGGTTTGTCGTTCGAAGGAGGAGGAGGAGGAGGAGCTAGAAGTATACACGGACGAAATCATTGTGTTAGCGATATCGTATTGGATACTGAAGAGATGTGATGACGGCACGGCGCGGGAAGATGGGGACAGGGATAGCGATTCGAACGAGCGGATCTCCCACGACAACGACGACGACAACGCGATCAAAAGTCAGAAAAGCTAGAGCTAGCTGCCAGCCGGGAAAAATATGGGCATAGGCAAACAGAGACGACCGACCGATATCTGTCCGTCGTCGTTTCGCGGTCCACGGCCCACAGAAGAAAGAGTCGAAACGACAAGGAAGTAGGGGCATGCAGAACAATCGTAAACAAACAAACAAGGAGAAACACTCACGACTAACGAACGACCCCTGACTCCCATACGGCCCATTCGTCAACAACTCCTCCCCTTGCCCCTTCCCATTCCCATGCCCTTCTCCCCTCACTGCTCTCCCCTGGCCCTGCCCCTGCGTCTCACTCCCCCTTCTCAACTTCCTCCCCTCCTTCGAGCTCCGCCCCAGACTCACCACGCTCCCTCCAGTTCCAGTTCCGTTCCCATTTGCGTGCGCATTCCCGAGATCGGTCCTGCTCCCCGCCGACGAGCTGTAGACTTTCTGCCCCGCTGCCGGTGCCGGTGCCGGTGAGACTGCTACGGATTCTTGGGAGGGTCTCTGGCGCGTCTTGATACGACTCGCGGACCCGAGGGTCATTGGGCTTGAGACGACTGGTCTCGTTGCGCCATTCGTCCCCGTCGTCCCTATCCCTCCATTCGCATTCGACCCACCATTCGCATTCGTCCCTATCCCCCCACTCACACTCGTCCCCCCATTCACGTTGGATGAAGAGTCCGGAGAAGGAGAGGACACAGCATACGGCGACGTACTCGCAAACCGTGCATAAAGCGGCGTAGGCGGCGACGAAGGCGGAGAGCCAGAACCTCCCAGTGAAGATAGGGGTGGAAGACGGGGCGGGGAGTCGATTGTGGGAGGGGCGTCGGGTGTGGATTTTTTGCGGAGGAAGGCTTTCATGGTGGGCCTTCAACGTTCAGCGCTGGGCACGAGGCGAGGGAGGTAAAAAGCAGAGGGGGTTATATATGTGATGGGGAGGGAGGGTGGATGGGTGGATGGGAAGGCCTGTCGTGGGAGGCCAACCTGTTCGTTTCCGAGGAGGAGAGAAAGGTTATTCGTATCTGGTTGATTGGGACGGACGGTTACGGCTATTTATTAATTCGATACAGTAGACAGGGCTGCCTGATACAAGGAACTTGGAAGACGTCAAGGGACGGAAGTAGAACAAGGAATGAGGCGAGACGACTGCCTCGAGTGGAATCCGGAACGGGAACGTCATTGGTGGAGTTTGCGAGGACATCATATTCGCTCATTTTGATTTGAATTTACGTCCATTTTTAGGTCCAGGCCGAGCCACGCGTCTTACCAATATCCATTCGCGACCGGCCTTGGCGGACGAGTCATCGCTTGGCTCCCCGCATTTCTTCATCGCAAGTACAGGAAGACAGGGAGAACAGAGAAAGGATAGGATGGCGACCTTCGGTAAAACGACATTCAACACCGCTCGATACGCAGCCGCGCGCCCGACGTATCCGAGGCAGTTGTACGATTTTATATTCAAGTATCATGAGAGCAAGCTGGGTGCGAAGTGGGAGAGGGCGGTCGATTTGGGATGTGGGACTGGTGCGTTCTGTCTTTCCTTGGCTTCTATTCAACATCATCCCCTATCCAACGTCCTTCCCCGATCCCCCCTATCCTGCTGCAATTAACGCAATGCTGATGTGGAGGATTGATGCATATGGACAGGTCAAGCGACGACGGAACTGACGCCCTTCAGACATATCATCGGCGTCGATCCCTCCGCGAAGATGATAGACCAAGCGCGAGCCTCCATCTCCGCTCTTCCACCCGATGCAAAGTTATTGCAGGGGACGAAGGTCGAGTTCGTGCAGTCCGCCGCGGAGGATCTGAAGTTTCTGGGGGATGGGAGTGTGGATCTTCTGGTTGCTGGTGTGTCTACCCTTGCTATCTCTGCCTTTCCAGCTTGTGCAGTTCAAGAAAGTGATGCGAATGACTTTTTGCGTGTGAATCATAGCACAAGCGTGCCACTGGTTCGACTGGAACAGGATGTGGCCCGAGGCGAAGCGTGTGTTGAGGAAGGGGGGCAGTGTGGCGTTTTGGGTATGTTCGTTCTCCTCCATACCTCTCCATTTCCTTCCCTTCCTCTCCTTTTCCCTCCTTCCCTCCTGCCCTATTCCCTCTTGCCCTATTCCCTCCTTCCCCCTTCCACACCCTCCCTCCCATCCCTTTCTCCCCCCCTTCTCTATCCGCTCACCCACCCACCCCCCACACAGGGCTACTCCGAATTCCGCCTCTCTCACCACCCCCGCCTCACCCCCCTCATCCACGCCTACGCCCAAGGATCAGACCCGGCTACTTCGCTCGGTCCGCATTGGGAGCAGCCTGGACGGAGGATCGTGGATGGGCATTTGATGGGGGTGCCGGAGCCTTGGGTGGTCACAGGTGCAGGAGAGAAGGGGGAGGGAGAGGGAGAGGGGTGGGAGGATTTTCGGCGGGTTTTTTGGGTCGGTGAGTCTTTCACGTATTTTGGTTTGAAAGGGGAAGGGAGAGTGTGGCGGTGGCGCTTCGGGACTGCTCGTCTCCGTCTTATATTTTCCTTGATACCTCATACCTCATACCGTTGCGGTACGGTGTGGTCCTGCACCCGAGTTCGAGTCCTTGACTACCTGACTTCCTAGACCCACATCATACTGAACCCTCTCCTTCTCCTCCTCCTTCTCCTCTTTCTCCCCCTCACCCAGGTTCGCACCACCCCTCCCTACCCACCCCCCACCTCCCCATCCTCCTCCGCAAACGCATGTCCTGGTCTTCCCTGCTCGACTACCTCGGTTCGTTCTCGTCCCTCCATACCTTCAAGCAACGCTACCCGGAGGATGAAGGGAAGGAGGGAGGAGGGATTGAGAGGCGGTTTTTGGGAGTGTTGAGGGAGGGGGTTAGGGAGGATTTGGAGAGGGAGGGGGGGCAGGGAGAGGGAGAGGGAGAGGGAGAGGGAGAGGAGGTGGATGTGGAGTGGCCGATGGCGGTGATTTTGGTTAGGAGGGCTTGAGATGGGGGGGTTCGTGTGGGATATGCGTAGACTTGGGGGAAGTTAAGACTCGAGTCGTGCTTTGAGCATGCTAACAAGGGAGAACGGATGGAAGAGGGGGATTTGTACGAAACTATGGGTTGGATTGATGTATATACTATCAGCTAAGGAATCGGAGATGCTTTGCTTATGTTTTGTCCAGTGGTGTTTGTTTGACGGGTGCGTGTACTTGGAATCCATGTTCGACGAGTTCTTGACGTGCGCTAGATGTTATATATCGAGGCCAGGACGTTACGTCGTACGTCCAAGTGTGAGTATCGCCCAACGTCAACGTTTCAGCATCCGTCCATTCATCCATCCATCCATCCATGCAATCATCCAGTCGCCGTCGAGGAGTCCAGCCTTTCCAATCTTCCTCGGCTCGGGCGTCACTAACACTCGCATTGACACCCCGATCATTGGCATTCAATGACCCATAACGGGCCCGGGAACCGAAGTAGCAACTTCACTATAGATAGGAGTCACAGTGCATGCGAGCTTTTTTTTTCTGCCTACTGCACGTCTTGCAGGTTCTGAAACAAGTTCGAATTCAAATCCATCGCCGTTCGTCCTTTCCGAATCCCGAATCCCGAATCCCATATGACTTGAAACGGTCGCCCTAACTTCTAAGCACTCCGTCCATCCCAGTTGGAGTTTGGAGGTGGATCCTAGGATGTCTGGGTCACTCGATTTGGAGCACGATGACGGGAAGCAAAATATAATATTGAGCAGAACTCAGATTCATTGACACATTACGGAGCTCTATAGTACCTACTACATACGATACATACATGTGCGCACTTCCACGAACGTCCGATGATATCACAAACAAGAAGCAGTCACCTGTTGTTCTATTGGTGAACGTCTGTTGGCTTCCCTCCGAAGAGGTACTAGAGCCCCTGGACGGTGGACCACGGCAAACGATAAGGTCGACGCTCTCCCAGGGGAGGGCTCAAGCTGAAGACTTGAGACGAGCATAGAGAGATGAACATAGAGATAGCCCGAGGGTGTCAAGATTAAAGCGAGTACGAGAAGATGAAAACAAGAATGAAAAGACAAAAGCCACAGCGAAACGGAGAGAAATCAGACGCCTATAAGAGAATCTAGAAAAAAAATCAACGACGTGAAATGAAGTAGGAGAACGTACCTTGCGAGCGTCTGTTAGCTTCCCTCCGAAGAGGTACTAAGCCCCTGGACCACGACAAGGTCGACGCTATCCCAGGGGACCGGTCTTGAAGCTGAAGCGCTTGGAGCTCTGTGTCGATGTCGTGTTTGAGCGAGGTCGTGAGGTCGATGTTGAAGTCGTTCTTGAGCTCGGTCGTGAGGTCGATGTCGATGTCGCCAAGTAGCAAGACCAGTGCCCAGAAGCCTAGAGATCAAGCCCACGAGACCCAGCAGGCCCAGAGAGACAGGAGACCTAGAGACTTAGTCAAAGAGACCCTAGTTCCCGCCGTCCGGTGTTGATGTCGTGCTTGATTGGAGTCGTCGACCGGACTCGTCGTCTGGCCCGAGTGTTGATAATTAGGGTGTCGATCGTCTTGAGCTTACTGACACGCACCGCCCTGAAATAAAACTGCATAGAACGAATGAGAAGAAATATGTGGACGAAAGTGCGAGGCCATTCACCTGTTAGTAAGCGTCTGTTGGCTTCCCTCCAAAGAGGTACTAGAGCCCCTGGACCACGACAAGGTCGACGCTATCCCAGGGGACCGGCATTGACGCTCTTGAAGCCCGGTGTCGAGGTCGTGCTTGAGCTCGGTCGTGAGGTCGATGTTGAAGTCGTGCTTGATCTCGCTCGTGAGGTCGCTGTCGATGTCGCCTAGCTCCAGCGAGACCAGCCCAAGCCCAGCAACCTAGAAACCAAGCCGAAGAGACCTAGCAGACGAAGAGACCCAGCATATCCAAAGAGACAGAAGACCTACAAACCCAGCCCAAGATACCCTAGATTCCGCCGTCGGTGTTGACGTCGTGCTTGATTGGAGTCGTCGACCAGACTCGTCGTCGTGCTCGATTGTTGATGATCAGGGCGTCGATCGTCTTGAGCTTACACGCACGAAAGAACTTGTTAAAACTGCATAGAATGAATCAGAAAAAATACGTGGACGAAAACATGGATCCACTCACCTGTCAGTAAGCGTCTGTTGGCTTCCCTCCAAAGAGGTACTAGAGCCCCTGGACCCCGACAAGGTCGACGCTATCCCAGGGGACCGGTCTTGAAGCGCTTGGAGCTCGGTGTCGATGTCGTGCTTGAGCTCGGTCGTGAGTTCGATGTCGAAGTCGTGCTTGAGCTCGGTCGTGAGTTCGATGTCGGTGTCGTGCTTGAGCTCGCTCGTGAGCCTGTCGATGTCGCCCAGCTCTAGACAGCCTAGCCCCAGCCCAGCAGCCTAGAGATCAAGTCCACGAGCCAAGCTTAGAGACCAAGCCCACAAGACGCAGCAGACGAAGAGAACTAGTAGAGGAAGAGACCTAGAAAACCGAGAGACCTAGAACAAGATACCCTAGATCCCATCGCCCGGTGTTGGTGTCGTGCTTGATTGGAGTCGTCGACCGAACCCGTCGTCGTGCCCGAGTGTTGATGATAAGGGCGTCGATCGTCTTGAGCTTACTGACACGCACGGCCCTGAAATAAAACTGAATAGAACGAATCAGAAAAAATACGTGGACGAAAACATGGATCCACTCACCTGTCAGTAAGCGTCTGTTGGCTTCCCTCCAAAGAGGTACTAGAGCCCCTGGACCACGACAAGGTCGACGCTCTCCCAGGGGGCCGGCATTGACGCTCTTGAAGCCCGGTGTCGAGGTCGTGCTTGAGCTCGGTCGTGAGGTCGATGTTGATGTCGTACTTGAGCTCGGTCGTGAGGTCGAGGTTGAAGTCGTGCTTGAGCTCGCTCGTGTGGTCGATGTCGCCCAGCTCTAGACAGCCTAGCCCCAGCCCAGCAACCTAGATACAAAACCCACGAGGCCCACGAGAGACCCAGTAGACCCAGAGACCCAGCCCAAGATACCCCAAGTCCTGCCGCCCGGTGTTGATGTCGTGCTTGATTGGAGTCGTCGACCGAACCCATCGTCGTGCCGGAGTGTTGTTGCTCAGGGCGGCGATCGTCTTGAGCTTACTCGCACTCGTGCACCTGAAATAAAACTGCGCAATACGGGTCAGAAAAAAAGTATGTGAATCAAACTGCGAGACCACTCACCTATCAGTAAGCGTCTGTTGGCTTCCCTCCGAAGAAGTACTAGAGCCCCTGGACCACGACAAGGTCGACGCTATCCCAGGGGACCGGTCTTGAAGCTCGTTGGAGCTCGGTGTCGCTGTCGTGCTTGATCTCGCTCGGGAGGTCGATGTTGAAGTCGTGCTTGAGCTCGGTCGTGAGGTCGATGTCGATGTCGCCTAGCTCTAGCAAGACTAGCTTCAGCCCAGCAGCCCAGAGATTAAGCTCACGAGACCCACGAGAGACCCAGCAGACCCAGAGAGCCCAGGACGTCCAGAGGCCTCCGCTCGGTGTTGATGTCGTGTTTGATTGAAGTCGTCGTGCCCGAGTGTTGATGATAAGGGCGTCGATCGTCTTGAGCTTACTTACACGCACCGCCCTGAAATAGAACTGCGTAGAACGAATGAGAAGAAATATGTGGACGAAAGTGCGAGGCCACTCACCTGTTAGTAAGCGTCTGTTGGCTTCCCTCCGAAGAAGTACTAGAGCCCCTGGACCACGACAAGGTCGACGCTATCCCAGGGGACCGGCCTTCAAGCTCTTGGGGCCCGGTGTCGAGGTTTCGTCGAGGGCGCTGCTGTTGAAGGCAGGTCGACGCCGCTCTCTCACAATCACACACTCACACAGCTGCAGTAAAACTGAGGAGGAAGTTAGCACAGCTACTACGCGCGCATACAAAGAGAAGGAACTCACAATTTCGTATCCCTGCCTTGTGAGCATGTATTACTTACGTCGATCGTTGACCTCAGTGTTGAGGTTGTGTCGAGGGCGCTGCTGTTGACAGCAGGTCGACGCCGCTCTCTCACAATCACACACTCACACAGCTGCAGTAAAACTGAGGAGGAAGTTAGCACAGCTACTACGCGCGCATACAAAGAGAAGGAACTCACAATTTCGTATCCCTGCCTTGTGAGCATGTATTACTTACGTCGATCGTTGACCTCAGTGTTGAGGTTGTGTCGAGGGCGCTGCTGTTGACAGCAGGTCGACGCCGCTCTCTCACAATCACACACTCACACAGCTGCAGTAAAACTGAGGAGGAAGTTAGCACAGCTACTACGCGCGCATACAAA
>NW_006763142.1:303295-322541 GCF_000264905.1 Stereum hirsutum FP-91666 SS1 | reverse complement strand
CGACGCCGCTCTCTCACAATCACACACTCACACAGCTGCAGTAAAACTGAGGAGGAAGTTAGCACAGCTACTACGCGCGCATACAAAGAGAAGGAACTCACAATTTCGTATCCCTGCCTTGTGAGCATGTATTACTTACGTCGATCGTTGACCTCAGTGTTGAGGTTGTGTCGAGGGCGCTGCTGTTGACAGCAGGTCGACGCCGTTCTCTCACAATCACACATTCACACAGCTGTGAAAAAAGTGAGGAAAAAGTTAGCGTGGTCACTTATATACGCGTAGTATCAAAAGGTAAGACTCACCAATCAATACATGTTCCTCGCGGGCATCTGTGAGTTTCGTATCGGACTCCACTCCTGCAAGAGAATCTAGAAGAAAATCAGCGACATAGCATTAAGAGGAAACGTACCTTGCGAGCGTCTGTTAGTTTCCCCCAGAGAATTGGACTCTGAGGTACTAAAGCCCCTGGACCACGACAAGGTCGACGCTTTCCCAGGGGACCGGTCTTGAGGCTATTGGGGCCCGGTGTCGATGTCGTGCTTGATCTAGTTCGTGAGGTCGGTGTTGACGTCGAAGTCGTGCTTGGGCGAGGTCGTGAGTTCGATGTCGAAGTCGTGCTTGATCTCGCTCGTGAGGTCGCTGTCGATGTCGCCTAGCTCCAGCGAGACCAGCCCAAGCCCAGCAACCTAGAAACCAAGCCGACGAGACCTAGCAGACGAAGAGACCCAGCATATCCAAAGAGACAGAAGACCTACAAACCCAGCCCAAGATACCTTAGATTCCACCGTCGGGTGTTGATGTCGTGCTTTAATAGGAGTCGTCGATCAGACTCAACGTCGTGCCCGAGTGTTGATAATCAGGGCGTCGGTCGTTTTGAGCTTACCGGACTCACACTCGTGCACCTGAAACAAAACTGCGCAAGACTGGTCAGGAGAAATATGTGTATCGAAGAACACGAAGACTCATCTGTTAGTAGACGTCTGTTGGCTTCGCTCAGAGGATCGAACTCCGAGGTATTAGAGCCCCCGGACCACGACAAGGTCGACGCCACACCAGGGGAGGGGATCAAGCTGAAGACTTGAGACAAGCACAGACCCGGAGAGAAAGAGATAGAGAGTGCCCAATAGTGTCAAGATGAAAGCGAGAGCGAAAAGAAAAACGCGGGTGTGAAAGGGGGAGAAAGCGGATGTCTCCTAAGCTCGGGTTCAAGAGAAAGAGCGATAGTGGGTGAGTGGGTGGGCGAAGAGAGTAACGGGTGAGGAAGAGGTCGTCAGAGCTTCAGAGTGTTGCCCAAGAGAAGTGCCGCCACAGGCGCCGAGAGCGCCGACCCAATGACTGAGGAACCTTACGACACCCACACCTGTCAAAGCTGCAATGAGTGGTCAGGGCGGTGTATACGCATCGAGGAGAACAAAAACTCACAGGTTAATATACTGCCTATTCTGCGAGCGTCTGTTAGTTGTCCCCAGAGGATCGGACTCCGGGGAACCTAAGCCCCTGGACCACGGCAAGGTCGACGCTCACCCAGGGGAGGCCCCGTTGAAGACGATAATGCCGATGATCAGAGCGTCGAGCGTCTTGTGCTTGAGGGCGTCTTACTCACACTCACGCACCTGTAAAAAAAAACTGACAAAACGCGTTAGAATAGATATGTGAATCGAGGTGCTGATCCACTCACCGGTTAGTAGCGTCAGTTGGCTTCCCTCGGAGGATCGGACTCCGAGGTACTAGAGCCCCTGGACCACGACAAGGTCGACGCTATCCCAGGGGACCGGTCTTGAAGCGCTTGGAGCTCGGTGTCGATGTCGTGCTTGAGCTCGTTCGTGAGGTCGAGGTTGAGGTCGTGCTTGAGCTCGGTCGTGAGCGATGTCGATGTCGTGCTTTCGGTCGTGAGCGATGTCGGTGCTTGAGCTCGGTCATGAGGTTGATGTCGGTGTCGCCTAGCTCTAGCCAACCCAGCCTCAGCGCAGAAACTTAGGGAGCAAGCCCACGAGACCCAGCAGCGTAGAGATCAAGCCTACAAGACCTAGCAAACAAAGAGGCCAAGCAGACGAAGAGACTCAGCAGACGAAAGGACCCAGTAGACGAAGAGAACCAACACACCTAGAAACCCAGCCCAAGACGCCCCAGCCCAAGATTACCCAGAGACCACCGCACGTTGATGTCGTGCTTGATTGGAGTCGTCGACCGGACCCGTCGTCATGCCCGGGTGTTGAAAATCAGGGCGTCGATCGTCTTGAGCTTACTGGCACGCATTGGCCTGAAATA
This sequence comes from Stereum hirsutum FP-91666 SS1, assembly GCF_000264905.1. Classification (NCBI taxonomy): domain Eukaryota; kingdom Fungi; phylum Basidiomycota; class Agaricomycetes; order Russulales; family Stereaceae; genus Stereum; species Stereum hirsutum. Next base: position 320,273 of record NW_006763142.1, on the reverse strand, counting down.
AAACTGAACAGAACGGGTCAGGAAAAAAATGTAGGCCAAAGCGCGACCCACTCACCTGTTAGTAAGCGTCTGTTGGCTTCCCTCAGAGGATCGGACTCCGAGGTACTAGAGCCCCTGGACCACGACAAGGTCGACGCTATCCCAGGGGACCGGTCTTCAAGCTCGTTGGAGCGCGGTGTCGAGGTTGTGTAGAGGGCGCTGCTGTTGAATGCAGGTCGACGCCGTTCTCTCACATTCACACAGTCACACAGCTGCAGCAAAACTGAGGAGGAAGTCAGCGTGGTCATGAGTACGCGCGCATTGAAATGGAAGACTCACCGATCAATACATATTCCTCGTGGAAATCTTGAGTTTCGTGTCGAAAGCAACTGCTCTAAGAGAATCTAAAAAAATCAGCGACATAGAACGAGGAGAGACGTACCTTCCGAGCGTCTGTTAGCTTCCCTCAGAGAAGGTACTGAGCCCCCTGACCACGACAAGGTCGACGCTCTACCAAGGGGAAGGACGATGCTGCTTTCGCAAGCAGAGCGCCGCACGTACCTTTTCTCCCACTCACACTCACGTACCTTTAACAAAAACTAAACACAATACATCAGTAAAAAGAAAATCTACGCGAGCGAGACAAAGTAACGGAGACTCACCACAACCTGACACGCCTCTAAAACAATCTAAAAAAGTCAGTGAAATAATATAAAGAAAGAGACGTACCTTGCGAGCGTCTGTTGGCTTCCCTCCGAAGAGGTACTGAGCCCCTTGACCACGACAAGGTCAACGCTCTGCCAAGGGGACCGGTCTTGAAGCTCGTTGGAGCTCGGTGTCGAGGTTGCATCGAGGGCGCTGCTGTTGAGGCAGGTCGATGCCAATCTCTTACATTCACACATTCACACACCTGTAGGGCAACTGAGGAGAAAGTCAGCGTGGTCACTAGGATAGGTGTATCGAAAGGAAAAACTCACAGATCAATACATGTTCCCCGCGGACATGCATGAGTTTCGTGTCAGATTCCACTCCTGTAAGAGGCTCTAGAGAAAATCAGCGACACGGGATAGAAAAGAAACGCACCTTGCGAGCGTCTGTTGGCTTCCCTCCGAAGAGGTACTGAGCCCCTGGACCACGACAAGGTCGACGCTCTACCCAGGGGGACCCACCTTGAAAAGAAACACTGACACAGAGACGAGAGACGAGAGACAAATATGGGAAGGGAGGACGATGGGCGGTGGATGTTGCCTAAGATGAGACCGAGACCAAGACCAGGACCAAGCTCTTACATATGACGCACCTGAAGGAGACCATGCATTATATTATCTACGACTATACGCACCTCTATATCACACAATATATCTAGACTTAGACCCCATAACCAAGAGCGACCTTAACTTATGTACGAGTCGATGATAGAGGAGGAAGGAGAAGAGAGGAGGGAGAGGAAAGAGAAGTCGCCTAAGCTGAAGAGCATCGCCAAGCCGAGGGTCGACCAAGCGGAGAGACGACGTACCTATATATAATGACGGAAGGGATGAATCTAAGTGGCGATGAGTCAGCGAGATGGAAGAAGAGAGAAGGTAGAAGCCGCCTAAGCTGAAGTGTGCTGCCCAAGCTGAGATGTGCCGCCGTAGAGGGGAGAATACTTACACACGAAGAGACAGACTGAGACGAAGTGGAAGGTCAGAAGGGAGGAAGATGACGAAGAGGAAAGAAGGAAGGATATAGTACGGAAGGGTCGAGGCGAATGACGATGTCGAAGGGTGGGCGGATGGGTGGGTTAGTAGGTGTGTGGAGAGAGTAACGACAAAGGAACAAAGTATAACGAATGAAGCGAAAGAGTGTCGCCTAAGCTAGAGTGTCGCCCAAAGCAGAGAAGTGTCGCGAGAGATCACACAAGGTCAGTGACGTACTACATACTAAGTAAGATGGGGAGGGTGGGTGAGAGGGGTGGGTGAAGGTCGGTGTGGATGAGTGAAGGTGGTGGGGGTAGGTGAGAGAAGGCGAGAATAGGTGAAGGTGGGTGGAGGTGGGTGAGGGTGGGCAAAGGTAGGCGAAGATGGGTGAAGGTAGGTAAGGTCTATGAGGTAGGTAAGGGTCGGCGATGATGACGGACCACGATGGGCGACGATGAGGGAAGATAAGCGAAGTGGGGGACGAAGAAAAGAGCGAACGGTGGAACGACCAAGCCAATATATACCCACTCACGAACGAACATCCCAAAAAGGAAAGGCACCTGATGGACCGATAAAGACGTGTACCTGATCGTCGAGAAGAAGGTGAGGTCAGCAATGATGATGGCGATGATAGAGAGGACGGGGACGCACCTGTAAGGGGGGAGGGTCGACAACGTCGACGACGATGATGGTATTGACGACAGCTAGGAGGGTATGTCAGCAACGGCGACGACGATGATGACGATGATGGCAGAGAAGAGGACGCACCTAAGAGGGAGGGGCCGTCGACGTCGACGATGTTGACGGCGAGGGCGAGGGCGACGACGACGACGACGACGACGACGCTGACGTGGCAAAGAGTGAAAGGTATCAGTGACGAGCGAAGGGAGCAACGACGACGACGAGCGAGGGAAGACTCACCAACATCGCCGACACCAACGTCGACAGCGTCGACCACAGCGAGCTCGTGTGGAGGCAAGGAGGGAAAAAGTGGGAGGGGAAAGTGCGAGGGGATGCAAGTGGTCGAAAGTCAACCAATGCCTGTCCCCCAATGCCCTCGGAGGGGCTCCTTATATACCTTTCCAGAGTCCGGAAAACCCAACGAGACACCGGAGAAAAGAACCGGGAAAACGAAACCCTTAGAAACCGCCCCCAGCAGACCGCCTCGAGGCAGGGCGGTATCGCATTCCGTCGCCTTCTAGATGATGAGAGGATAAACAGGACGTCCCAATTCGGCCTCTGGTGTGAATAAACGCAAAAAGAAGCGCGTGGGGCGGGATTTTGTGGGCTTGTGTCAGGGAAAGAAGTCTGGACGGTACGAGGTGGAGCGCCGGATGCGGAATGGAAGCTTCGCGATCAAATCGATAGGTATCGATATGCCGCGGCGGAGAAATTCGGGTACAGGAAAACGCATAGGAAAAGGCAAGCTCAAGAGGATGTCCCAATTGGGAAGACAATGCGTTTTCCAGTAACGCGGCTCGCACTAGGCCCAGAGCCGCTCCACCGCCTCCACCAAGTCCTCTCAGCCCGTCGCACGTCAAGCAGAGTGCCACCACCGACATAGAGCAGAACGACGCAGATGTCGTTAAGAGGAGCACGCACTGTATGCAGAGGGGAGCACCCACTAGCAGAGGAAAGTTCAACTTGAACGTCTTCATTATCGGCGAGCGTCGGATATCAGATTCAGCAACCGGATCGATGGATCTGCCGCGGCATCGCGTGGAAACCATGTGCGCGATGTGTCCAATTGTCAATTGCAAGTTGCGAACTACTTATGCCGCGTGGTTTGGTGTGGCGTAACAGTGTGGCGCCATCTGGAACTCTGGAACTCGTTGAGAGATTGAGAGAAGGGAGGAGAGGGTAGCAGAGAGAAAAGGGCGGCAGGGGGGAATGAAAGGCTTGAGTGTATCCGCGAGGGCCTTATATACTTGTTCGAAAAGGGATCGAGGTTGCCATGCCTGCGTGCCAACCTTTGTGCTGTGGCGGCAAGGTTACGGACAAAGCGCAGTTATGTAACTTGAGTATGAGCGCCGTCACGGTCATGTCCGCCACACTTCTGACTCTTCTCCCTTGCTCTCGTTGGGCGACCTTACATATTCCCTAATAATGTCTGACGATGGCGACAACGCAGACCAAACGCAGACTTCATCGATAAATCGGATGCCTCCAGCAGCTCAGTAAGCTCTGACGACAGTGGAATTGATGAAGAGGTATCTTCTTATCTTGGTTCTCTCCGAGCTCGAACATTGACTGCGTGCAGACCTACAAAGCATATTGCGCGGAGAGGGCGCCGATGGAGCAGTTGCATCCTGCTCTCACTGTGGACCACAAGGCGATGCGCAAGGCCTGGTATCGAGGACCCGTCAAAGTGGCATTTGGCTTTGGCACAACGATTGACGACCTGATAGCCTACGCCAAAAGGGTCGAACTGCTCACGAACGAGAAGCTGGACGCTTGCAAAAACAGGCAATACCGAGCTATTTACATCAACCGTGGCATGTTTGCTGTTGAACGTCACCTCACATGGGTCACCCGTGTGCGACTAAACTTCTTCACGCCTGCGCATGTGAAGTATGACACCATCGTTACGCTGTGGGATAACTATGCGAAGGAGGATCGCGAGCTGGACGATCAGGATACGAAGGAGGTGCTTGACCTCTTGAGGAAGGAATTGTGTTTGCCGGAAGAGGAGCAGCCGTTGTGGTACTTTATAACTGACTTCGACTAGTGTCCTCTGGGTGCGTCACCAGTCTGCGCTCTCTCACCGCTAACTTTTTGTGCTGAAGCTTCACGACGCTCTTTGTTGTTCAGATGGTAGATGGTCAAGGCCGCTTTGTTTCGCTCATCGTTTGCATTTTGCTTTCGTTGTCTTGGTGTGTTGTATGTGTTCGGTTGTTATCCCTCCAAGTTTCTCTATAATTGGAGCATATTTGCTCCCTCTCTTTCAGCAATCACCATGGTGAGGTCTTGAACCTTTTCTTTTGTTTGACCAAGCGAACGCGAGCTGCATCTGAGCCTGATCACGATAGACCAAAGTTCAAGCGCACGAAGGGAAATGAAGGTAAACTTGATACATGTTCATGTGAGCCACAATTGTACCACAGTGATGTACTAAAAGGTCAACAGCTGCAATAAGAGTAATACTAGCGAGTTTGATTCTTCACTTCGCATCTTCAACCGTGGAAGAAGAGCGAATGTGAGGAAACCATAGAGATAGGATTGATTCGAGGATGAGAACTTGGACGGAGAATGGACGGTACCGGAAGCAGGCGGCCCATAGGAGCCAATCAAAAACTCTAGCACGAGCGTCTGAGTCGAGGTCGTGAGTTGCGTGGACTTGCTCGGACTAGCCTGAGGGAAAAAGTTCGGGGAGCCGGGGTAGTGATTGATGGCCTGAGACTCTAGATGGGACGAATGAGTCTGAGCGAGTGCAGATGCGGACGGAAATGCATGACACAGCAAAGTGAAAGCGAAGATAGTAAAGTTCGGACGACGAGGAAAGCGTCTGCCTAGTACCGAGTCCCGAGGCGAACAAAAGGCTATTTAAGACGTCGAGACTCAGAGAAAGTTGTGGAAAGTTGGCGACCAGAAGGTGCCATCGAAGACATGCTCTCTATCGTAGACGCTCAAACGTTCAGAGGGACCGAGCCGACTCATCAACTTGGAAGATATTCTCAGCCATGTCGTCGTGTCGAGCACCATTGTCGAAGATATTGCGTGTTGGGCCACAATTACACTCAGGACGGTATGTCATTTTGTGTTCGTTGCACAGTCCGTTACTACATCTAACAATTTTCATTCACAGAAAGGGCGACGCTGCTAAGACTGGTGAGATCGTTGCAGTATATCTATTTTGGTCATTAACACCTTCTAAGTACCCGCATCCTCTGCCTAGCCTACATTACTTCACCCTCATCATCCGCATCACACTCATAGTATGCCACATACCGAGGATCAAGAACGGCCATCGCGACATCTATCTGCATCGCTGTATGTGTCGTGTTAGCGCTGGGGAAGACGTGGTGGGGATGAGCTTCTGCCCAGGAGTCGCGAACACAGTTACGGCAAGGCTTGAGGTTCGTCGCCATCGGTGGTGCACTTGTGTTACTATTAGCAGAAGGCCCACGAAATCTCATGAGCTCCTGATTGCTTGCTGGTCTAGCTTTTGCTTGTTCATCTGCCTCACGGGCAACGGAAAGCATGTATCCCCATAGCTTCCGTAACTTTTGGCCATGTCAGAACGAGGTAGACGAGGAAGGTGAATTAGAGCATACACACCCAAGGCGAGACCCATTCCTTTTGTCGCAATTCTATACCCTTCTGATTTGCCCCTCCGCCCATTGCCACCCTGCGATTCTCCCACTCCTCGTCATTAGCTTCACCGGATGTACTATGCTGTGAGTCCATCCACTCCGTATGTATAAGTTCGTCAATGCCAACACACGCGGTATCACCCAGCTTCTCCGCAAGAACTTGGGCTCCCTGACGCATTTTTGTAGCAGCCTATACGATGCAGATGCCACAGACGTCAGATAGAGAAGTCAAAGAAGCGTTCTGAATGGACGAACCCGCTTCTTACGGAGTTGACGACGAGTACGTGCTTCATTTGCCTTCGCCTTCTCACCACTCGCCTCAAAGTTCTCACTCTTCCAACGCCGTGCGGTGTTGTTGAAGTAGGTGGTCACCATCTTCTTACACTTTCCTGATGGCAAGTTCGAAAGTAAACGCTGATGGTTCGTCAGCAATGATATCTAGGATACTGAGTGGAAACGACTGACCTTATCCTCATCCTTATGTTCTTCCTCCGACAGAAGCAACTCCACTAAATGATCAATGAACTCCTGGTTCGTCGACGTAGTCGACGACTGTCTCCAGTCCGGATTCCAGAGACGAGTGGTACCCGTTGCGTTCATGCGTGGTGCGTCGTCCGCTTCAAGAGGTGGTGGTATGGCCCACTTCTTACCTCTGCCCACAGGGTTGCTGATACCGACAGCAGACTGAAACTTGGCTTGTACAAAATTCTGAACGTTCAGCGGTAAGAATATATCAATGATCGAGTATGACTTTTGTACTAACCTCTGCCTCTGTCGAAGGTCGAGGTCCGTCTGCATCGCCCTCTCCACTCTTTTTCCCCTTCCGAGCCTTACCAACTTCCGAATCCTTCTGCTTCAGTGCGATTACATCGGCCTCCAACTTCTCTAGCCTATTGATCGCCACGTTCACCTTCTCCATCGTGCTCGAGAAATTGTCCTGCAACCGTGTAAGTTCCGTTGTTGAGATGAGGGTCTGGCCGAGAGGCGGAAGGAAGTTCTGAGCGGGTGGAATTATCTGGTTCGATGGAGGTAGATTCCAGTTCGTATAACCTTCCTGCATAGGTGCGTATCCCGCCATGCCGTTCTATTCAGAAGTAACTCAAAAATGAGCGGCTGAGATATTTTGTGAAGGTGATCGGAAGAACACGCACATGATGTACTGCCTGGTGCATCTGGCCTGTATTTGACTGAGGCGTCAGCATGTACTGACCAAAACCGTAGTTTTGAGGTACGATTCCAGTACCCTACGTTATGTCGTCAGTTTGGGCATTGACAGAGGATAGGTTATCAGTAATCAACGGACATGATGGTTTGCTAGCTGGGCGGCTTGTTGGGAGGTGCCAGAGGTGTCATATTGAGTGCCGGTTGGCATGGAATAAGTCTCCTCACTGCCGGATAGTGCGGTATAGTTGTCCGATCCAGACAGAGGTATGCCAGTATAGCTAGTCGAGTCGGTCATGGTCGTTCGAGGTGATCTACCAGTGGCGGCCTTCTGCAAACTGACCTGAGCATTTTATATTCTCTCTTCTCTAGGCACACCCCACCTTGTACCGCTATCTGAACGGTTGTTGCCTGGCTACTCCTTCCGCAATATGCGGCATGTTTTGCATATTGAAGCTCAAAGATGTTGGAGACACGTGCCCCGGCTCATTTTATTTGTCTTCTTGTTCGAGACAAATATTGGGCTTTCCGAAGAATATGGAGAACAAGTGAACAAGTGTGCCTGTGCCTTCTAGCTCGCTTGCACAAGCCTGCAGGGTTTTCCTGCCTGCCAGTGGCCATGTAGCGCCATTTACTCCAGTTATATCCGTCTCATTGTCTGTAGATATGGCTGTGTCAGGGTGTCAGATCATTTTATTACTACCACAGCAATCTTATCTACATGATCAAAGCATGCGAGTCTGAATGATCTAAATAGGTCCCGAATACGTGTTCTCAAGATAGATCGGGATCAATTCGTGAGCACAACCATGGCCTTCCTACCCGGGGTGGCCAGACAGTGCTACACAGAGTTTGCAAGTCGTGATGTGGATACTTAAGAGGCGTAGACAGTCGGTGACACAGCAGTTCTACTGTTGATAGCACCGACTGTGCAGCATGGCTACGCGTCGAAAGATGGACGTCGAACAAAGGTAGACAAGTTGCGCTACCTTGTGTGCTACTCCTGCTCCACTCCTCGTAGACCTAGCGTAGAGCGCACAGTCCTACAGAGCAAAAGACGCAGTGATTGGTGGTCTAGCCAAACGACGACGACAAGACGACGAACTCGCGCAAAGGTGCCACTGAAGAATGAAGTGGCAAAGCACTCCGGAGTCACATCAGTCACGCAATATGTGCGCGGCAGGGGTCGGCAGGCACCACGGCTGCCGAAGAAGCCACGAAATCCGAGAATCCAGATTCTTTCGTTTTGGCAGGAGAATCCGCCGGAAATCAAACCGCTCTCGGTTGCCGAATGCACCCTTAGCATATTTTACCCCCGATTCGACGAGTTTTGGTCGGGAGACCTTTGGTGAAGCTTCCCGGGGCCTGACTCGAGTCTTCCGCGTATTTCTCGTTAGTCTTGGTCTCTTGGAACGTGTTTGCTTTCCACAGGCTGACTTGCATATCTGACGTGCTGAATACATGTGATAATATAAGTGCAGTTGTTAGATAAAGCAGCAAAAACAAGAGAACGCACCAGATGCCAGACCATGCGCTCCGTGAGGTATCAATTGATGCGGGGACCAGCCACCGTACCCGGCCAAAACGATAAGTCCCCCCGATGCTCTTCTGCTGGAGGACAAATATCTCAGTCAGCTGGCCAACAAATATCTCAGTTGAACTCGTTGCAACAGCAACAAGTGAGTTTCCTTCGCCATTGTTACGAGTCGAAGCCCAATACCGACGTTCATTGATGACAACATAGTCGAAGAACGTCGCAGTGGGAAGAATAGGGACCTCTACGCCGGTCATGATGTGGGAACGAACAGGGAAGGGGAGACGTAAAGAGAAATGGGAAAAGACCTCCTCGTAGAGATCTGAGTTCATGAAAGCTGTAAGGGAACGCGTTGAGAGCTGGAATCCAACGTTGCCTGTAGTGTCAGGTGGGGAGTAAGCACAATCAATGGTGGTACTACGGAACCTGGAACACTGACCATCTTTGTTGGCCTCATCAAGCTCTCGCGCTAGAGCCTGAACTGTGCCGCGATCATCAGCAGTAGCGTGATACATCTGACTGATACTTTGCTGAATGAAGCTGTTGGCGCCGGGGTAAGATGTAGCCATCTATTGACAAATGAGTACATATCAAGTCAAACTTATGTTGATATTCTAAAAACATACCACGCGTGACTGTTGGACGGTGCGATGGAACTCTCGAAAGAAGGACGTCTCGAGCTCTCCACCAGCATGATTTGAGCTATTATAGCTCTTTAGTACCTTATTGATACGCTCAAATAGAAAGGTCCAAAAGCAATGCAAGGGACCGAAATCATAGATGCATTCGGGTACGTGGGTTGAGTAATGGTGATTTGGGCGCATGACCTCTGGCCCGTAAAGCTAGAAAGAGATCGATATGAGTCAAAGTATACGCGTACCGCACAAAGAAACCTACATGCAAGAGTTTGACATTGTACTCTCGTAGAAGTCTGTCGCTCTCCTCAATTTCCGCAGTAGTAATCTCGTCGGCAAGTAAGAGCTTCAAAGCGGATGACAGCATCAAAAAGTGGGTCGGGTCATCGGGGTGAAGGTTGGGAGGACGGGTAGATGATTGTCCGTCGTCGTTGTCATCGTCATCACGGCCAGCAAAGATATCGTCCTCCACCTCGACCGCACCAGAGTCTAGAGGTACGGCTTGAGGATCATCTGGAGCAGGGCCCGGATCAACCCACTTGATGGCGTGAACAAAGGATCAGCTGTTGGCCTTGAATCAGCTTCCATGAATAGAGGATCCTCACCTGAGATCTCGAAGTACGTTTGCGTTTGCGTCCTGTACGACGAGCATTTGCCATAGCCTCCTGCGCCTTTGCTTCCGCGCGAGCCTTCCTTGCAGCAGCTTGCTCAGCCTTCCTCTTCTCAATGCCGTCTCGGATATCTCCCAAACGCTGCAGACGAATTGTTTCTGGGTCACCAGTGCAGTATTCGTCCCAGATTTGGGGCATCTATAGTTACTCGTAAGAGAGGGGAATACGGCTATGCTCAAAGTGACGCACTACGAGAGGAAGGACGACAGTAGCCGCCACCAGCCATTGATCCGCCGTGAGAGAACCACCAGCAGGCTCGCCCATTAGCGCAGGGAGCCTACCAACGTATGTCGGAATCTTCAACTAATGCCATTATACGTCATCAGATAAGATATGACTGCCTAAGTTGGCAAAGAGACACACCTCGGAAAGAATGTCATGCAGTCTGCGTAACTCCTTCGTCTTCCGAAGGACCTTCAGCTGTATCCATACATGGTAGAAGTGCGTCTTGACGAGACCTTTCACACTGAGGATCAGTAAACAGAGGAGTAAGCTTGAGAAGAAATGGCCAACCAAGAAGAAGATTATGCATAGGATCGATGATGATCATACGACAAAGATCAAAGTACGGAAGTCGTACGAGTTCGCACCACCGTGATGCGAAGTGCTTCACAAATTCATCACGAGCTGACTGAGATGCGCATTGTGCATACTCTTGTGCATAGCGGGCTTGTTCTTCATGAGTACGTCGGGGAAAAGCTACAGAGCGATAATTGAGAGCAAGTCGGAAACGGTATGATAAAACAACGTACCGTTCTTCTCATACGCTGCTGTGGTTCGTTTATCTGACTGCTTGATCCAACACTTCGTACAGAAGAATGTGTGGCTATGCGAGCCAAAGCCCCCTAGCTTGTGAGCGGCCGGCTTGTCGCAGATGACACATACCAGGATCACCCTGATAAGACGCCCCTCCGGATACTTGGGTGTGCTCATAACGAAACCGGACTCCCAGAGTCGGATGAGCTCATTGACGAATATACGAATGAAGCGCTGGACTTGGTCAGGATCTTGTTCCTTTGGTCCGGGCATAATTCCCGAGAGGAGAAGGTTCGCCACACGATACCTACAAATGAAGAGAAACACTAAACCAAACCATTCACATCTAACGGAATCAAATATAACGTACCGCAGATGAGGAGGCAAGTTGATGATGTTGAACGACATTGGGCAGGACGAGTGAGATGGGGAGATCTGGCTACGCAAGTACGAGAACCTGTATGAAAACGATGAGGCAATAAACAAACATTATGAGAGATAGCCATAGGCGTACCAGTCCACACCCAGACTAAGGCCTATGCGCAGCTCACTGCATCCTGAAGGTAGAGGGTTCTCGAAGAAAGGCCTGTGATCGATACCCGGGATGGTCTTGCAGATGTTGCCGTCGAAGTTATCGGTATATACGCCCGGTGTACGCGATTTCATCCGCCAGTGATCAACAGTATCCTCCATACCCGGTATCTCTAGTATTTCTCGAAGCTGGGCCTCAATGGACTTCATTGGGAACTGGAGCAAAGGACGATGAAGTGTGGCGTCGGGTGTGGCACGACGGTCGAGCCGGCGAGCAGTCTTAAAAAGCGGTTGCGAACAGCGAGAACAGAGCGTATCGTGCAATACAGTGGTAGGATATACCTCCAGACAGCTACTGCAGACCGGAAGAGTCTGAAAAACAGGTTCTACGCCGAGATTGGAGGTCACAGAGCCGAGTGTCTGATATGGCTTTGGGTAGGGGGGAATGATGACACCAGCAGACCGAAGAATATTGACAACAACCAGTAGAACAACGTTGCATGCTGCAAAAGGAAGGTGGAAATGGGTGTGGAGCCATGATACGAGCAGATAGAGGAGGAAGAATGGTGTCGATGTGTTGTGGCGTGTAACGGAGGCCGTGGACGAATGGGTAGCATCGGTATGGAACGGATCGGGATTGTTCTCGTCCGGCTGAGAAGGATTACGAACGATGCGTTGAAAGGCAGGAATCGCAGCGAAGGAGACATGTTCACTCGTCGAAGCGATTGGTTGATTCGAGGTAGGGGCAGCGTAGAGAGCAGGGTCGTCTTCGGCATCTTCATCGATATCGCCGATGTCAGCAGAGTCGTCCGCTAACTCCAGATTCCCCGATATAGTGTCAATGTAACGCTGGCCAAGATTTTCAGCTTCTTCTCTGCGGTGGGAAACGGTGTTTGTATTTTCAGGCGGCGAGGAGGTGAATGAATTCGGGTCCGGAACAGCATCGAATGCAGAGGAATCATGTGTAAGTGTGTTGTTCTGCAAGATATGAACGCCGTCGTTGCAGGGTGTCGTAGGATCAGAGGGTTGCAGGGTAGATTCACTGGGTGGAACAGATTCTACGAAACGAGAACGTTAGGGACAACATGGTGTGCAGATGGAAACAGCAACTTACCAGCCATGCTCGGTCGGTGCAAAGCAGCAGCGGTGTCCTTGTCATAATGGTATCGCCATGTACTACGAGGTCTTTGGGCACCATTACAGCCTCGAAACTTGCAATAGCACGGGGGCATGGGGAGCTTGAGAACGTGCTCAGCTAGGCCTGGAAGGTTTTCCTAGAGCGAAATGTGTGACTATATGAAAGAATAGAATTAGTGAATCTGCCAGCCAACATTGAAAAATAAGAGTACGCACATCAGAGGGTACCACAGAGCTGCTTAGAAATGATGGGGACCGCTATTGGAGAAGAGGTTGTGGGTCCTTGCACAGACGAATGCTTTCTCACGCATGCAAGGGCAATCAAAGAGAGGGAAGGTAATCTCATTGTCGACGGTCGTTCTTTATATACATCGTTGTATGATACTTGTGCTACAACAGTGTTACGTCGAGTAGACAGGTGAGTGCTAGCTGTGGCACACTTGGCTACGATGCCGCACGCAGTACCAGGACGGCGTCAATGTAGACACAAACGTCGATGAGAGCGCGAGGTTGACAATGGTGGCGAAGCGCAGTCGGGTGGGCAAGCACGGGCAGCGCTAGGGGCGCGACTTCGGTATGTCCGCCATACGTTCTTCTCCCTCCTCCACCCGCTCCTGCACCTCCTCCTGCCCCTCCTGCTCCCCCTAATGCATTCAGACCAACCCGGTACCTGAGCCGGCGCCACATCCTCCTGCAGCCTGACAAATCATCACAGCCCTCGGCCTCACCCATTTCCGCGTCCAACACCCATATTGCGTGGCACGATGTACTGCGGGCGTGAGAGCGAGGTTTTGCAGGTGTGCGAAGGTGTCGTGGGAGGCTAGGGAGTCGAGGGTGGATTCAAGGGAGGGGAGGGAGAATATTCGAGATTTGGGGAGGGGTTTGTGTGCCTGTTTGGCGTTGAAGGAGGGGTTGAGGGAGGGGCTCCACGGCGGAGGGGTCACTAACACGTCCAACTGCCCGAACACAGGTCATTTCGGAAGAAAGAGCGAACCGAACGGGAGGGCTTGGGCATGCGTGTGCAGGACGAGGGAGGCGTAGATTGTGGGTGAGACGAGACAGCGGACGGAGGAGGGGAGGAGGAGGTCTATGCGAGAGGTTATTGGGAGGTGATGATGATGTTGTTTTTGTTTTATTCGTGACTTTGTTCGGGCGTTGTTCGTGGTGTTGGTTCTCGTGTTGTTGGTGTCGAACAGCAGTGCCGTCATTGGGTGAACTTGGGCCCGTAAGTGAAGACGGAGAGGGTGAAGGTGGAGTGGATCTCGTAGGAATAGGGGGAAGGGGGGCAGTGACGGGCAGTGCAAACGCGAGGTACAGGAGCGTTGAAAAAATGAGCTCGACGGAGAGGCGGGTCCAGACCGGAGAGTTGAGTTCGTACTCATACGAGGGCGGGGCATTCGAAAGATCGGAGGTAGGAGGAGTGTTAGATATTGTTTCCGATATGGATGACATTGATTTCCCACTGGAATGGAGGGCGTATATGAGGAGAGCTTGAGAGAAGAGAGAAAACGGGAATGGACGTACGGTATAGACTACGATTTCGATTGAACCTGAACCATGTCGACGTCCATCCGGGTGATCCGTTCGTAGTAATAACAAGTCCTATTACCCCGACTTCGACATGGTGGTATACTCCGGATATGTCTGCCTATCAGACATGGCTTGCAGCTCGTGAGGGATTGCGTGGTCTCGGTCCGTATGTACGTGACAATGGAGGTCGAGGAGCTGGTGCAGTTCGTGTAATCCGGGTGGCAGAGCAAAGGGTATGTCGAAGTGCGACTGCCCAATGCTTGTATATGCTTGTGCAGCCAGGATCTAGCAGTGATGGGTATGGTCAGTGTAAATATATGTCAAGACTGTAGAAAGAGCTAAAGGGTAGAAAATCAAAGGGTATGTCGAAGTGCGACTGCCCAATGCTGTATTTACTGAAGAGAAAGGAGAGAGATGATGGATGTGCGCAACACTCACTGATTAGACGGAGGTCGAGAGCAACAGAGGTAGGGAAAAGGGTGAAAGAAGGCCCCTTATATATGAATCCATCCCCACTGCCAATTAGACCCTGTTCGTCAATTAGGGTATAATCTAGCTCACGACGGTGACTGTCAACTTGAATAGACTCACCTTAGTAACGCCACAGTAATTAGCGACAGCGGCAACCGAGTTGAGGATCGTCGCTACTCAGCCTCTGCCGAATAGTATCTGTGTTCTGCAATAAGCGAGATCATGGTCGAGGACGTTGATGACAACGAGAAACTGGGAGAAAGCAGAAGAAAATCGTGCTCATCGGAAACGGCACGCGTGCCGAAAGACGCCGCCCCTCGGACACGCATAGGGCCACACTTGTCACTTACTGTGGCCCAACGTACCCTTCTCTCTGAGTCGTCGCTCTATGTCTCGTTCTCTATGCTCTTGGTACATTCATCGCACATAGTGATTAGCACATAAAGATGTCTCGGGGACCGATTCCTCATTCAACTTATCCCCTCTGCTACATACACAGGAAACGAAACTTCTACTTAGCAGCCTCGGAGTTGGCGGCGGCGATCCTACTGTCTTCGATGGCCGCATTGATATGCAGAGCGTGATCATCTATTAGTTCTGCCGATGGGCGTGGTGGTGTTTGAGGAAGGCTGTTAGCGAGATAACGCTGGGCACTGCAAACGAGCTGAATTCGAAGTAAGAAGAATTATCTCACCACATACACCATATAAAAAAAAATATAGAACCCACCGAGACCGAATTTGCCCAGAGAAGCATGTTCTGTGATAAACCCTAACCAATAGTAGTATATGTCAGAAAAGAACCGTGGGGGGAACAACTGGGAAATATACTCACCTCTATAATATTATCATGCATCAACGCTAGCCTCGCGAACAACTCGGTGATCCCAAATCGAGTGTGTACAAACGACGTCTGCTCGTTAAAGTCGAGCATGTGACACCACGAAGGTCCGTCATCATACTTAGGCTTCCAAGCCGAGTCGTAGATGGCGAGAATAGCAGGAGGGCTGTGACGCCACCACACAAGTACCTCAGAATCAGGCGATAACACCACCGTGAGCATCAGCGCGATGCGCCAACCTGGATCGTCATCATTGACGAAGATGTCTTCCCAGGTTTTGCAGGGCTTGCCCTGCCGAAGCAGTCTTAGACTTCAGGGTATCTTGTCACGGAACAAATGAAATGTACTCACCGGCAAACGGACTAACTTCACCTCACACTCAACCTCTCCAGCCAGTAGACTCCTATTTTCTTGGCCGAGTCCTGAGTGCGGTGATAGACAGATGGAGGAGCAGAACCAGGCTGGGATGTCAGAAGGTCCATAGACCTCATGCCGTTGGTAAGAACGATACGATCTCGGAGGAGAGGGCATTCTGTCGTAAAACTTGAGTATATTCGACACGCGTATCTGATTCTGGCGAAGTCGAGTACGAGCTGCTCGTTCCGAGTCGCGCAGGGATTGGGATGTGCCAGTAGAGGCCATCATCGAGGTTGGTTTGTGGCGCCTGAGTATCACGCTCAAAGATATAAGGGAATACCATGAACATTGCCGGAGCACGTAGACAGAATCCTAAACACAGAGTAGTACATGTCGCACAGGAGAGCACGCAGGACGTAGTTGGCGAAGAGGAACCGTCGTAGCACAACGACTATGATCACTTGTGCTGCATGTGCCACATCGTTCGCGACAAGCCGTTCTACACGGAGTGGGCGCGTTATTGCGCTACACACTCGCTACGTTACTCTACCTCGTACTTGCACTGGCTACACCGTCCAGCACGGACGCTCTACACTCATCACACAAAGCGGTCAACGCAGTGAATCGTAGCATCTCGTTCAGAGATAAATGCATATTTACGATGTGACCACTCGAAGACAGATCTATCAAGGCACAGTTGTTAATTTTGCAGTAGTATGATTTCGAGTCTATGGGACCACAAACATCAACAGTGACAAAATGTAGAGGAAGAGGCAAGCAAGACATCTGAGGCACTGTCGACATCTCTCTTGAGCTGCCTCTTACGACTATATTATGACTTATTGCTATTATTACACGACCTTTTGCTAGAGGTACTACTTACTAGCTGTTGCCACTTGGTTGCCACCTTGTTGCCACCTTCAAGGATGGAAGGGCTCCGTGTAAGTATAACCGAGGTTTTCGTACACAAATCTTCATCACGAACACTATAGCACGCGATTAAGGTATCATCAGGGCTCCAGAGCGTATGCTGGATGAGGGGAGGGCGATGCCACATGGCAGACAAAGCTAGTAGGCAAAGTGGCGAGAGCCAGTCAGTGTCACGTACTTCCCGACTCATAACGCACGGCAGAACATGACTCTGCAGATGAAATTAAGAAACAAACATTTCAGAGTAGGGATTGTCTGCTTCAGAAAGCCTTCATGCGAGAAAGTGGAATGGTCGTCTGTTATCGTTATGGTACGCATAAGAGGTGGCGAAAGCACGTAGCCACCGTGACAGTGTCGGAGTGTGAAGAAGGCTCGGCGCCAGCCGCCGAGGACGAAATCCGTGGCTGGAAATCCGGTGAGAATCTGCCGCTCTCGGTTGCCGAATGCACCCTAA
>NW_006763142.1:273946-303098 GCF_000264905.1 Stereum hirsutum FP-91666 SS1 | reverse complement strand
CCGTGTAAGTATAACCGAGGTTTTCGTACACAAATCTTCATCACGAACACTATAGCACGCGATTAAGGTATCATCAGGGCTCCAGAGCGTATGCTGGATGAGGGGAGGGCGATGCCACATGGCAGACAAAGCTAGTAGGCAAAGTGGCGAGAGCCAGTCAGTGTCACGTACTTCCCGACTCATAACGCACGGCAGAACATGACTCTGCAGATGAAATTAAGAAACAAACATTTCAGAGTAGGGATTGTCTGCTTCAGAAAGCCTTCATGCGAGAAAGTGGAATGGTCGTCTGTTATCGTTATGGTACGCATAAGAGGTGGCGAAAGCACGTAGCCACCGTGACAGTGTCGGAGTGTGAAGAAGGCTCGGCGCCAGCCGCCGAGGACGAAATCCGTGGCTGGAAATCCGGTGAGAATCTGCCGCTCTCGGTTGCCGAATGCACCCTAAGTTTTCGGTGGGTTTGGGGGGTCAAATATGCTAAAGTCGGGAGGGGTTATCGGGTGCCACACCATTGCGCCACACTTTATATAGACCAGTTTTGGGGCAAAAATCCGAAGTGGGTGCTACAGACTCACGAGTGTGCTTGTTGGGTGTAAGTTCGGGGCCCGCCAAAGAACGAAAAAACTATGTAGACCAGCAATGGTTCTGAAAGCTGCTGGGCACACGCCGAGAACACGAAAAGTCCAAAAATTGTGATTTTTCAGATCTGGGGTCCGGCCTGCCCCAGTGCGTGGCGCCCAACCCTTGACTTGGGCCCTAAAATATGCTATTTTCGGGAGGAACTCGCTCGAAGGGGTCCAAAATATGCTAACTTCCGGGAGGAAATCAGCGTTTTCGAGGCCTCAAATATGCTAACTTTCGGGAGACCCTTGGTGGAGCTTCCCGGGGCCTCTCGAGTCTCGACAAGCCGGATCGTCGTGGTCCAGATATCTCAGCCTTGAGAGAGCGAAGTGCCACAGAAGGACGTCCAAATGTGGCGATGTTAGGGGCGTGAGAGGCCCGGTCCCGTACGGCCCGAACTGCTATACAGTAGTTATGAGCGCCGTCCTGTCCGCCACCCTCTTCACTCTCCCATCATCGCCTCACTCCATCTCCTTAACGCTACTCTAATAATGTATGGCGAAATTTTCAACGCCCACTTCGATAACTCGGATGACTCTAGTAGCTCAGTAAGCTCTGACGATGGAATGGATGAGGAGGTACGTTCTCATCTTGGTCCTCTTCGAATCCGAACATTGACTGTGTGCAGGCCAGCATTCAGAACTACGATGCATATTGTGCGGCCAGGCAACCGATGGAACAGTTGCCTCTTGCTCTCACCGTGGACTACAGTGCGATGCGCCTACCCGTCAAAGTGGCCCTTGGCTTCGGCACAACGATCGCTGACCTGACGGCCTACGTCAAACGGGTCGAACTCCTCACGTACGAGGAGCTGCTGAGCAGTTGTCAGAATAGACAATACAGAGATATCTACATCAACGGTGGTATCGTTTCTCTCGAACGTTATCTCGGATGGGTCACCCTTGAGCGGATAGACTTCAAATTGTGGACGCCTGTGCATGTGAAGTATGACACCGTCGTTACGCTGTGGACTAACTATACGTTGCCAGAACACCAACTGGACGATCAGGATACGAAGGAGGTGCTTGACATTTTAAGAAAGGAATTGTGTTTGCCGGAGGAGGAGCAGCCGTTGTGGTACTTTATAAAGTCTAAGTAACTGACTACGACTAGTCTCATCTCGGTGCGTCGCCAGTCTGCATTCTTTTACCGCCAGCCTTACATGCTGAACCCTTCAAACGCTCTCTTTGCTTTTTAAGTTGAGGGTACTAAGGGCCCGTTTCGATGTTGTTCATCGTTTGTGTTTTGCTATCGTCGTCTTGCTGTGTTGTATGTGTTCTGTTGTTATCCCTGAAATATTCTGTGTCATTGGAGCGTATTTGCTCCCTATCTTTCAACAATCACCATCGTGGAGTCTTGCGCCTTTTCTTTTGTTTGACCAAGCGAACGCGAACTGCATCTGCGCCTGAGAGACCAAACTTCAAGTGAACGAAGGGAAATGAAGGGACATTTACACGCTTATATGTGGGCCACAATCGTGCCACAGTGACGTAAAATCGAACACTGCCCAAGCGCTCAACATCGCGACCTATCACAACTGCATCGACTAAACGCATCGTTACCACAGCCGCGTCTCCTAGCCACCCCCACCAAGAAATGCCCTCACATAGTGACCAAGAATATCGCCTTTAGTTTCACGAATTTTTTCATCCGTGCCAGAGTACAAGTGCTTAGACGTGAGCCATGCTCAGCGCGCTCCTCACACCCCTTCGCGCAGCGTTCGAGATCACGTCTCCGAGAGTGGTAGCAACGCCGACGCTGCCCCCGACTTCTGACGAGCTTGACCCGGAAGATTTCGCTCGAGATGTGCTGGTGGAGCTCATGAGGACGGCCGTGGAGAGGTTGAAAGAGACTGAAGATATCAGGTCGAAGGTCGAGGTGAGCCGTTCACCTTTGACTTATTATACTGCCGTTATCTTACTCGTCGTCGTTGCTGCCCAGGTGCTATCCGAGGTCCATCGTATTCTTTTACAAGATCCCGTTACAAAAGATGTTTTCAGAGAGCTAGACGGCTTTCTTGCTATCATTGGCGCCCTTTCAGCGCTGCACGCGCCCAGGCAGGGTCCTGTGGCTGAGCCAGAGGAACAGGTCGTGGAGGAGATGATGGAGGGTGCAAGGTTGGTGTTTGCTATTGCGTCGGAGGCGATGTGGGAGCATGAAGAGAATGTTAGATACTTCCAGGTGAGTTTAACAGTTTCCGTCATTGTTTGGAAGTATGTGTGGCGTGCGGGGATACATCAGTTCCTAGTATGAGTATGAGTCGGTGCTTAGGAAGACCTGTCATGCAGCTCTTTGAGCCAACTTGTGTTCATTCACAGTAACGAGTATACGTACTGTTGGTTCGACTTCTTCGAGATCAATCGCGGTTTCGTTGAAGTGTAAGTGTATATCTACGCCACAGTAGACGGCGTCACACCATACTATTCTCTACTCTCCTCATTT
This sequence comes from Stereum hirsutum FP-91666 SS1, assembly GCF_000264905.1. NCBI lineage: Eukaryota > Fungi > Basidiomycota > Agaricomycetes > Russulales > Stereaceae > Stereum > Stereum hirsutum. The sequence continues at coordinate 300,035 of NW_006763142.1, read as the reverse complement.
CTGATAAATCACTGATTTTCTTCACTCCCGCTGTCACAGCGTCATGTAGGTTACGACTCACTCGCCACCGCCCTCCAACCCTTGCTGTCTGACCCCCGCACCTCCGTTTCCGACCGAACTCGCGGCCTCATCCTCTCACTCGCCCTACACGACTTCTCCTTCGTCGCTCTATTCTCATCCATCCGCTCTTCCCTCACAAGCACCGCCTCCTCGAAACAAAACAAGACTCTCGATGCCGAGTCGTACACAAAACTCGACGCGCACATAACCTCGTTTCTGTCCACCACTTCCTCCACCACCGCCGCCACTGCATCATCATCGTCATCATCTTCCCTCCTTACACCCACTATCACCACCGCAAGACGTTCGCCGTCACCCCAGCCAAAACCACGGACCCTCCGCATCGCTCTCCCTCCGGGCCTCTTACTCCTCCATTCTACCCTTCCCACATATACAGCGGACCCTCTCCTGCACTACGCGGCCCATAAACTACTGGAACGACTAGCGAGCTCGAGTCATCGGAATTGTGTTCTTATGAGTACTGGTGGGTCGGGAATGGATCGTCTACTGAGAGATGTTTGGGTATGCTGGACGGGGAAGGGTAAGGATGGGGTCACGGAGGGGCGGTTGCCCAGCCAGCATCGGAAGGTTATGCAGAGATTGCTGAGGAGGTTGTTGGAGATGGGTGCGAGGACGGAGGAGATGAGGGGTATTTTTCAGAGTGTTGTGGTTCTGAAGAAGGATGCATCGCATCCACCGACTGGGAAGCGGATCGAAGACAAGGGCAAGGGTGCTGACGGGACAGATCCGAAGGAAAGTGGGGAGCCGGCTGGGAAGGTTGATCAGGGGAAGATGGAGTATGCTTTGGATTCGGAGGTCTTGGAAGTTTTGCGGACGGGGATGAAGATGCGATGGCCGGAACATTTTTCGATGGAGGGACGGGCGGCGGTCAAGTTCGTGGAAGAGGGCGTGAGGGGGTTGCCTAGTAATGGCTTTACTTTCATGGTGCATTCATTCGTTCCAACTTCAACGAAATAACATACCAAGGACGATTGAACACTGAACACTCTCCTTTGTGATAATTCTATTTAGATTTGGCTCCGCCTCGAGTCTCTGCCTACCCACCGGTCCCACTCCCTCTTCACTTTCTCTCTTCCCGCTTATACTGTCTTCAAAGTGTCGCTGCGTCCGGATGGGAGGCTGGACCTCTGGAGCTCAGAGGGGAATACGGAGTATACGACGAATGCGAGTATTGGGAAGGGGAAGTGGATACATGTAACGGTGGTTCATCATTCTGCGCGCGGAGTGAGGCCAAGCGTTCGTACGTGCCTTCAATTTCCTCTCTTCACTCCGTCGTGGACAGTTCTTACGAAAGAGAATATTGGGTTAACGATTACTGTAATGACTGTGCTATAGGTATATTCGTTGACGGAACACTCGAGACCGTGCACTGGCCTTACCCACGAGCAGACTTTGTTTCGCAAGTTGGGACGTATACAATTGGCGACGCGGCGGAAGATGTGGATACGAGTGTGAGCTGGAGCTTTGGGAGTTGTTGTCTCCTTGGGAAACCATTGGGTACGTCGCCTCTTCTGGCGACCCATTCTTGAACGCACATGCTGAACGCCTCAATTTCACATCAACCTGACGTGTCCTCCATACCTCGGAACATCGTATGTGGCGTCGGCTTGAATAGGCGACCATCTACCCCGATTTATACAGCACCTCTCCGCACGCTACACCTCCACCTTCCAATCCCGCAACCTCTCCACCTTCCTAACCTACGATGCCTCCACCTCCATGAACATGTACCTCGCCGCCATCGCCTCTCCCCCACCCTCTTCCTCGCCTTCCTCCTCATCACCCTCCACCCCTGCCGTCGGCTCTCCTGCAACGATGCACGGAAACTCTTTTGCTCGTGGCGGGCCACAAGTACAAGCACTCTCACGCCAGAATTCATATGCGTCCCAGGCGCCACAAAGCCCATCTATGTCGTATGCCTCACAGACTATTGCCAGACATGGGGGAGTTACGAATATTGCGGGATCGGCGGCGGAGGCGGCGGCGTTGTTGAGGGCTATTAATGAGGGAATTGGGATCACGGACGATACGATCGTGTTTTCGATCACGCCTGGCGTGTTTCCGAACACCGATCTTATGAATAGGAGTTCTGGTAGTGGTGAAGGTGCAGGTGAAGGTGCGGAGGAGGAAGAGAAAGATGGAGTATGGGTGGATGAAGGGAATCCGTTTGTGAAGGAGGGGGACGTGGTGCCTGTGAGGCCGAGGTGTGTGGATCAGGCGATGTGGGAGGTTGGAGGGGCGGGTGTCGCGCTGAGGTTGGTGCAGCTGGCCCAGGTACGATCCATCCTTTTGCGCATCTCCTTGTTTTTCACAACACCCAAGTGCTGGTTGGCTGATTCGCTTTTTCGTGGGGCATTGCAGACACCGCATGAGCTGTCAAGGACGCTGGGCATCTTGACGGACGGATTGAAGTTTAGCTGGCAAAACTCGGAGGACATGGAGCGAATACGTGAGTCCTGAATCTACCTTGATACATCTAATTCTTTTTCTTTTTATTGATGATCTGTCCCTCTGGTAAAGGAGGATACGATATTCTGGGCGCCATGCTCAAGAGCAAAGCCGACTTGATCAATATGACGAGTTTCGAGACCTTATTTGAATTCCTTGGGTTGAGATTTGGGTCGCCTGAGTGAGACTCGCTTTTTTACTCTGAACCTTTCCGTTGGCTCATTACTGACGTTGATCCGCGCTTCCTGTCAGTAACTCAACGGTCTCGAATCCACTCGCCTATCGCACCATCGCCCTCGACTTCGAACTCTGGTCACGGACCCCTCAGCCCATCCAACGCGTGCATCTCCAACACTTCACCACGCTCATTCAAGGCAGCAGACACAAGAGGTTCAATATCAAGCAGAGGATAGGGAAGCTGAGCCCAAGCTTGGTTAGGCGGTTGCTGTTTATTTGGCAGACGGGCTGGTACGGAGAGGAGGCGATGATGGGTAGTGCCGGTAAGAGGGACGGAACGTTGGAGGGTGTAATTGCGGTGGCGATGAAGGGGATGTTTAAGGTTGATGAGACTATCAAACCTATCGTTTCGTACTTGGCGGCGAACTTACATGAGCGTACGTCAAATTCCATCTACTCGTCTCCTAGTCCCACCGTGCTCACCTTGTTGGCACATGGATCTTCACGCCTTAACAGGCGCTCCTGCGGTAGCGTCTCCTGTCTCTGTTGTTTCGCGTATCTCGCAAGACCATACGCGTGAAAAGGCCGAACGCATACTTGTCCTTCTAGTTTCTCTGCTTTCCAACTCACCCACTCATTACAACACCTTTGCCTCCGCCTTGCCTCTCACACGTATCTGCCTTCTCCTTCTGGGCGACCGTCCTACTCCAGTCGTCGCCATCCAGGTACTCACTTTGATTGATGTGAGCCTGACGGCATCGAGGAGCTTCAATCGAAAATTCGAAATCGTCAGTGGCTGGACGCTGTTGAGGACTGTGTTGCCGTATGCATGGAATGAAGGTGTGCACAAGGTGGCGTTCAGGATTCTGCTGGGGAGGACTGGGGCTAGTGCGCACGATATTGAGAATGGGAAGAGGAGGAGTGGAGCGAAGAAGGAGGAACCGGCGGTGGTGGTGTGTCCACAGATCATGCCTGCGGTCTTTGCCAGTTTGCAGAGGGTACTGGGTGTAGTGGCAAACCATGTTCCACCTTTGAACCCGATCGATGAGTCTAAAGCACTCGGTGAGTCTCTTTCTCGTCGCCAGGAAAACAACGCTGAGACATTTTGTCTGTGATTGTAGAGCCAGAAGCCGTCGCGGAACTTCTCCTCGAAGAGTTACTCAGCTTGCAACTTAGCTGTCCGACGTTCCGACAGGTCTACAAGTCCCAGCAGACCATTGAGATTTTTGTCCAGGCGTTCAGGTCGTTTGTCAAGGCACTCAACTCTGCTGTCGTGATCGAGCAGAGGACGATCAGGATGCTGGAGAAGTTGATGCATTTCGGTGTGACGATTGCGATGGACAACGTCGTCGCTGGGAACCAGAAAGCGGAGGTGAGCGCTTCCAAGTACACCTCGCAGGAAAATTCCTGGGTTCTGACTGCCTGATTTGAAACGTGACGTTGGTAGATTCTTGAAGTCATCAAGTCCGCTGAGGTTATCACCAGCGGCGACAGGCCTGGAAGCACTGATATCGACCCCTCTCTCGTCTCTGATAAACGGAGCAGGCTCAATCGACTTTCATCCGCGAGACTCAGCGTTCAGGTCAGCGAACGAACGATTCAAAAGTCCATGGCACGGATGGTCCAGTGGAGGCAGACGGTGATCACGGCGGAGAAGAAACGGCTGAGGAAGAACGTTCTTGATCTGTGAGTTGATTGATCATTTTTTTGGAGTGTGAAGCTCCTGACAGTGTATGTGTGGGTATGTGCCAGGCGAGAGAACCACCGACAAGTATCGAGGTTGAATGACTGGATCGTCCCACTTACGACAGAGCGAGGGCTCTGGGAGATCCCGGAAGAACGGACCTGGCGACTTGATGAAACTGAGGGACCGTATAGAGTTCGGTAAGTTACCCTTGGTGGCTTACAATGGTGTCATAGGTTTAATGTGTTATGCTATAGCAAGAAGCTCGAAGCTGACAACGACCTGATGTCGAGGTTCAAGCCGACCGACAACGAGCATCTGCGAGGCCTAGAGGCACCAGCGCTAGACGAGCAGTCTACGTTCCGCGTGGAAGCACCTTGGTCAGACTCTTATGAGATCTCGGCGACCGACGTTGAAGGTTAGTACGGCTTCGAATAATATCTACGCACATTGCTGACGTCCAGTGTGATGGCGCATAGAGGACCGTCAGCTAGCGGAAGAAGTCGTGGATGATCGGCATCGTCGTGTTCGACATGATCTTGAGGCCGGAGACGTGATTGAGGCAGTTGCTACTGTGGCCCGTATTAGTGGCGTAGACTCTTCACGTAGCTCGTCTTATTATTCTTTATGCTTGATCTGCACTGACAAAAACTACCTCTTTCCAGCTGGTCTTCTCATCTTTGGAAAAACTCATCTATACATGCTGGACGGCTTGGTCGAGAATAGTGATGGTGAAGTCATTGATGTTCACGACGCACCGAAAGAGCTATTCTTTGTCCCCGGGAGTCTCGTTGAACTTGACGGCATTCAGAGGGCTCAGCGATGGTATGATGCCTTCACTCACCTCATCACGGCTTATTGACGAAGAGATTATCTACCAGGACCTACGATCAAGTGGCCAGTTTTAGTGACAGGACGTTCCTCTTCCGTGACGTGGCGTAAGATTTTCTACAACTACCCACACCGGAGTCTACTCTAATCTCGAAATTCTGGGTGGCTTCAGTCTGGAGATATACTTCAAAGATAGTCGGTCGTTGCTCACAGTCTTCCTCACGAAGCGCCAGAGATCCGAGGCCAACCAAAGACTGTCATTGACCGTCAATGGACAACGGTATAACGAATTGTCTACGCCCGGTCTGCTCAGGTCCCCACTCATTGGTCGCATGAGTGCGAGGGTGAGATCTGGGTTCAGGGCAGACCAGTTGTCGGGGGCACAACGGAAGTGGCAAGCCCGTGAAATGAGCAACGTGAGTCATATTGGGCATAAATAATCAGCTCTCGTTCTTACTGACTTCGTCGATGGCTGCTCAGTTCACTTACCTCAGTATCCTCAATCAAATTTCCGGTGAGTTGCAGGTGCTCTTATATCTGCCTCGATTAGCTGAACGATTTGTTCTTAAGGTCGAACTCCCAGTGATGCTACACAATATCCTGTGATGCGTGAGTTTACATGTCGTACATATGCACTCCCCAGGTGTACTTATACGTTCCCTAGCTTGGGTATTACAGGATTATAGTTCCGAAACTCTTGACCTCTCAAAACAGGAAACCTTCCGAGAGTGAGCACACTTCCTATATGATGCCCGTTACACCTTATGGTAATTATACTCCTTCCAAGTCTCTCCTTGCCTATGGGTGCCCTCACCGAAGCACGCCGCGAAGCCGCCACATCGCGCTACGACAGCCTAGCCAGCGTGGGAGAACGACCTTTCCACTACGGAACGCACTTCAGCTCGTCGATGATCGTTTGCCACTTCTTGATCAGACTGGCTCCGTTCACTAGTATGTTCAAGACACTACAGGTGCGCCGTTGAATACATTTCATGGTGGTTTGTGGCGTTAAATGTCGGTGGTGATTTGTGCGCAGGGTGGAGACTGGGATCTACCAGACCGATTGTTCAGGTTTGTCACTTGCTTCTCCTTCGGCGTTGCTCGCTGACTGTAATGGGCAGCAACATCGCTCGCGCATATGATTCTGCCGCAAAGGACGTTCGTGGAGATGTTCGAGAACTAATCCCAGAGTTTTTCACATGTCCAGAGTGCGTTTGAACTGCTTTCTGTGAATTCTCTCGTATTGAGCTCATCTACTCATGTCACGCAGGTTCCTTGAGAACTCGAAAAATATCGACTTTGGTGTTCAACAGGCCAATGGCGAGCGGATACACCATGTGAAGTTGCCACCATGGGCAAAGGACGACCCGCTGCTCTTCATCACGCTCAATCGCCGGGTAAGTGAAAGCGGTCAAAATAAAAGATTATAGAACTGACGATGTGGCGGAATGCTTAGGCTTTAGAGAGCGACTATGTCAGCGAACGATTACCAGCTTGGATTGATCTTATCTGGGGCATCAAGCAACAAGATCCTGCAGCAATAAATGTATTTCATCCTTTGAGCTATGAAGGGTCTATTGGTGAGATCTGAAGCTCTGTCTTCAATTGATCAACGAGCTGAACATGCTATCAGATTTGGACACCATCACTGACGAACTCGAGCGAGAAGCGACTATTGGAATCATCCATAATTGTGAGCTATTTACGAAGAACTTTACAATGGTCGGATCTAACAAATGTCTGCCTTAGTCGGACAGACGCCAAGAAAGCTCTTCAATGTGCCTCATCCTCCACGATTCAACCATGGTCTCTCAACTCTGCCCCTCGGAACACTACATGGGATCGAAGAGGATCATAATCTGTTGACCCAGAGTGTCAAGACCGCTGCTCGTGGTAAGACATGCGGTTCTTCTACGTTGAATCTTAGGTAGTAGCTGAGTTTAATTTTTGTTTGTTTGTTGTTAGATCTCGGAGCGGATACCCCAGTCCGGGATCTAACGGTTGACATGATCGGCGAGAGAGTCATTCCTCATCCCGAAGGAGTGTTGTCAGTGCCCTCTGTTCCTCACGAGCAAATCGAGTGGGGATGGAGTCGAACAGGCAGGGCAGCACCTGAGGGTTTGAGAGTTGTTGTAGACCGCAAGGCATGTTCACATCGTTCCTTTCCCAAGTCTATTTCGCTTACGCGCTATTTAGGTCGTCCAAGTCATAGAGGGCATAGACTGTACCTGTGCTACCTTCCCAGACTCCGACAATCTCATCACAGGCTCATCCGATCATATCCTTCGTCTTTGGCGCATTTCACGAGTTCCACATCCTGGAACCACCGGCATCACTATGACGAGTACGCTACGAGTCCATACAGCTCCAGTGTCGTGTGTGACGGCGTCAAGAGCTTGGTCTGTTATCGTCAGTGGGTCGGAGGACGGTAGTGCGGCGATCTGGGATCTGAACAAGGCGGTCTACGTGAGGAGTATCTGGCACGGACGAGCTGATGAGACGGTGGATGGGTCGAAGGTTCACCTGGCGAGCGTCAATGAGAGCACTGTGGGTCTACTTCGCTGACCGGCCTCATTCGTAAATGACTAACCACGGGCGTCTTGCGTGTAGGGCTACATCGCCACCTGTTCTCGTATAAAACTCTGTCTTCACACTGTCAACGCCCGACCCATCGCTTCTCTCGACCTCACATATTCTTCTGCACTTCCTTACCTTCCACCGCAAATCACATCTCTCGCCTTCCTGGAGCGCGAGTACTCATATCTCGGCGTCCTGGCCACAGGCGGTCCGGATGGTAAAATCACGTTGAGGACTTGGAATACTGATAAAACCCCTGAGGGCGAAAAGGCAAAGTGGGAGTTCGTGACGCTGAGGATCTTGGAGGCTCGGGAGACGGGGAGGGAGAAGTTGATGATTATGTCGTTGCGTTTCGTTGGGTGAGTGATTCCTTTGCCTGGATTTGAGACTTAGAATCGTCGCTCATGAAGTCTGATCGTCGTGTGTAGGGAACGTTTATACCATGGTGATACTAACGGGAAGGTATATGCTTGGGATCTTCCTGATTAAGCGGAATTCACTGGGCACGGCTACACGTCTAGAGTAGATTCGTTCGTTCTGTCGCAGCGGCCCTTCGCACACTGTACTACTACACATCGTTCATATTCGACATCTATTTCATGTTCCTGTCAGCTTCAGCCAAATAAACAGGGCGTAAGGTCTTTGTCGAACAGCATCGAGACTAAACCTGGGTTGCATGACAATCTGGGTAAGAAGCAAAAACGGAGACAAGAATAACGTCATGACCACCGCAGGACTCGAACCTGCAGCCTTTTGATAGCGAGAGACAATCGAAGTCAAACGCGCTACCATTGCGCCAGGTAGCCATAAATTGTAGTGAGACGCAATAACTACATGTTGTTGAGTAGCGCACGCTCAAATACTTTCAATCCACGGGCAACGGGAGCAATTGTAATCTGGCTAATATCATGCCGGTATCGTGCAAGTTCGCGTGCCATTTCAACCACGGATGTAGCCCTGGTCCCACCGCAATCCCGTTGAGACGGTGCCCCTGACTTTCTTCTTGACCACCACATCGCTGACATATACTTGGTCAATAATACCACCTTTTATGCCTTGGAACACAATTACCCTCAACGATGGTGCGCGTATTTATCGGTGGTTTGGTGAATTCATCTTACGAGAATGTTCCCATTTCGTGTAGGACATGCGATGCCCACCATCGCGTTCGGCACTTGGAAGCTTGGAAACGGCCAGGGTCCGATTGATCAAGTAGAACAGGCCCTCTCTGTAGGCTTCGACCACATTGGTGCGTTCAGTGCTCTCTTCAACGATGCTCAGTGTCGAGAGCTGACTGAAGCGTCTGCTCGATTTCACATTTGCGTATAGATACGGCTCAAGCATACGGAAACGAAGAAGAGGCTGGAAGAGCCTTTCACGAGTCGGGACTTGCTCGTTCTGACGTCTTCATCACTACAAAGTTCTCTGGAAGGGATGGGCTAGATATCGAGACGAGTATTCAGAACAGCTTGAAGAATGTACACAAATATTTCCCAGCCATATCTTTCCACTCGTTATGGTCCCTAATCGTTGGAACATGCATAGTTGGGCGTATCTTACGTCGACCTATATCTCATCCACCACCCACGCCTCGCCACGCCCGATATCCCAACTGCGTGGGCGAAGATGGAGAAGTTGAAGAGCGACGGCCTGGCGAAGTGCGTTTCTTACCTTTTAGCTACACCCACTTCACCTCCGTTCCCATCGTCATTCTCATTCGTGGTCTGTCTTTCCGTTTTTTAACCATTCTTCTCACGGATGTGCACTCTTGGGTTGCAGGAGTATTGGCATAAGCAACTTTGGCGTCGCAGAACTGGAGACGCTCCTCGCATCCGCGAAAGTCAAGCCTGCTGCCAATCAGGTGTGCTTCACTCTCTGCTTCCCTTGCACCTCCGCCTTTCCCTGTCTCGTTCGCAATCATGGCGCTCGCAAAACTCCCAGCTCAACCACATGTACAACGCATCCTGTTCCAAATCCGTGGCACGCAGCTCCCATCCAAAAATAACCTCAGCCTTTTATAATTACCTGGCCCCGCACAATGTGGCGTAGCGCCACCCCCTATCATCTCCGTCCTCTGCTCCCTTCCGACAATTTTATTCATTTATTTGCATGACCTTGAGACACCAACACTAACCTCCCTTCACTTTCCGTGAACAGATCTTGCTTCACCCCTACGTCTACCTCCAACAAGCACCCATTCTCGCCACTGCGGCCGTGCATGGGATTACTATCGAGGCGTATAGCGCGTTGATGTGCGTCGCCTTGATTCTCTCTTTGACTGTTCATTCGTATCCTGCCCGGCATCCTCTATCCAACCAATTAAATCCCGTAACACCGCAACCAATCCCTTCCTTCACATCTCCGTCTCCCTCTTGACTGTCCAACAATTCACTACTAAAAGCGCTCTTCTCGTCCATCTCTATCAATATGCAACTTGCTAATGGACATAAAGCCCTCTGACCTCCGAACCTGGCGGACCAGTTGATAAGCCTGTGAACGATATCGCGGCACGGCTCGAGACGACCCCGGAGCAGGTTCTCCTGGCGTGGGTGAAGGCGAAGGGCGCGGTCGTCGTCACGTGCGTTTAACACCTTTTCTTTTCTTTTCACTGTGTATGTCTTAGAATTTGCTCATTGATGCGATTTTTCTGGACTTGAATAGAACGTCGAGCAAGAAAGAAAGGTTGCAAGGATATCTCGCTGCTGGAGACCTCCGTACGTCGTTGATTTTCTCCTCACTTTCCCCACCCACTAACTACCTTCGACTTTGCATCCTGTTTCATTCTCCTCCTCGCCACGCTGATTCGTACTTTCCTCTATTTCTTCGTTCACTTTCTCTTCCTCCGTCCTTCTCGTTACCACGGAACACAGAGCTCACCCCTGAAGACATTGCTTTCATCGACGCCGCTGGCGCCCGCGGAGCCCGTCAACACAAAGCGAGATCCTTGATAAGGAAGGTTGCAGGTGTCGCCATTGTCGGGGCGGTGGCGATCAAGGGTTTGGGATTACTGGGGGTTTTGTGAGTATATGAGTAAGGGTACATTTGGACGGAAATGATACTGCTTGCTTTGGGTGCTATGGGGAGAAGTTCTTTGGGCTATCATATCGTGGTTGTGTTTGTGGATCGGGAAGGCGGAGTATATAGCGGTTGTGCTTGCTTGTATGTATATTGTGCGCGTAGTCTGTATGCTCATCTGTACTGTGATGGATTGGTGATGGATTTGTTGTCAGCGATAGTATGCAAGTGTGCTATTGTTTGATTATTATAAAACGTGCTTATCTGTTGCTTATTGTTCATGTTTCGTCTGTCTGCATAGAACCGTGTTTAAGGATTTATAAGGTTCTGATGCATGCGAGCTGCAGACAGTTGGCACAATATCGGTGGAGGCGGTCAGCTTCTCGGGCCCGAGGTGCCACATACAGCGAGCTTGAACGGGTGGCGATCGAAATTCTGTCATCCGGGAGTTGCCGCTCAGGCCCAGTTCGGCGCTTCACGGGATGTTTCCTCTTTTTTGGTGCCGTCGTCTGAGCTGTGATCATTTTCTCTGTGCTATCTTTTCGTCCATACTTGTCCATCATCTCGAGATAGACACACCTGTCTGCGTCGGTTTGAGGATCGCCAGTGATACGGACAGTGACGGCCATGGTCGGTCCCGGCATCATGTCATGTCTTCAAGCTATTGCCTTTTGGGTGCAGACCAACCTTCCTCCCACCCTTCCTTCCGTAACCAGTGTCTATCGCGGGTATGTGACGGCTGCGCGGGTACAGGCAATAGAATTTGGGTGCGTCTTGTTTCAGTTTCTAGCACGAGCCTCTTTGTCCCCCTTTTAATTGTACACAGTGGCCGTTGAAACTATGCCGTCCAAGAACATGTTATACCTCTCCCACTCATACACCAACCGGATGCTATCATTCAAAGGTTGTTTATGTCTAGCGAACTTCAGCGCTACCGTAACTCTGGTCAATCACCTTGAGGCTTAAAATGCATCCCACGGGAGGGCGTTTAGAAAGGTCACGGCCTTCATTGCGGGTCGAGAGATGCCACCCTGGTTTCGAATGAAGGTACTGCATGCCAGTACTAGTCCATGACAGTTTCTTAGCCTTTGGCGGTACCGATATACCCCGGTGATACCATGTCCGTATGTCTCATGGTGAGCGTTGATACGCCCCCCAAACGTGAAGTTAGAGTAGGGAGGGGAGCTGGCACAAAAGCATGACTCAGAAGCTACAGGCGATCGCGGACTGCTGATACTAATATATAACTCAGGTCCTGAGGTCAATGGTATGTCTCTTCCTGACCGATATGTTCTCCATCTCAAAGAGAGCGTCTCTAATCAGAGACTTCGAGGTGGGGCACTCTATAACCTGTCGCCCATAAGGGGTCAAACGGCCCGCAATGTTCTTTCCTCAGCCTCCTGCCTTCACACCCCTTCACACTTTAGCTGCCTCAATCTTCCCGCTATACGCTACACCGGTATCGGAAAGTCGTTCAACAATTATAACCAGCTTCTTTTATCCCGCCGCGGGAACGTGTTAACAGATTCGAATCCAGAGTCTACCTCCGGTGGAGTGGGAAAACGCTAGGTACCTCTTTGTCGTTGATCCACGCAAAAATGCCTTCTCCGTTGCAATATTTTCCCATTGGCCCGTGCCGTAATATGGTCTACACACACTAGTCTCATACGACGAACCCCCCAAGTATGACGCTGGCATCGTTCTCTCCATGAGATGAAACGCAGAGCTTCGACGTGGGTTATAGCTTAATAATTATTGCTTGTCGGTCTATCCACGTTGCAGGGTGCATTGCGGGTTCGAGCTGGCTTGTTTCGGTGCGGGCATGCTCGTAGGTTATGACAGGTATGAGGCAGCATGGACACGGACTGCGTGTTGTAACTTGTGACCGATATACTAGGACTTTGAAGGCATAAGCTCGAGCCTATGCGATTGCTTCGTTCTAAAGTTGTCCTTAGGGCGCTCTAGGACACCTGCCCTCAACCCATATCTCCTTGCAGAATATTCAGTGCTTCAATTGCTCCATGTGGTCTGGTACGTCTGTTATAAGTACGAGGTAAATGTGGACTTCCTACCGTCATCCCCCATCGAGTTTGCAAACCTTTCTTATCCCTCTACTACGAAATGGAACATAAGAGCCCTGCGAATGGAGGAATATTCCTCGAGATAGATGGGATACGTAGGCTTGTGGAGACGATGGCGCAACTGCTTTGGATCGTTTTGTTGTGAGTATATCGCCCTCGATCCATTTAAAGTAAGCCGAATGACGATTGGTATTTCTAGCAGTGACGCTAGCCGTGACAAGTGCGTACCACAAGAGCCCTTACCCGAAAGATGACCAGACAGTAGACTCCTCGTTTTCAGTTACAGATCCAAACAGACAAAGTATGTAACCACCGAAGCGTTATATCCATGGCACCAAAGCCTGATCTTACGTCGTATAGGTCTTCGTCCGCTGGCAAGCAGCCTACATCCAACTCCATTGGGCAACCTTTGGCAAGACCCGCCAAGCCAGTGTAAGACGGAATTTCATATCGCTGAGCTATCCGAAATCACCCTCACGCTCATATGTGTCTTGAGCAGACTCGCTCCACCTTTCTACGCCCTCATAATCGGTATAGACGAATATCCTGACCGCGCAAAGCTCCATGGTGCCGTCGCGGATGCGGAAGCCATGAAGAACTATCTTCGAAAGGAACTGAACGTGCCCGATGACCAGATTATCAACCTTTACAACTCACATGCCACACGCAGCCGCATCATCGAATCATGGAAGTCCTTGTACATGAACACGAGGATTCATAGAGGAGATCCTATTTTGATATATTTTGCAGGCCATGGAGCAAGCGCGAATGCTCCGAGTCAATGGACAGAGATGGCAGGGGGACGGAATGCGAAGATCCAGCTGCTTGTGCCGTATGATTATGATGGTGAAACGGTGCAGCCGATTGCAGATGTGACGCTAGGGTATTTGTTGGATGAGCTGTCGAAAGCGAAGGGAAACAACATTGTAAGCATCTTTTACCGACTGGTTTGAATACGCTGTCCGTTACTCTCTTTGAGATATAGTTTATTGATGGTGTCACGTTCTTCTGGCCATCAGACCGTCATCTTCGACAAATGTCACGCAGCGTCCGGAACCAGAGCAGACAAAAACGATCCAAGCCTACTTGTTCGAAGCATTGAATGCAAGAATTCTCTCCCGGGCAACCTCGACGAAGACGTCTTGGGTAACACACAACGAATCGTTCCCCGCGCTGCCGCACCTGCTTGCCAGGGTCAGGCACTCGGGTCACATATTCTGTTGGCGGCTTGTGGAGCAGACGAGTATGCTAAAGAGCAAAAGTGCAGGGGTTGGTTCACGAAGGCTTTGTTGGAAGTTTTGTACAGGGTCGGAGCGGAGAAATTGACCTACTCCGACCTGATGAAGAGGCTTCCCGATCTGCCCGGGTAAGTGTTCTGATCACTCCATACATCCATTGATGTCTGCTTATATGTAGTATTGACGTATGATATGGTAGGCAAAATCCGCACTGCGAGGGTGACCATCGCGATCGTCTTCTGTTCGATGGCAAAGCACCGAGCCAGAGCCGTACCATGTACCCAGTACGGGTCAGCACGTTCGAAGGCAAGTCTGTGTATACCATGGGCGCCGGTGCGGCCGTAGGCATCACGAAGGGCAGTCAGTACGCTATCTATCAGACGCCCGACGCGTCTACAGATCCAAAGAACAGAATTGGGATTCTCGTAGCTGAAGGAAAGCCTGCAGCATTCGAAACAGTTCTGACCGGCTTCTTGGAGGGCCAGTTCGATGAGAAGGGATGGGCAATACAGACTCGTGCAGGGGAGGAAGAAGATCTACGAGTTCGTATCGTCATGAGCAACAAGCTCGTTCCTGTGTTCAAGAAACTTGCGGAGGATATGCAGAGCAGGTCGGGAGAAAAACAAGGGATCCTTCTAGTCGACGACGACACTGCCGATCTTGACGTCTCACTGGACCAGGAGAATCGAGTAGTCTTCAATGTCCCCCAGGGCGCATGCACGCAATACGGACACTCTAGACTTCCCAACACCCTTCCACCCGATGTCGATATGATCTACCCAGTCATACGGTCCGCTGCACGCTACTATTGGCATCTTAAACGCTCGGCTCCTGCCTCCGAGTCTCGCGGTCTATCTAGCCTAGTGCGCGTCGAGTTCCACGAACTGATGCAGGAGAATGACGGATGGGATGGTCAGCTTCGACCGATATTGAAACCGGTGGAACCCCTCGTCGATCTCAACCCAGCCAATGTTGTTGACCTCATTGTTGGAGATGGCGGGAATAAGATGTATGGATTCAAGGTATCGAACATTAGCGCGACTCCTTTGTACGTTTCCGCATTCTACTTTGATAACAGTGATTTCAGCATCCGTGAGTCCTATTACTTGGTCATCATGTCTATGTATTTATTCTGATATTTTACTTGGTAGTCCCGTACTACCAGCCTCCTCTCGGGATAAACAACCATATAGACCCGTCTATCCCTGCCAATGGCTCCCTCACAATTGGATACGGTGCAGGCGGAGGAATGCCTTTCACGTACTACCTCCGTCCCGAACAGAATATCGACGTCGGATTCCTGAAGCTCTTCATTACCAATGTCCCTGTCGATCTCAGCGACCTGCCTCAACCGTCTCCTTTTGAGGATCCCGCTCGTGCAACGGACATAGCGGCGTTTTCGAAGCCTCTGCTCGTGTGGGATACGGTCCTCATCACTATGGTTCAGCGGAGATATGCCCCCAACTAAGAACGAGGTCTGTTGCTCAGTCTTGGGACCTACATGGTACGTACATCAGTCCGTTTACATGGACTGTCATTGAGGAGCCTGACATCGCAGACTTTCAGACGATTTGCGAGGCGCTCATGCCCCTTACGATTTGTTCGGTCTCGGTCTCATACGTCCATTTCATTCTGATCCAAACTATTATTGACCCGGGGATTGGATTCCATCGAAACACGAGTATCAGAAAAAATGGACAACTTGTTTGCACATGGAGCTGATGCCACACAGGCAAACATTCCATGGTATGTACAGCAACTTACGAATATACGAAGAACGACGTACAGTATAAAACGAGGCAACCAGAACTACGGAGCCATTCACACTCAGATGCCCTTGCCCTTCACGAAACACACCCAATCAGCCGTCTGACTCGAAACACGGCCCAACTCCTTGAAGCCATTGGAGCGATAGAAGGCTTCCTGAAGAGCCAGGGCGGTGAGAACGTATCGCATAGCAGTTGTTATCGAGCGTGTAAATTCGCACCTGCGCCTTTCCAGCTGCTCCAAGCGCGAGATAAGATTCTTCCCTGACAGCCTGTATCAATTCGTGTGAGCGAGATGCGGGAATTCGAGTGTTGAAGAACCACGGAAATACCCTATGATATACGGCGTCTATGTGAGCAGAGGCTAGTCCTCGTCTTTCGTAGTCCGGATGGGTAGCAATGATTTGCGCGAACCAGTTGTCTGTCCTCGTCTGTCGATGGAATATGAAGATCAGAGATTTAACAGTCTCAAGTTCATACCGATAACAGACCTTTTCACCCAGATATTTCTCAAAAAAGCCAACAACCTTCGGCCTGGACTATCGAATATAAGTAGTTGAGAAGGCGAAGACAGCAGAGACGTAGTAAAACTCACGATGTTTCTCCACCAATTGATAGCTTCATCCGACAGAAGAGTGAAATATTCCTCAAGCTCTTCGCTGTACAAAACATTTCATAATAGGACGCGGCGGACAGCGGGAATCTGCACACAAACTTACGTTCCGTATAGCTCGTGCCCGGGGAGAAACCACACTCCCACCGACATAATCTCCGCCGTTCCATCTGTGGCGACCCACACTTCGCCATGGTGGAGACCAGCCAGGACGTGTGCGCGCCACAAGGGCTCAGCGAGGGTCAGGTTATTCCCAGTAAACATGTTGACAACGTTCTCTGTTGGTATGATTCGTGAATCGTCGACGAGAAGTCACTACGGCGAGTTGACGATAAATGAGACATACGTCCATCGAAGGCTCTCACCACTAACGAGACGATCGAGTCGAGTTCTTCATCTGAGGCATATTTGAGCGAGCCAATGAGCCGATACGTCTCGAATCTGGAGAGGGATGGCCAAACTCACCTGTAGGATCGACGATTTGTTTGACTGATATGTTGGCCATAGTCGAGGCTTGCTTCGCGAGGAACAATAACCCAACGTGAACATGCGGCCCTTATAGTTTGATGAACTTGAAGAAGGTCAGCCGTCACTGGCAGTCTCGGACCGAAAGACTTCCTCTCATGGGTGAGCGGTCCCTGTATGGATAGTCACACGTAGCAGTGATGCTCATGGACGACTTCCCAACTCTATCACTCCATGAAACCCGAGGGATCAGGTAAAAAAAGGGGGTATACTTATACATGAACGTTCTACGCGCAACCTGGGAAGAGCGGAAGACGATAGTATCAGAGGAGTGCCCACCGCCATTTGAATGTTGGTGCCATCTGAGCGAGTACTGAGTGGTGGCGAGTGAGGAAGAACAGACCGTGCTTGCAGTGAGTAAGTAGAGGCAATTTGCGAAATTTCAGACTCCGCCTTACTAGAATCGCTCATCCCCTATGTCGTTCTTTACTTTCGACCCTCCACGAGTGGATGTAAGTGGCCAACCCACACCACGGCAAAACAAACCTTTCTGACCATATAAGCGTTTAAGTGCTAGCAATGACTTACTCTTGCCCTCGTGTCCTCACCCACACCCTCACACACTCATTGAAGCTTCCATAGTCAGAGAGTATCTAATCAGAGAGCTAGAGGAGGAAGTATATAATTCACAATTCACAACCGACAACCGACAATCCAAAATGCACAATACTTACGAGACCAGACCATACGCAAATAAAAGAAAGAAAACACACGCACACGCACACAATGTCGAAGGCTTAAAAAAAAGGAAAGATAATAGACAAACACGATCCGATATGTATATGTACACTTCCTGGACTGAAACACGAACCTGATGTATATATGTGGGGGTGGGTATTTTAGACGGCCACCATAATCTCACCAAACACAATGACGAACCGAACCGAACCGGAATAATGCACTATGTAGATGTGTCATGTAAGGAATGTAATGTAATGTAGACGGGCGGGAAAACACGAGCGAAGCGAATGAGGACCGAGACGACGATGGCCGGGAGGAGACCGAGATATCGGTGTAGGCAAGCCGCAAGAATGAGATTGTCGAGATGAGATGAGACGGAGATTGGGTGGGCGAGCGGGTCCGTGGCTGGGTGGTCCGTGGGTGGATGGTTCGTGGGCGGGTAGATGGAGGGAGGGAGGGAGGGGTCCGTAGGTGTGCAGGCGGATGGAGGGGTTTGGGGTTTGGGGATGGAAGTGTGAATGTGAATGAGGATGAGGACGTAGAGCGTCCAGAAGTCCAGAAGTCCAAACCGCAACCAAACTGAGAGGGTGTGATTGTGGGATTGACTAGTCACTGCCAATGTTACCGACTTACCGTCAAGGGAGGGTCCTCACCGCCAGGTCATGATCAGGGAGAACCGTCACTATAGTGTGGCGTGGTGAATCGTGCGATGGTAGAACATAGGACATCCTCGACGTCGTCGGTAATGAGGCCTGAGGTCTCCGCTGGCCTCAGGTAGGATGGTATGATGGTATGGTGTGACGGTGAGCGACCCAAACCACTATCAAGACTTCCACTCTGCTCGACTCGGGTTTGTGTTATGTTATGTTGTGGCGTGGCGTGGTGCAGCACGATGGCAGTAGGACGGTGGTGCAGTGCAATGCGCTGGTGGTGGTCCGCATCGTCGATGTTGGGCCCGGGGCCAGCAATGGCAATGGGACGATATAGGAGGGCAATGGGGTTGAAGGGTCATCATTGATCGTGATATAAGACATGAACGAGAATAATTGAAAGAAAGGGAATAATAACGAGACGGGACGCGGAACTGGACAGATCGAAAGGCCAAAATATCAAAAGGGGACGGAAAGAAGGTCAAGAGGGAACGGAAAGAAGGTAATCAGGGAGAAAGAAAGGTAGAAAGGGAAAAGGTAACGGAAGGATCGGGAGAGGAATGGGATGGGAAACGGGAATGGGAGTGAATGTGAATATATGTACAGAGAAATGTGCATGGGGACGAGAAAGTATATGTATATGTAGGTGGTCGAAACGGGACGGGACTGGAGGCAAAATCCGAGCAGGATGATGAGATAGATGGACGACGAGGGATGAGAATTTGAGAAAGGAGAGCGTAATAGATGCGCCGCGGGGAAGTAAATATCTATCGGTGCGTCACCTCCTCACCGCTTCCTCTTAACAACCCTATCCCCCTCCTCCCCCCTTCTGCCCATCACCGCACTCCCACTCCCTCCGCCATTTGTCCCTGCGCCACCACCCATCCCCCCAGACAACTCACTCCCCTCCCCATCCGCACTCCCACTCCCGCTCCCCTCATCACCATCAACAAGCATCCCCACATCCTCCTCCTCCCTCTCATATCCATCCGCATCTGCATCGACAAAGGCCGAATCTTCCAAGCCCTCGCCATCCCTCTCAAACCCATCCCTTTCATACCCCTCATCCATCAACCCATCAAACTCATGTTCGTCCGAGATTTCCATCTCCATCATCTCTTCTTCCGGTAACCCCCTGGTGTTAGCATTGCGAGTCCTTCGACCCCTACGGCCAACGGTAGCCCCCGCGCCTTCTTCGACTTCAGTCTCCGCCCCCGCTCCTCCTTCTTCCCTTTCACGAGCTGAGAGAGTAGCAGCCGCCGTCGCAAGCGCCAATATCCCCGGCGCGACCGGTGTCTGTCCCCCAATATTGATCCCTGCCCCTCCCATCCCTCCTCCTCCAATCCCGCCTGCTCCTCCTCCGATCCCTCCTACCCCTCCTCCAATCCCACCTGCTCCTCCTCCAATCCCACCTGCACCTAGTTCAACGACCGGCGTCCCAATCTCTCCCAACTCCGCAATATCGTCATCGGATTTAAGGTTCAACGAGACCGTATCCACCTCGACGTCCTCCTCCAGATTCGCGAACGTCCGACAGAGAGGACAGGAGAATGCTGGATGATGTGTTTCGAGGAGGGGTCGGATGCATTTGTAGTGGAAGGCGTGGGAGCAGGGGGCGATGAAGAGGGCTTGTTGGATCGTTACTGAGAAGAGGCCTGGGTGTACATAGGTCATGCGAGAACGGGATGAAGTGAGGGAGGAAGTGGAGGGGTAGGATGGGTCGTGCGAGACGGAGACGGAGACAGGGCGAGGAAGGTTAGAAAGTGGTCAGAACAGTGTAGAATATGGATGGACGGGGCAGGAAAAACGTAGACGTACATATACAACAATCCGCAAACCCACTCTTCGGCATCGCTTTCTTCGCAATCGTGCCCCCTCCCGGCGCTTTGCCCGTCGTATTGATGGCGAGAGGCGCGGTGGTGACGTCTGCGAGGGCGCGGAGTTGGCGGAGGGCGTTGGTGCTATTTGGGGAGAAGAGGAGGTGTGAGTTAGTTAAAGTGGACTGTTATGCAGGGATGCAGCGGGGTGGATGGAATGAATAGATGAACGGAAGAGGATTGAGAAGAGCATCGGCCACAAAGTATCAGTTCGCCGTCCAAGGGACACGAACATGGCCTTGCAGCTATATGCTTGCCTGATATAGACGACACAACAATGCACGTCCCATCAAAGGAGCATGGCATGGCATGACGTAGCACGTGTAGGTGATCCGCCATGATGGGCGATGGGCGATGGGCGATGGGCGATGGGCCGCGGAGGAATAAGACCCAAAAGACCTCCCCAAGACCTCCCCCTCAAAGAAAACAACGAAACAGAAACAGAAACAAAAAAACCCCACGCAAAACCCCTCAATAGCCAGAAAGAAAAGAGACACTCACTTAAACACATTCGCCCCCGCCTGCCACTCCCTTCCAATCTCAACCCTAATCCTCACACACTTATAGATATCCTCCGTCCCCCCCTGATAATCCACGCCCAACTGCAACGTATCCCCATCCTTAAGCTCAAACGGCCTCGAATCCGAATTCGCAGCGCTCAATCTGACGTGGTTCAAAAACGTCCCCGAACTACTCTTCGTGTCGCGGATATAAAACTTCGCCGCGACGCCGGTGCCGTTGCCGTTGTTGGGTGAGGGTGAAGGGCCGGGGTTGAGCGCGCTGAGTGAAGGAGGACCTTCGCACCATATCTCGGCATGTGAGCGAGAGACGACTTTCGATTTGAACGCGAGTTTGTTAGAGCCTGTCGCGTTGGCCGCAGCGACGCCCATACCGCTCCGGTCTGTGAACCTTCCGATTCGAAGCGGCGCATCGTTCTCGAGCACGTCGCGCATGATGGGCTCGAAGCGTAATGAACGGCGGGAATCGATGTGTGGGACTAGGCGGATGCGGTGCCTGTTCCCTTGGCCTCCTTGTCCTTGTCCTTGTCCTTGTCCTCCATTAGCGGCATTGGAGGCGGAGGCGGAGGTGGAGGTGGGGTGAGGGTTGGCGGCGGTGGGGGTGGCGTTTGAGGAGGAGGAGTTGGGTCCGGGCATGGATTGGGCGCGGGTATTGGCTGATGGAGGGACTGCGGGTCTATTAGGCGGGGAGTGTCCGAAACTGAATAGATGACCTCCTCCTCCTCCTCCTCCTCCGCCACCCCCATTACTATTACCATTTGAGGAAGCAAAGGCGATACCGTGCGGTACCGAGGCGAAAGGCAGCGGTGCGGTCCTCGAGCCTGCTGGTTGACTGTTGTTGGTGTTGTTGTTACTGTTGTTGGTGTTGGAGGAGGGAGCATTGGCGTTTGCGTGGGAAGGTTGGGGAGGGGAGGCGGGTGCGATGGCGCCGTTGGAGCGACGACGGCGGAGGATCTGCGTGAAGCCGTGGCCTACGCTTGGCGCTGGCATATTGGGCGTATTCGAAGCCGAAGCTGGTAGAGCTGCAGGAAGCGAAGGAGGAGTCGAAGGGGGCGAGAAGGCAAAGGGACTTGAGGTGTCGGCGGTGGTGGGGCTGGTGGGGAAGAAAGCGGCGGTGGGCGGTGTAGAGCTCGAGGAAGGAGAGCTGATGGTGCTGCTGATGCCGGCTACGGCGATGGTGCGGCGACGTGCCTCGCGGTCTCGGGCTGCTCCGGGTTGTCGCGGCGGCGAGTGGTTATTGTTGTTGTTGGTCGCTGCTGCTGAATTATTATTGATATTATTGTTGTTCGCAGAATGGATGTCGAGGGCGGCGGGTGTGGGTGTGATAGACTGTGAGCCCCTACGAGAACGGAGGAGGGCAAGGAAACCGGCTGGGCCGAGGCTCGTCCGGTGGGATGAGGGTGGAGTAGACGTAGACGCTGTAGCTGACGATGGCGGAGGGGAAGAGATGCGGACGGGCGCTGGATTGAGACGACGGGCGTCAGTCTCAGATGCAGGCTGCAGCAAATTGATCAGCGAGAGGAAACTTGCCTGGCGTCTGCGAGTGTCCCTGCTCGTGCGAATCAGGCTCCTCCATGGCCATATTGATATTGATATTCGAATTCCTTTCTCGGTCCGCGTTCGCACGGCTGTTCCCTGGACCTTCTTCCTCTCTTCCTTCTTCCTTCTTCCGTCCTGCTACCACTATTATTAGCTATAGCTCGACTGGTACTGAGATCCTCTCCAGCTGGGATGCGCGGCGAGCTCGAGCTGGGGGTGTTGCTGATACTGGGTGTGTGGCTGTTGCTTGGCGGAGTACTGGCGTTCCGTGTCAATGATTGGACTTTGAAGCTCGAGATCCGGAAACTCAGGCTGGGCGTGAGCGAGGACCGGATACGCGCGAGACGACGACGACGGCGTGGGAGGGAACTTGAACGTATGGAGCGGAGTGACGGTGAGGGTGCTGGTGAGGGTGTTGGTGAGGAGTCTGAAGAGGATGAGGAGACGGGTGAGTGAGGGCGGGTGCTGTTGCTAGGAGTACTGTGGACGTGGACAGGGGCGTTGTGCTCTGCGGACGATGACGCGGCGGAGGACGTCGATGTCGATGCGTGGTGCGAATGCGAGTGGTGGTGCGTGTGAGAGGAAGAAGTCGAAGGGGACGGAGGCCTGCTATTGACGGCACCGGCGCTAGTGGTAGTGGTCGCTGACTTTCTCTCCCTTACCCCTCCGAGCGCGAACGAGCTGAACTTCAAGGAAGGGCCTGAGAACGTCGGCGAGGGGAGCATCGTGGTCCGTGGTCCGTGGAAATATCTTTCTTCTTTGCTTCTTTCAGTGTTCACTCTTACGGGTTTACATACTTGGCTGGGAGCGTATGATGAGGCTGTTGGTTGCGGTCGTTCGTATGGCCGTATGGGGCTTTGATTGGGGATTGGGTATTGTGATTAGGGAATGGAATGGGATTAGGCAAGGCAAGGCAAGGCAAGGCGGTGTGCTGGGAGACGGGGTCGGCGCGCGCGCGCGATGGTTGGACACATACGATTGGGTTTCAGAAGCGCGTTGGGCGTTGGGAGAGGATATTTCAAGATTTGAAGGTTTGGATGAGGATTGTTACAAAGTGCAACTGCGATGTATGTACATTGTAAGCGAGCTCTTCCTCCCTCGCTGAATCATATGCATATCCCTCTCCTTCCTCAGGCTACTGCCACTTTGTTTTGCTCACATTCGCACATTCGCACATCCACGGCGAAGACACACTCTCGTTCTCATTCTCATTCTCATTCTCGTTCTCATTCTTGCTCACACTGGCTGACCCAAACCAATCACACCACAGTATTCCGCCCACCAACGCCCGCTCATACTCGTCGGACTCGGTCATCACACTCTACAGCAAGCAAGCTGTGCCCGCCCCACACCTCACACACCACATGCTGATATCGATGTTAGCGCTGTCCAACCGCACGCCGCTCATCAGCTGTACTGTATCATAGTTAACCGACCAGCGCGGATCCCCATCTTGCTCTTTCTCTGCTCGAGCTTTCAAACCGTATGTATGCGCTTCCCCACTCACAGCTGCTTTGTTTCCAGGCGCTGACCCACGAATGACGATGTACATCTCCTTTACCTGTATCGTCCGGTTGGTATGCGCACAGGGTACTTATGCATACAGTACTAGGAGCTGAGGGAGCTCTAACCTATACTACGTAAGCTGATTTATATAACCAAACCAAACCAAACCAAACCTGCTGAATATCCTTGTGTGGTGAATAAGGTCTATCCGTCACTGACGAACGACGAACGACGACGACTGCGTACTGTCTATTTAACTTATGA
Source organism: Stereum hirsutum FP-91666 SS1 (assembly GCF_000264905.1). NCBI lineage: Eukaryota > Fungi > Basidiomycota > Agaricomycetes > Russulales > Stereaceae > Stereum > Stereum hirsutum. Next base: position 275,964 of record NW_006763142.1, on the reverse strand, counting down.
GCGCGGAGACCTCGCATCTCGCATCATATCGAGCACCACATCACAATCGTCCCGGCGGCCTTATAGCATAGAGTCCACAGCGGCCGCGCGCACCTCCAACTTTACCGTCGATTGTTACAGTGGTCCATGGCCATGCACTGGCATGTCGTTGGAACTTGAAGGGTTTGGACAGCCATGTCAATACTAGTGCTAGTCTGTCGCCCACAGTGTACTAGCGATTGATTAGGGTAATGATTGATGATTTGCCTCTACTAAGTACTAGTCGACGCAGCCTTCAAAGCTGAGTCATGTCTCGACCCGGATGACGATCATGCATGTTTTATTTCATACTGTACTACGCTTGGGACCGGTACTGGCCCCTGGGACTGGGACTGGATGTTTGGGATACGGATACGGATACGGATACTCAGACTCGGTTTTATGATACTTACTCAGTGTGGTTTGCTGGGTTTGACGGTGATCCTTTGACGGTGATGGTGCTTTGACGGTTTGACGCGTAACGGTGATGCATTGAAATTTGATGACCTATGGGTCAAAGTTCGAATCAGCGCTCGCGCTCGGTCTAGTTATCAATAAGTGTACTGTGCAACGTCGGTCGGCCATTGGGTGTCACGGCGACATCTATATTTGTGCATTCGTGCATATATACGCATGTGTACCGAGTATGTCTAGTGGGGTGGGGTGGGGTAGAGTGGGATTTTGTGGAGGGGAGGGGAGTGGAGAGGAGAGGTATCACTGCGGGCTGTCAGCGTCAGTGTCAGGGTAGGTTGATGATGGTCAGGATGGGGATATCTTTGCATAGCTACGGTGACTACTTGCCTTTACTTACAGAGGAGCAAAGGCTCGGAGGTCACCAATTGCAACACATCCTTTTAGCCGTTGGTGCTCGAGATCGAGGTGACGACTCTGCTCGAGTTTGGCACAGATTTTTGAGACGGCTTATGAACATCGACGACATCGACGAGTGTGTGAGTGCATGATTTAAAATTTAAACGCGGCGGCCCCGAGCTTACGCACAAGGTTTTTGTTCGAGGTTCTTTACATGCCTACATCGGTCGCGTCTAGGCACTGCAGTGGGTAGTGGGTAGTGATGAATCGACGAAGTTTGAGCTGTAGCTATGGAGTAATTATAAGCACCCATTATCCTGGAGATGATAGATCAACCTCGGGATCAAGGGTTTTGCACTTGGAGATTGAACGATCCGAGGCGTAGTTCTAGTAAGTATAAGGTCATCAAAGGACAGCTCCCCCGGGGCCAGATGTTTGGGTGTTTGGGTTTTGCAGTTTGGGTGTAAAGCGGTGGGATGGTGGATGTTTGATTGCCTCGAGTTGGTCTTGATGTCACGGTGTTTATGTTTATGATAATGTTTTCTTGATAAGTAGGCTGTAAATTCGCCGGTCGATCGTGTGCACTGATGAATCAGTACCATCATGTACTTATGTAACTTAAGAACAAAGGTAAGAATTGGGATTTCCTCTTCCCTGGTACCTATCAATGATCGAGCCAAGTTTTTTGAACGTACACACGTCTTCAGGTATAAGTATTTCCACTGAGTTCAAGCTCTTAGTCCCAAATTGTGGCGTAGGGAAGTTAACCACGTGGGTGGCGGCGAGACCTTCCGAATTCAACAAGCGCAAACAGAGCGCAAACTAAACGCCACGCCGCCACCGTATTCAGGCGCGAATTCGAAGTCACTTGCCAGTTGCCACCATCTTTTATATACATGTACTTGTGTCCCATACACACTCATACACCATGCCCAGGCAAACTGTCTGCCTGTAACTAAGACTATACCATTCTGCGGACCATGACGGAGGGCCGCTCCGCCTCGTCTCGAAAATAACTTATGCCCAGGTGCGTCACTGACTGCTCTCCTCTTCAAGCCTCTACATATGGTCTGCTGACGAGTTACAGGACCCATTTAGAACGGCTGTAAGATAACGATGCGAACAGAGGGCTCAGGGAAAGGCTCGACTCTCGACCCCTCGACCCCCCGACCCCTGATGACGAGTGCGAA